>NT_176438.1:507096-599431 GCF_000188095.3 Bombus impatiens | reverse complement strand
AGGGAGAGAGAGAAAGAGAGAGGGAGGGAGGGAGGGAGGGAGAGAGAGAAAGAGAGAGTGAGTCTAATTTCAACTATTCTGCCTCGAAATCAAACCTCTTCTTGTTTCCCCCTTGAGTGTGTACTTAAGCAACTTAACCTTGATCTTCAAGTAATTTTTAATGGTCTTTGATTATAACTTGTCGGACATGTCCCGGTAACACTTTTTCAAAGACAATGCGAGGAAAGTTCGGATAATGTCGCAATCTTCTTTATCTACGAATCTTTTGAATAGGTCCGAAGAAAACAACACAGAAGATGACAGAATTGATCTGTTGATCCTCAGATATATGATACTGTTTTTAAACATGAAAGCGAACGTCGCAAGTTTGAATTGTTCAGCACTGAGTCAATTGTTCAAATATCCTCCGACTCGCTATTTAAGGTACTACTTTCAAAGTTTTACCTTAGGTCACTTTGAAACGCGTTTTTATTATTATTTTTTTGTATAATTTTCTTTTATTCTAATATTTAATTTCTATTCCACTTCTTTTCCTTGCTCCTTTGCTTCCTTTTTATAAGTCTGTATATCATAAGTATATTATGTTCTTTTTCCATTATTACTCTGAATAATTATCATTATTGGTATATGACGACTAAAGTAAAATAAAACACTACACAAAATATAACGAGATCCTAACCTCTAATTTCAGTTCCAATAAGTCTCCATTCCCAAACTTTACTGTAATAAAATTTCAGGAAAAATCTGGAAAAATTTAATAAAAATACCATCTGATTCGATGAGAATAAAGAGTTTAGGAATGCTTCGTTATTTACAATAATGACTACTTATACCGAGAACAAGAGGTTGTTAAAATAATCTATATAGTGAGGAAAAGAAAAATCAGACGATTGCGAATTGCACACTCGTCTGTATTCGAGAAAGATATGCTATTTTGTTTCGGAGAAATACGAAGATTACAAAACTTTAAAGTATTCCCTCCCCCTTATTTCATGATTGTAAAAAAATTTAGTTGAAAGTTTAGTTGATATTTTCGTAACTCCTTTATAGTAAAAAATTTAACAAAATAAATAATTGGAATGTTAACATGATTCTCATGTTAAACTCAAGTACATGTTTTATTATCTTTATTCTAAAAATAGGAAAAGAAACTAAAAATAAAACAACGTATATGAATTATACCCAAATTAAAGTCACTAGATAAGTTTAATCAAATAAAAATCAGCAACTCTCTTACTCACGAAGTCAACACAATTTATTAGAATATTATTATCATTAAAAATAACGTAAACTAATGTAAAATTCTCTAGCAGTTATTTAAATTTATTTATAATTATTTGATCATACTAACATACGTCAACATCATTGGTTGACGTCAGTGTCATCAGCAAAAACATACATAAACAACTCAAACTTAAAAATGTTCTAGATGCAATAATTATTAAACAATCAAACAACATATAAAAATTATAGGTAACAGAAACAGCAGATGACGACGATGCAATAGAGGCTATCGCGTGTAATTTTCCAGTCTAATGATATTGTGCGAGATTCTTGCAGCGGTCCACATTAAGCTAACGTAAAATTATACGAGACAGTACCAACGTTTATTATAATACACAGGTAATACCTATCATAGTCATAATGAACGAGCCAGTGTGGATAGAGCATTACACCAGGGATTTTATCGTCACACGATCTCCCGAAGCCGGCGCCCATGATCTCGACCGAGAGAAGTGGAAGGTGCATTCTGCTCCCTTGGCAGCGATGCAACTTTGTCCCCTCCGCTTCTCTACTCCTCTCTTTGACCGAACGACAACGATGGTTCTAACAAGCCTCGAGAGTCTGCCGTTCAACATCGAGAAATTTCAGAAACCTGATATAACAATTTGGTGGAATGATTTTGAAAGTAAATTGCAAAAATTAAATATTAGATTATTGAGATAATTTTGTAATTCAGGAATACTTTTTGAGAAAGCTTTCAAGGAATTGTGTACAATAATTGAGCTATTATGAATTTGGACATTCCTACAGATTGTTATTAATTTTTAGTTTCAAATTATTATTAATTTAGATGGTAATTATATAGAAATCTGCAATTTCCGAAAATTGCAGTTTTGTAGAAAAGGATTCTGTTGCATAATGAAAGTGAATTACTAAGAATCTTATGAAAATTTGTAGCTTTTTATAGTTGATGTTATCGTATTAAAGATTTGCTTCTGGAATTTGTAAGATTAAAAAAGGAACTCTGCAAGATTCAAGTACTGAAATTAAAAGTTAATTAACTCTACTTAATTTACATTTAATTTCAATTTAGAAGAATGCGATTTTATTACGGCGGAACATTGAATCTTGAAGTAACCAATAATTTCTCAAATTAAAAACTTTCTACAAGAAATTCTAAAATATCTATCATCTGAAGAAAATGACGAGTATTAAAGATCAGAAATATTCAGAAGTTTATGAACCAGTAATGAGATGTTTAGTAGATCTTGAAAGATAAACCTTGCAAAAAAGTCCTACAAACACAGAAGATAGAGTAGAAATCCAGGAAGTCTTACAAACATAAAAATCTATTGCTATCTTAAGAACATTACAACATTTTAAAATCTCCTAGTCATACAAGCACTCACACATGATCTACGTGCATCTTTGATATTTTAATTATACTCCACACACTTCAAACTCTAATCCTCCAAGAAAATTCTTTAAGAACTATTCAACTTTTTTATCTTTATACAGGATGCAAGATTTGCAATTTTTTCAAGGCATTATAAAGACCAATTCGCATCAAAACATCAAGAAATAAACCAACATCTTTTATCCATCTAAATTACCCTGAAGACTCGCCAGAAAAAGCTTAAATGACTATAGTGATTGCATGAGGAAGAGGTTCAAGTTGATTCTAGCTGTGACGAGTAGAAGAAACGTGGAATGAGGCGAAAAGAGGAACAGGAAGGCTTCAATCGAGCTGGAACAGGCAGAACAAAAAGGAGAGTGAAAGAAAAGAACGGGGAGAAAGAAAAGTCAGGGAGCAAAAGTGTACGTGTGCATGAAAGAACTCGAGAGGGATGGCTCGGTTATTTATAGGATTACAATAACGTGACTTGATAAAATGCCAGGCGACACAGTTTTGCGCCGCGGGAATAATTGTGGGTGTACGCACGTGCACCACGTAACATTATGGCTTGATGACTATGCACACCCTACAGAACAAGAATTCTACTACGCTCTGTGTAAAAATTGTTAGAGACAGTTAGCTTAAGTTTAAGCAATTCTGAAAATTGTAGAGTATTTAAATTTTTTTTATTTTTTAGGTGTCTAGACTTTTTAATTTTAGTTGTAGGATTTAATAAAACTTTTGAACAGATTTCAGAATCTTTAGTTTTTTAATTTCAGCATTAATGAAAATTTGGGAAAGATTCTAAGGATTTTAACTGTCTAATTTTTTGTTTAAGATTAATAAATTTTGTCGCAAAGATTTTAGGAATTTTAATCTTGTAACTTTGGAATAATAAAGTCTTGAATTTATTGAATTGCGTAATTTAAGAATAAAAGTATAAATTTGTAGAATATATTTAAAATTAGGAATAAGGAACTCATACAAATTGTAACTACACCTTTGTACTAAGAATTTTCTAGTAGCTTGTGCCCAATTACTTTAATATCATTTTCTATATCAGTACTTGAAATTTGATGACATTACAGATATTTAAGTTAATTCATCATAGTCACATAAAGAATATAAATAATTTGACACGCATCACTTACCTTTTTACTAGATTTGAAGACGTTGCACTTAAACGTGTTACTGCTTCCATCACGGGCAATGTAACTAAAGATTTTCAAGTCGTGGCTATCATGAGAGACGTAGAATATCCTGTAACAAATATAAACAATCACTTTAGATCAGAACACTAAAAGAATCTGCAGATCTACAAACAAGTATTTCCAAATAGAATATATAAAAAATGATTATAAAAAGATACTACATAGTAGAAACCGGTTAATATAATTTTATAATTATAAAACGTTTGCACATAATTAGATTAAGGATTGATCGGAAGTTGCGGTAATTGGTGAACTATAGCAAACTTGTTCTTGTACACAGAGTACGCAGGATGTTCCCATGAGAGAAGCGAACGATTTAGCTTACCTATATATGGGATGGTGCATCAGGTATATTTTATTCTCGTCCATCCACTGTTGCTGCTTCTTCTGTGAAAACAAAGGACAAATAACGACTCATTAATCTCATGATTTGTAGGTTAGTCTCGGATGAGAGAATTGAAGCTTAGAATAGTGTGTCTCGAATGTAATATGACACTTGATTGAGAAAGAAAAGTTAGGTTAAGAAAGTATACGTGACGCTCATAATAGACGGAGAGAAATAAAAAAGTTTCTGTTTTAAATTTAGATCATCACATTGATGAAATATGTACACATGAAAACATTTTTTTTTTCACGTGATGTTTCATTTTAGAACAGATTTACTCCCGCTGAATGATAATGGACAACAAAATGTAAATATAGTCAAGAGGTATACATATATTACAGACCGATGCAACAAGCCAAAAAGCATGGCGTAATAAATCAGACCCTGCTGTTTTGAGTAATTCATATGTTAACGTTAAAATATTACGATGCAATCTTCTGTTTTTAGCGGCAATTTTTATTACTTTATTGAATATCTCGATACATATTGTATTTCGTTTATCTGTTTCAGATACAAGATGAGATTTCATTCAACTGACAAATTCTGCGAAAGAATGTTTTGATATTTGGTATTCAAAGCTTGTAATTTAATATTCTAAGCTCAGTACTCAGCATTTGATACTTAATATCTACAATTTATTTAATAATTTAACGCTTGGTATTCATTAACCAGAACTTAATATCGCTTAGAACAGTGTATTTAACTCACAATATTTTACATTTCTTTCTTAGCATTCATATTTACTAATATTCACTATTACGTTCTCAACACGTATTCAAACTTTATCTGCTATCCTCGCAAAGTACAATGCATATTACTAAAACCTTATTATGCCTTGCCCAAGAAATCAAATCTGTGCTAGACGACCATCCATTAGAGCAAAGGTCCTCAACTTGGTGTACAAGTTCCCTGGGAATATCCGGGAAAGTTTTTGAGGCACACCAGAGCCGCCATTAATTGCTTATTACAATGTTCATGATTTTATAAGGTTTGTGAAATATTTATGACATTTTAACGCGTACGTTTATGTCAACATTTAACACGTATTTCCATACTATAATTATGCGAACCCTAAAGAACGCGAAATGATTGAAAACCGCTGCATTCCAGAGTGGACAAATTTGAAGATATGAACGACAGATGACACTGTCGCATACATACATACAGAAGAATAAGGAAAAAGATAAGAAGCAGAAAGGAAAGAATAAAAAACAGAACTAACAATGCAATTATGACGGACACGCAATAGCGGGCAACCAATCGGATAACGAGCACGAGTACAGGGGCAATTACCTTCTTCTTTCGAAGAGTGACTTTTAGTCCGTCCACCGATACCTCCAGCGTCACTTTCTTCTTTTTGATCCCTTTGGCCTTGAACTCGTACTGAGGACAGAATAAGGCTGAAATAAACGAACCAACTCTGGCCCGCGGGAGCGTCCTCGCGGTTAATTAGAGATTATGCGAACTCACGCGGATTCTTCGCATCGCCGCCACGATCTCCACTCGGCTGGTCGGTCGAGGAACCTCCATAGAGCCGATGAACTACAGACAAACGTATAAAAGAGAAGGAATTAGAGACAGACTGGATTTCTTATTACTCGTTGCTTTCCATACCAGCGGCTGGCAGATATTGACTTACCTCCACCAGTTGTGCCATGTTGATTCAAATAATGAACGTATCTGATGAAAAGGTGGTTTTTAGAAAAATGACATTTGATATTTAACAACCAAGCATCGATTTCACATACGTCCAAAATGTTATATGAAAATAAAGTTATTCAATTATTCGAACAATAATTAGTTCGGATAATCATATACCTGTTATAAAGATTTAAAGAACAATTTTATCTTAATTCTGAAATATAACGATAGCAATTATAAACGTTTAATTCTATTTTAATCGAAAATTTCTATTCTGATCGAAACAGAATAAAAAGCGGATTATTAGACACGGTAGTGAACATCTGATTTCTACCACTGTTTTGAGAATGCCAAAACAGCTCGACTTGCCGGGGGTTACCGGCTAAAGATCAAAGACAGATAACCGGAAATAGGTTCGCTAAATGCAGCGACGTGCTTCGTCTTGGCCAGTTATTTATCGGAATAAATCGTGAAACGTTCTGTTGTACGATGGTTATTGACGTACGATGGAACAGCAAGAGATTAATAAAAATTAATAGATCAAAAAGAAGAAAATAAATATTTTCTTTGATTTTTCATCGACTCTAACGAGATCAAAGAACAGATTCCTTCGTTATGAAATAAGTAAACAGTTGTGCAGGTTTCAAGATGAAAATAAAAGAGGAGAGTTATTTGAATTACGTAGCAAATACACCATAGAACCACTTCACGTAGTATTGGGAATAGAAATCCTAGAAATCTTAATATTTGCACACACAGAAAAATAATGTCTTTTTCCATATTAAACGACAAATATAATAATTCCTCGAGTAAACATAATTTTCAATTTTTCAACTTTTCAATCCCGTATACTTAAAAATATAATTATGTTTTTACAGGGTATATCAAAGTCAATACAACACTCAGTATAACTTGTTCTTTTTGATATCCTATAATTTTTCTGTCTTTTATAATTTCTAAGATTTTTTTTACATCTATTTAAACTGTATACCCTATATAGAATGCATAGATCGTACACGAGGACGCGCTGAACGCGAGCAAGCGGCTGTATTTAGAATTTCCCCATTGAAACGATGACCTGGCCACGTGTTCTTAATGCACACGTGGTCATCCCCACACACGCCGCAAGAAACGATCGAATTTCTCGAATTCGCGATTGATCGCGGGCGCAACGCGGTGAATCGGCCATTCTTCGCAGCATTTTAAATATTTTAACAGCTGCGCTGCGCCGGCAAGCAATTCCTCGTAAGTGGTGTTTCTATTCCATAGGTGACAAGGCTAGTATAGATCTACATATAGGAAGTATTATGAGAAATCCAAATGCGACTGTAAGAAATGAGTTAGGGAGTATGAAACTTGTGCAGCAGAAAGAATTTAATTGGGAAAGAATTTAATTAATAGAAATTAATAATAATAAAAATTTGTAAGTTGATTAATAGATCTTTACAACTGAATTATTCTATTAAATTATATTTCTAAATTATTATTGTTATTCGATAGAGATTATTCTTTTGATTATTTGCAATTCACTAGAACCTAAATACATACATACAGCGGATAGAAAGTAATCTGCAAGTTCAGTAGCCTTTAATATAGAAAACATTAAATATAAGAAAACATGATTGATCTGCATAGCCTAAGTTTTATGCATAAATAATAAAAATTAATAATCTGAATGGAACATTATATACTGTTAAAAAAATTCAGGAAACGTTCGAGAAGAGGGTAGAAAATGCATTCCATATTAAAGTGAAAAACACATAGGGGTGGAGATAAGGTATAATGTATCTATGATCGAGGCGTGACCAAGTTTCCCGGATATTCATACCGCATGAAAGAAACGCAACGCGAACGTCTTTGCCAAGAGGATCAACCGTATCTAAAATTATTGTGACTTTACTAGGGCGAAAAATTTCTCCGGAAAAGTGGGACGCACTCAGCGAAATGTATTTTGATTTTCCTCTTCTGAATCCTTGTTAACAATACGCTAAACTATAGTCACAGTGAAGTATATTATAATACCAAGGAAGAAATAAAATATATAGTAAAGTAAAAAATTCGTATAAAAATTAAATTATAATAAAGAAATGTTGTATATATAATAATTATAATAAAAGAAATTTTTGACTGAGATTTTTACAAAGAATTGATTTATTGAATTATTAACTTTGCTGAATGCACTGTGCAAGATTGAATTTAAATGCTTAGAGATCCAAAGGCGGCTTTCAAGGATATTATATTTCTCATCGTTCAAAATTCGAAGTAAATCGTATACATATATCCAGAAAAATCTGGACTTAGGAAAACGAAGATTAATCGCTAGGAAGTAAACTCTAGTAAATCCAATGAGAAGGCAGCGTTAGTAAAATCGGGCTCGTTCGACCTACATTGAAAAATTTAATAAGACAAAAAAAAAAAAAAAATAAACGTAAAAGATCTAACTCAGTTCGAAAATGAATTTTTATACAATACATCATTGTTTGATGAAATACAGTTACAGAAACAAAATTTGAAAAAGTATCAAGGAAATTGAATTGTAGAAAAATATTCAGAAAATACAACCATCAGTTAGAATAAAACAAAAATTTAGAAAAAAGAAAAAAGATAATACACACTAAAAAATTGATAGATTCTAGAAAGGAGTTTATTCAAAATATTGTGAAGCCACTTCCATGAGTTTCAAATGAAAAAACGCATCTTGAGAGAGAAGAAACGAAAACAAACAATAAAAAAATATTTGCATCAGTTCAAAACTTAAAAAAAACAAACGGAAAGGAGCAATAAAAAGAACTTATATTCCAGCTCTACATAAGTGAAAATAAATATTAGAACCAAGAATTCTAATTTAGATCCAATCGCACAAAAATGGAGAAAAAAAAATTATTACCTTATCCCTTATAATATGATACCATGCAATTGCATTGCAGTACATTTGTTTATAAAAAAGAGAAACCACAATTGCTTTCTCATATTAATTTGCAATAAATACAATACGATAAATAATACAATAAATAAAAGTATTATAGTGACACATACAATATGGACTATGAATTTTTATGCATTTATAGAAAAGTAGAATAGCAAAATTGCACAAAATGTACATGATATGAAAAAATATATAAATCCTTTCCGTAATGTGTATTTGGTAGATAAATTTTCTGTGGACGTTCTACCGTCTTAATTACATTCTCGAAAATGCGAATTTGCATAAGGGAAATAAGACTTGAAAATGTAATGTACATGAAGAAATATACATATATGTGACTTGCAAGTCACATGGCATTTAGCAGAGGGATAGTGGGCCTGCTCTAGGGGACCACGTCGGCGCTGGAACACAGCGCGGAAAGCCAAACGTCACTGAGAGAGAAACGGCTGAAGAACGACGCGAATAGCTTCGGTGCGACGTTCCCTCGCAAAGTGACCGCTTTACGGTGCCGCTTTACGAGCTTACGAACTTACGAACGCGAAAGCTTTAACCTTTCTAAGAAACGAACGCGCAGCGCTCGAATAAACACGTGCACAATGACGTCACGGTCCTGTTTCTCCCCGCTTGTGTGCTGCAACCAAAAATATTCGCTCTGTCGCGTTATTGTTGCGATTGTTGCAGTCGATAGGTAGTCATCGATTAAACACCTAAGTTTCTTCACTTTTTCTTACAGTTGCCGATGATTTATAGAGGTTATAAGTTATGTCATAATCGTGTACTGTTCGAAGAAGTGAGTGAATATTGATTTTTTAGTCCTATCACCTGCCGCTGAAACTACTATGGGACTTAATTGTTAAATGGGACATGATTGTTTCTTTATATGAATCATTACTACAGTAGTTACCTGCATTTGATCAATGTCATTTTTCGTGCTGCGAGCGGCAGTGAAGTCACGTGACTCGTGAGGGATACATTGAAATGAAGCGCATGCGTATTGGGACCGATTTGTGTGTTAAGCGAATGTAGTAGTATATAATCTACATATACTATATGTATAAACTCAAATGAGCCTTGATATATATTAATTAATAAAATAAGTATTTTCTTCTATGATTCAATTAATTATTTTAAAATTGAATAAATATGTTTTAAAATGATATTTATATAAAGACACTATACTTATAAAGCAATATATAGTATATATAAAGCCTCTATTATACTATGCGTATCTCAATTTTTATTTCAACAATATAAAACTTTTAAAAGAAAAATCTATTAAGAAATTTGTAATGGTTGCGCACCGTATTCTTGAGATGCAACTATTAATGGAAGAAACAGTAACAATGTTTTAAAAAATAAGAAAAGAATTCAATATTAATTTACATTTAACGGATATTAAAAATCCAAGCGTGTAATACTCTTATTTAGATTATTTTTGAATTGTTTCAACTGTTCTATGAAAATTATAATACTGGTGGTTGTTTCGGCGACTTTGTTTTTCTAAATCACCCTGTATATTCATAACAAACAGATTGACCGCTTCCGTAACGGCGTAACGGAATGATACACTTTTCAGTTTCTTGGAAACACTTGCGGTTTTATGCGGCCATTCGAACGGCCCGAATTGTGCAGTAAATTACAGCGTCACTCGTCAAGTATTTCGGGAAAGCGGGACCAACGTGAATGGCTTCATGGTACAATTGGAAAGCGCCAGAGAACGGAACTTCAGTCACTCACATGATATAGCTACACTACTATAAACTGCAAGCTCAAAAACTAAATTATATATTACAAAAAAATTGTATCAGGTTGTCCGAAAAGTGTCTTCCTTCCACAGACACGTCTTTTACAACAACGCATCTTTATACAAACATGAAACCTAATCTGTCGAACGTTGTAATCTTTTATCTTGATAGAACAAAATGGATCATACGTAATTCGATAAAATAATACAAAACAGAAAATGTTGTGCATCCATTATTTCCTTATAAAACGAAACTATTCGGACGACCTAATAGTATGTAACAAAATTTATTAATCCATAATTTATTTAATTTTGATACACTATAAAATACGTGAATTATTCTATCAAATGTAATACAATAAAATCTCCACGATATTAAAAATCAAAAATATTGCGATCAATATTTGAAGAAGTTTTATCCTGACAACCAAACTTTATTAATCTAAAATCAAAATTTATGAATCTATACTTTATTCAATTTTCATATGAAATACATGCATTATTTTTTCAAATATACTATGACAAAATTTACTCGATATTAAATATAAACGAATATTATCAGCATTAACAAAAATATTCTGATAACAAAAATCATCACAATTAATAGTTTCAACCGAAATAAAAAACCAAAATATTCGCGCTGTTTGAAAAAGAAACAAATAGAAGACCATACAATTTTACCGTTTCGTGTATTCTACGATCGCGGGACATAATCCAGATATCCGTTAGACAGCTGTTGTTTCCATTCTCATTTCAGCACTTTTCTTCGCCGATCATGTTTCGAAGGTTTAACGTTTACCTCCCGCGAAATAACTGTCCCCTTCCGATGTTATAGTTGTAATAACCGCTAGTGTTCAGAAGACAACGCGGCCTCCCTCCAGAAATTACGCCTTATTGGCACGATAAAGTTGCTTGCTGTTACTACCTTTGCTACGATTTTCTCGGAACTCACTTAAAATGGAAAGATCGTTGGCGCGTGACTGGACCACGCTGTGTTCTCATTGAAAACTCGAGCTTTTACGATGTAAATAATGGAGGTGCAAATTGAAATACACCCTTAATTATATCCGTAATTTAAAATCGTAGTTACAGGTATTGTGAGTAATTGAACATTTTCAATCTTAGAAATGGTAAATTGAGAAAGGAAAGTTTTACACTATGAGATATTCGATACAAAGGATATCTAAAATTGTGAAAGCCGATATGAATGTCCTTTAAGGTTATGTGACGTGGTACAGTAGCCTTCCCGATATAGCGAGGTCTTAAATTAAAACATCCACTAGCAATAATAACGAATATAGTGAATTCCAGGGTTGCATATAATGATTTGTGTTTTTCAATAAAGATTAAACTAAGCTTTGGTACGTTACATGAGGTTATGATTTTTATCTTATCGAGTTTCTAGCAGTTCTACAGTCGAAGGGTTTAAAATGTAAACTTCGTCTGCTGATCGATTTTAAAACCTTGATATATATAGGGAAGGTTATATCAAGAATTCTTATTTGATAGGATATGATAAACGTGATCTATAATCTATACGAACGAATAACTCAGGTGGCGCTAGTCTAAGATTCTACGACCAGAAAGAAACCTTTCTAGAGTCAAATAACGTAAGACAGATAAGTAACTACAAAATGATGAAACTCAACTGGTGGTATCACGATATTACGTATTCCCGAATCAGGAAACTTAAAATTAAGGGATACAATTATGTCTTCATAAAATCTTACAGTAATAAATTTAAGTCCTATCATCCTAATATTTCTTAAATCAAGATTTAGATCTAATCCAAACTACATAATCCTAGAATTTTTCAGCCTAAAGTTTCACGATACTGAATTGTTCTAACACAAATCCCACAACTTCATATTCTTTGAATTTAAGGTCCTGTGATCTTAGAATTGCTCTACTGGATATCAAATCTTTCGAACATTCACAAATTTCAATAGTTCAGGAGTGGTAAAAATTATTTGTTACTTTTTAAAATCCATAAACCTCAATACATTATCATCGTTCTTAACGAAATTTATAATGAAACGTTATACACGTAATATACCAGTTTCTTTAGAGTCACGTGGGGACCTGGAATTTGCCTGGGGATGCGAATACGAGTGGGAGAAGCTCAACGGCTCGCAAGTTCTCGTTTGGGCAGTGGGCAGCCGCTGGCTGTGAAAATCGGAAAGCGTTTAATGTTTGATTACCTTGGCGTGGAAGACAATTCCACGGTGGAACGCCTCCTCACTATGCAGCGGTATCCTCGTGTCGTACTCGTCATTATGCACGAGATTGTATTGCTTCTTAGAGGGCATGCTTGGCCCAGCTTCATTCGATTATGCTCGTCCAGTCTCGCTGAAACATTATATCAAATATTATCGTTTGACATCATCGTTCCTTCACTCATAAAATTTTCGCTTTTCCCTTCTTATTTTAGCTCCCTCTTTATCTTCCTACGTTTAGAGACTAAGATTAAGTTGAGAAACATTGTTCTCTCGCGTACATATTTTTCACGACTTAAAATCTGCCTGTCCAAACAAATATGAAAAAAAATGATTTGGAGACGCTGTTGTTTACGACTTACCGCTGTTGAATTCTTTTTCTGCGATTATGTTTTCCATTTTAGATAGATAACTTTTAATTAAATAAAACTTTATGAAACGCATTTCATGAAAAATATAGATTTGGGAGGCTCTTTAATAATCTTCTAGAACCGGAATTTAGTTTCCAAGAAAAAGAAGCGGAAATCAATTACAGTCAATTAATTGTTAACTAGTAACTGTTACAAATAGATTGTTTAGTTTCAATATAATGGTATACTAATAAATTAATATAATAATTTGGTGATATGCAATGAATTTCATTTCGTTGTAAATCTTGTGGATTAATTCTACTATAATCTTTGAAACTCTTCTAATCTGTTGTAACTCGCCTACCAAAAAATTTTCCAAACAACTTCCTGATTTCTAGAAAAACAAACTTTAGTATAAGTTTGAAATAAAAGGGAAGGTGAGCAGAAGAACTATATTACGTTATATAATCAATACTATATCATGTGTATTTATATGAAAATCTGTATATACGAGGTACCAGGCATTTATCATAGCCTACGGAAGCAGGAATGTTTGCGACCACCGAGTCACAGATTTTCAGCCTGCTGACTAACGGACAGGAAACTGACTAAGCCTGGATAGGAAATCGATGTCGGAAGATTTGTACGTAGCCACCACCCTATTAATCTCTCTGATATTCGATTTAAAGGTAAAAATTCATGGATCAGATAGGTTTTCGACTATATTTCGAATAGATTAGTTCGACTGACGACAAGAATAACCTAACCTAGGATAAAAAATGTGGGTCAACCTTGCGCTTCGGCTCTCAGCTGGTTATGGCTAGGATCATTCCACATTTCAACATCAAATGTTTACTTTGTAGCGATAATATGGAGAGTGTCGTACAGTATCCGGACTGCAAAATATTCGGCCAAAATGACACATTTTATAAGGTGTAATATTGCGTATGCATTTGAATATTGAATTAGGTTAGAGTTATTTTTTATTTTCCGGCCGCCGCCATTAAACCGTGATCATACAAAGAACAGTAAATTGTTGTTTTGCCGCTCTGTATGATCACGGTGTTACGCGGATTTCTACAGCGAAGATTTTTGTCGTCCATATGTTCATAAGACGGAATTTCTAACACAGTTCATTTCCGTGAAAAATGACGCCCAGCTTCGACTTTAGCGGCCTAAAATACCGCCAAAGAGACATACTATACTTTAACCGGATACTATACTTTATTCTTTTTATTTCCCAACATAACCGCTATAGCTTTTATAATTCTGTGATTTCTAATAATTTAAGTTTTATAATCTACATACATTTGCAATAAAAGTGTAATAGCAAATTGAAATGCGAAATGCATGACTCATAATTAACCTAACCTTCACGACATGAGAGTTCAAATAAGAGTAAGATTAAAAAATAAAAATTCTAATACTACAGCCAGGTCACTAAATGAAAATAATAAAATAAATAGTTGTACATAAGTAACTAAACTTCTCTTTCTATTTTCGATTCTTAAATCCAAACCTGCCAACGTCGCACCAGGTGCTCCACCATAATAATCTAGCCGCAATAAATCACCTTGATAAATTCACCTTGAGTATATCAGATTGCTCACCACTGTAAGCCTTCATCGTACTTTTATTCTTTCCACGTTATCGAGCCTTGATTACTTTCTGAAAATAGTACATATAATCTCTATTTAAGGCCTGGGATTTCAAAAAGAAAGAAAGATCGAACCTGTACATCCACGTGCTGCAACTGGTACCGCGTTCAAGGTCAGTCGTGAGCATAGCTGACGCACGGCTGACGTTTTCTGATCGAGCTGTGTACCAGGTCGAACAAAAAGGCTCGTCGAAGCCTCAAGATAGCATCGAGGCCGAGAATAAGCGCCGATTTCCTGTGCCCGCGTTCAATGCACGAATCCCACCGATTCGTCCTCTCTCATTCATGGTGTAGAAGTGTCAGGTGGTCGGTCCTTTATCGTAAAAGCTAATTCTCGAATTTTTTTTTTAATCTGTATGCGCGTGTTTTGGTATTATTAGATTGATGGGAAATAAATTCCTAACTTAGATCGAATGGAACGGATATAGGTTAAGTATGTTACTGTGATGCTAATATTTTATCATTTGTTACTTAACTTAGAAGAGCTTTCAAATGTAAAAGATTAATATTTATGTATGTCATTGATTGATTAAAAAATTGATTTACGTTCCTTGTATTTGTATTATTATGAGAAGAATTCTGCATTATTTATCCCGAGAGTGCATAACCCTCGTATGATTTGGTATTATTAGATTGGTGCAAAATAAATACCTAACCTAGATCGGTTGTAATGGATTATAGGTTAAATATGTTACTGTAATGAGAACTTTTTATTATTTATTGTTTAATCTTCAATAATACCGTTAGAGAGCCTCTCGAGCGTAAAAGATTAATTTTTGTAATGATGTTATCTAAAAATCGAAAGTTACTTTATTAAAAAAAAATATCGTTGAGCAAATAATAAATTGCCTTTCCTATCTCGTCCCTCTCAACTTCTAACAATACGATCATTCTTGAAACGTAACAAAACTTGTCAAGATTAGTCTCAGTCTTCATTGAAAAGCCCTTTCAAGGGGAGAAAAATGGTGCGAATTTAAGTACACGATTTTCTTTTGTTAAATTTAAGTCGCCTGGAATTAAAAGATTGTTAACCTCTAACGAAACCATGCACGTAGCACGTAAAGCATGAAAATCGTCATCTACTGCAAAAATGAAAATTTGTTAATTTATAAAATTAAAAAATTCGGTCTAAAAAATTCTGAAATTCAAATACCAAAGTATCATCGAGTAGCTAAGTGTTATATTATTTATATGATAACAATAGAAAAGAAGTAGAAGCCCTTAACAATAATCCTTATACAGTGGTTCATAAAAGTATTTGAATATTTACGATGAAAAACTTTTATGTATACATATGTGTGTATACAACACATCGAAAACCCCAATAAATCCAATTTCAGTAGTTTACACTCGAACCCTCCGTATATTCTCCCTTAATAAACCTTTAATAAATGTAAACCGCACACTTGTATTCCGAACAACCCCAACCTTTTAACAACGCAGCGCAGCTTAAGCAAAAAGGATACACAGAGTTCATGAAAATTACAGTACGTTGGAGGGTTGCGAGAAATCCTAAGATCCTCTTGCGTGAGATTCGAGAAATAAAACCTCGAGGGGCGAAACAACTTTACTTTACAGAGTAAATGAGATAGAAAAAGAAAGGAACAGGGAGAAGAGTGAAAAAGGCAGAGAAGCCTTCTATATCAATCGTACTTGGCAAGATTTTATCGTGACGGTGATTCCATTAGTCCCTTGCGAAAACAGAACTACCTTCGATTTCAACTCTTCTACACGAATTACATTCGCTGGCACGTGCAGTGTGTTGCATTTAACTTACGGCTGAAGATAACGAAAATATTATATAAAATAATATACTAAAAGCAGGCACGAATTAGTGGAGAGTTGCATTCCTTGTATTTCTCGTTATTCAAGAAAAATACACTTCATATTACAAATATAACAAGTGAATTATCTTAAGAAAAATGAAGAAAGCAATCGTATCTTAAAAATGCATATTACACAATTTTCAATATGACCTGTTACAAAATAAATTTTATTTCATATTTACATAAATTTAGTTCATTTTAACATTTTTAACCCCCTCCTAATATCTTTATAAAAGTCGATTGTCCTTCAAATATTGTTTCAAAAGCTTTAATCTGTCCTGAATACTCCTAATTAAAATACATATACAACAATATAATAATGTGTGTATAGATATAAGAATTGACAAGTATGAAATGCTATATCAGAGGGATAACAGGGAAATTAAAAAAGATGGCGAAAGGGAATGAATATATCGATCGGATTTGTGATTCATGTCCAAGATGATTCATTTCAACAAGTAAGAGAAACACATATACAGGACTTACAGATGTCACGTGTGAATCGAAATGGAAGAATTGGCTGCAAAAGAGGAATCAAAAAAGTTGAACAGATTCGTTAAAGCTTTCTCGTACAATATTATTAGATAAAAGAAATAAAGAAGAATTCTAGGTTATCTGCATTATTTTTATCCCTACACTAACCTCAATATTCAATAAAACTATCTTTAACACTTATTACTTATTTACGATGACTATTCATACTACATACTAACTTTTTGCTAAATATACTTACATATACAGTAAATATCTCGTAACATTTACATACATTTCATTACTCATTACATTGCTAATGAAGTTCCAAAATCTTTTATATAACACGTATAATATATACACAAAAGTTTCCTGTGGTAAGCGTTTAAGTACTTCAATGATTCGCTGTGTACGATGATGATTCTTTGATCACACCCGTTATAGGAAGCCTTGGAAACCATGGGTACGAGATGGAGGGGGATTAGAACGAAGATGCGAGAGAGCAAAGGTAAAGAAGAGACGATAGATGGGAACCTTATATCAGAGAGACAAGTCGTAGCTGGATTTATTCTTCGAACTAGAATTCACGACGATCGGCTCACTGGGTCCATTCGTAAACGAATTCTCGGACCACGCAGTAAGGTCATCCAGCGATTTTGTTACACCATGCGGCAGCTGCGGCTTTATCCGCCTTTGTATCTCTCTATGACCATTGCGGAACATGTACATATATACCCACATGTATACTTGATTCCTTAACCGAATCTGTGAAGCATGAAAAAGCTAATTGATCAAAGTATCTTATTGCATTAATGAAACGCGTGTAGAATGCTATTACAAAGTAAACTGCTAAAGTGAGGGAAAAATGTTATAGAGACACTAATTACGTTAAGGTAGATGGCGCTAGTGTTTCTTTATGTATTTTTATGTTACTTTCTTTCCACGAATGTAAAACGTTATTTTGGTATATTTATAGGATCTGAAATATTGGAATGTAGAAGAGAAGTATTTCCCGCTTCCTCGAAGATATTTCAACCATGCTATGAAAAATGTGAAAAGAAAAGGTTTTATGAATAACAAGTATGGATAAAAGGCGGAATAGGAAGCAATTTTATTACATCCGTTTTAACGCCAACTGATATCCATGGAATCATGAGCGACGAAGAAAAAGAACAGTAATGTTTCTGACATTATCGCAGACCAGAAAGTAATATTTCCTGAAAAAAGAGTGGCTAAGCCTATTCCTTAGGGGGAAACGATTGGAACTTGATACAATATTTGCTAAATAGAATGCCTACTTAAATTCTACAGATAAAAAGAGAATAAATAAATTTCAAAATTTATTAAATATTACTAAATTTTTCTTTTATCTATACATTTATTAAAATTTGTTAATTTATATTCTTCTGTTTAAAATACTACTTAAGATTTGTTAACTGTGATCATAGAAACACAACGCTGTATAAGTACACAAAACCGTAATGTTTAATTTTCATTGCTCGTATCTCTATCAGTTGAAATTAGACATGCTTCTATTCAAGAAATCTGAATTGCTTTACGAAGAAAACACAATTTGCATTCAATGCCCATACTCTTTCTTGGTATCATAGCGAACATCTGCCGTGAATGAACATTTAATGCACATAAATAATTCCTAGAAAGTTACAGGTTCGTTATAGGCATGGAAAATCGTTAAATACTGTTCGATTTATTTTTAATAAGCTAGACTCGAGCATATTGATTGCGAAAAACGGAATTAATATATGAAAGCAAACCCGTTGACCTTATACGTACAAATAAGTATAAAAGAAATAAATTCAAAGAAGTCAGTCAAGTTTAGTATATTCAGCAATATTTGATTACAAAATTATATGCTAACATATTGAGAGAGAAAGAAAATTGGAATTAAAAGATGTTAATATCTTGAATGAAAAGAGATTAAAAAGTTAAAAAACTACTAAAAAGAATACTAAGAAAACAAGGATACAGTCGCTGTACGTAAATCTTCCTCGACAAATATACAAACAAAAAAATGTCAATGAACAAAATTTAACTGTGTATGAAATATTTAAAAACGAATTCCTTAGTATAGCAAGCACTCGCCGACGGGTATAAAATGAATACAGTAGTTAATCTCTTGGAATGGATTAAATACGCCTATAATATCGGTCGTGCATAAAAAATTACACGGTAAAAATCCTGAGAGAGTCGATTATTAAAGGGATAGGCGATTGCGTCTAAACGCAGAGTTCAAATACCGCCAGAGGATGCAACTTTTCTGCACACTTGAATTAAGGTGGCGTTCACACGAGCTCGATTAAACAAAGCGAAGGTTTTTGTAGCTACAACCTGCGTCCACCTACGGTGGCAATAACTATGGAACGGTAAACGCGCGCCGCATACTCATTTCACGATCCGTCTCTCTGATCTGTTTGTAATGCGACATCCATCGTGAATAGAATCTGAGAAGGAAACGCGCCTTAACGCGATCTTCCCGTCTAATTCCTTGATTTCTACACTGACGCACAATTACGATAGCTTTTCATTACTTTTTCAAAATAGCCACGACAAATTGTATGAAAAGACATTTCCTATGGTAAAATCAAGCCCTCTGGTTAAATTTCCTGCGGTTATAGAATAACAATAATATTGGCGATAATAACGAATAAGTAATTATTTAAAATTATTATAATATATATTGGATTGTAATAATAGATTGTAATAAATGTAAGGAAAATTTTTTATTTTCCATTGTTAAAAAATATCTTAAATTTGGGGGATTGTAAAAGAATCAATTTCAGTTCTATACTAAACTTCTATTAAAAGAATCAAGGTCTTTCTGTTTTATGAACCAAGATTTTAAATAACAACTGCGAATTCATAAAAAAAAGAGGAAGATGTACCGCAAGGAATATTAGATATATTAGTGTATCATAATTATAAAAAATTATTTTCCCAATGAAAGATTATAAATTATATAATTTCTACCTATCACTAAGCGTACACTGTTTATAAATATTGCTCGAGCTCGCAGGTTATGGAGACTCATTGGAAACTGAGTCAAAGTGAAGGATCTCATAATCTCATTTAGCCACCCCACGTGCTATTGAACGCGTTTTACGGCCTGTGAGCATGTATCCCGCTACTTTCGCACGAGTCGTTAATTTCAGTGCGAAATCCATCGGTTTTAGTGATTTACACCGCGGCGTCCCGATATACAGCTTCTCATTGGGTGTACGCCGCAGAAACGAAAGCTGAAAACAAAACCGACGCGACGAAAACGATCTATGAGAAAATCTAACCTAATTTAGTATATTATGTACAATGTACAGTAGTATGTTGTGAACTGGCTATCTAAGTTCCTCCCTACCTGTAGTAAGCCCCTAAGTTCGCTAATATATTATTAGTTCGTTCGATTTATAATTAAATATACGGAAAGTTGTTAACAATAAAGTTATACCTCTCTGGACGATTGGCCACATAAGTCGTCACTTGTTGCCAATTAACGAGAAACATAGTTTAGGGAATAAATAAAGTTCGCGAATACAGTGCGGCGTTCAATTTGTAACAAAGTACATCGGTAAAAATATACTTACCAAAAATTACCAATAATTATTGGTCACATAAATCCTCACCTGTGACCGATTAAAGAAACATTATTCCAAAGCATAACTCTACAGCATTGTTCATAGAACAAATAAAATCAATAATATAAAACAAAATCCACCAACTTATTACGTCGTTTGATGAATAACCAGATAATATACGGAGAATTTTCCCCATTAAAGAAAGATACTTTGATATTTTCCATACTTATTCCTGTACCATTATTGGTTATATTTATTTAATGTAGTAAATCACTTTTTTCAGTTAGTAAATAAAGAAGAAAATTATTACAAATTTCTTCCTTACAACCCTTTCATTTTCTCTATACTAAATACAAATAACGGAGCTTATATCACTTTCTATTAATAAAGCATTATAATAATACAATTTTATGATACAATAAGTAGACTGCGGATTTTTATGCAACTTCATATTTTCATGAATACAATTAAAAACTCAAAAACGTAGGGTCTACGCAGAAATTTGATTTTCTTAAATTAAATATTATAAAGAATATTATCTTTCGGATGTTTTATATATTTTTCTGTATCATATACGTTTTATGCATTTTTGTTTAAAAAATCCGCAGGCTAATGATAAGATAGCTAGAACAAGACGCCACAATATATCCATGCATAAAAATGTTACCTGTTAGCTGATTGGACGATCGAAGCCGGATAGTCCTCATTAACCAATTCGATTCGCGTTCTCGGCAAGAACGACCGAGACACGGTCCTTGCCCGAAAATCGGCTCCCTTTGTGAATGCAGCTTAACGATGGAAGGCAGGCCAGTCAGCCAGGAGAAATATGCACACATTCAGGTCCCACCGTTCGTGAAGGACCAACACCGATGCCCCATGCCGCGCGATCGTACACTAACACACACAACAGATCGCCGACCTCTCTCTTCTTGGAAACAGATGACAGAGTGACTCGGTCACCGTAACCCACCAGACGTCCCACGGGAACACCTTTATGTCGTTCGTGGTCTTATTCCACGCAATACAACCACTTGATCATTCTACGTGTATATCTTACGTGCCACTAGCATCCATTCCTACCATCTCTTCTCTCTTCTGCTTTTTCTTTCTTCTTTGTTTTTCTTCTTCTCCCTCGTTCCTCTTAACCCTCAACTATGTGTATCGTTGTAGTAGAGTTTTACTTATTTTCAAAGTATCTTATTTTATTTAATATTTTATATCTAAGATTATGAAAATAATTAATGATTTTTCTTGCATAAAAGTATACAATATCGAATAAAAATATAATATATGTATATCTTAATATTAAGAAATGTAACTTATTGTGGTCACCTACATGACCCACGGATAACAGTTAAGGACTAAATTCCTCTCTTCTTTTCGCGGTGAACGCCAGAACTCTTAAGTCTCTTTGGTATGACGCGAACAGAGCTATGAAACCGCGTGCTAACTCGAACGGGGCTCAGAGAAAGGAAACGACGATGCATAAGTTCGCTGTAAATGCACGCGAGATAACGAGGAAGGGATGAGGACAGAATATCATTCGAATCGCACCACTACCTTCGCATCGTCTTTTAATAACGTCAAGTGGTACCTTTCATACACCATGTTTGACTCACCACATTGTACCTCTCGTTCCTTGGTACTTTCTATGGAATTGGTTATCGATGAATATTTTGGAAGTCTAATAGTTCTTCATAACACTCACATTGTTCTCATTTTAGTTTTCGTTGTTCTGTTCCAAGGAACAAGCGCGCGCTTTGAATATACACCGTGCCCGCCGTGTATAATCGTGGTTCGTACAGCCCTCCGAGGACCGTGCAAATCACCCCCACCGTCAACGCAACCGGCATCACACTGAAAACCGGCTGGCTTGAATACTACTCTCGGCTTCTCGAGTACGAAGCGGGAATGCGATCGTGGAGTAACACCATCTGCGAGAAAAACTACGAAACGTATTGTTGGTAGCGTCGGTATGATGGAAGTAGCTTGTGGTGCGTAATCGATGAGCGTTTAAAAACGAATTGCTAAGCATGAATAAAATAAACATGAAGCATAAATAAATAAAATAAATAAGCGAACAATAAACTTAAATATTATTTGATATTAATATAGATATAAAGGTTCTTTTGCTGATACATAAAGTTATTATGTCACTTAAATATTATTGTAGCTTACACGTAGCCAATGAAAAGATATAGTTTTAAAATACGAAAATTTGAAATTTTGTGCAATATAAAATAGGAACAGGAAATAAATAAATATTAAAATACGAACTGATCAAAAATATATTGTAACAAATTGAGATATATGGTTATCTATCTAGCTTATAAATAGTTTATGCTTCAAGTATGAATACTATGCACGTGTGAGTTCAAAGTCACTTGTGCAGTAGAAGCGTCAGTCGACGGAGATTGAGAAAATGAGTACCGTTACATGTATCACATCCGTCAATATTGCCGTTATAAAATATTGTATGTATTCTTTTGCTTTTCTTTTCTTTTAAAATAATCACAGTACAGTAATATAATTACTATAGTAATTAAATTATATTTACTATTTAATTTATTTAAAAAGGTATTAGAGATAAATGTTTCCGTATATCTATTATTCGCATGACCGCCGTTTTGAATTTCAAATTTGATGTATTACAAAGTACACTGCTACGTTATTGCGTTTAAAAAGTCTAATTTTTATTTTTGCATATAAATAGAATATATTTGTACTACACTGTAACGATCTATCCGATTTTGTGAAATTCAAATAGATCTAGAAATATAAATTTTTCTTTTACAGGGGGAAAGAGAGATGAAACTTTAATCTTGCCAGTAAATGATTCCATTAGTGCTACCTTAGATACAAATCATGTAAAAATACAATTTATTTTTTATATCTAGCTAGACATATTATCATATCTAGTGAAATAATAAATGCAAATGGCATATTTTAATTTGATTCATTTTAAATTTTAGCTACACACAAAAACTACTGTAATGATCAGTCCAACTTTTAAAGAGGATCAGATCTGGTTAAATGGACAGTAAGTGTTAAATAATCATCTACCATAGAGAAGTTGGGTATATTTTAAAACAATTTTATAACTTTTTAGAAAGGAAGATATCAAGAATCCTAGATTGCAAAATTGTTTAACACAAAGTATGTAATTATATTAAAGAAATCTTGAAATCTTTTAAATAATAAAGTATACTATTCTAGTTAGGAAAAGGGCAAGAAATTCCAATCATATAGATCAATGGAAAGTTCATATTTGTTCAGAAAATAATTTTCCAACTGCAGCTGGTTTAGCTTCTAGTGCAGCAGGATATGCTTGCCTTGTAGCAGCTCTTGCTAAACTATATCAAATAGAGGTATTGCAAAGTTAACATAATTATAATCTTTATAATTCTATATATTATATCTGTATAATTTTTACATATTTAAATATTGATTTCTAGGGTGACATTAGTTCAATAGCTCGTATTGGTTCTGGTTCAGCATGCCGAAGTGTTATGGGAGGTTTTGTAAGATGGTATATGGGTTCTGAACCAAATGGTGCTGACAGCATAGCAAAACAAATTGCGCCTGCCTCTCATTGGCCAGAAATGAGAATTTTAATATTAGTTGTGTGTATTAATTTTAATTCTTATCTTATCTTACGTTTTATACTAAATGTATTTATGACTAGATATTCTGTGCCAGGTAAATGATGCAAAGAAAAAAGTTTCCAGTTCAATTGGAATGAAAAGAACCATGGAAACATCTGATCTTGTACAATACAGAATAAAACATGTTATTCCTGAGAGAATAAAGAAAATGGAACAGGCAATTGTAGAAAAAGATTTTAAAATATTTGCTGAACATACAATGAAAGATTCAAATCAAATGCATGCAGTATGTTTGGATGCATATCCACCATTTGTTTATATGAATGATGTTTCGCATGCCATTGTTGATCTTGTTCATGCCTATAATGAAGCTGTGAATGAAGTAAAGGTATTGATATGAAACATCAATTTTTTCAATTTTAATTTATATACATATATTAATATTTTAATTAAATATATTACTCATTTTAGGTTGCATATACTTTTGATGCAGGACCAAATGCAACTCTGTATCTCTTGGAAGAAAGTGTTCCAGAATTTGTGGGAGTATTAGATCATTTTTATCCACCAGGAATTAATTTAGAAAAGTACAGGAGAGGGTTACCTCTTAATGAAGTTACAGATTCGCCAGTAAATAATTTTTATTATTGTATAAAAATTACATATCACTTGATCTATGCCAAAATAAATGATTTTAAATTTATTTTAGGAGCTATTTAATAACATTAATGCAAAAAAACAAGCACCAGGATCTCTTAAATATATTATTTACACTAAAGTTGGAGATGGTCCTAAGTATTTAGAGGATCCCAAAGATCACCTTTTAAACAAAGAAGGATTGCCTATTAGTTAAGTTACTAAAAATGGGTTGTATTTAAATTATTTATTGAAAATGATTCTAATTCATTGTAATTTGTAGATAGATGCATTTATTATATAATGGAAAATGTATTCTTGTTTATATTATTTGGATATAGTTGTTGGCTGTATTATATTATTATATTATGTTATATTTTGTAACAAAATAAATTTTTGAAAATAGATCATAATATAAATAAAAAGTAATATAAAGCTATTAAATATAAAGCTATTTCTATGTTAGTTAGTAGTCAAATTTTGAGTACTGTTACTCGTTCCCATTCCTATATTTATCTAAAAATTGTCTTACCGCGCTGTTTATTTGTCGAAGTATAGGTTATTCAAGCATAATGTGCGAAATTTTATAAATTCAATAAGTTATTAATTAACATTTTGTTTCTCCTGAATATAATAAAGACGCTCTAAAGTGTACAACGTTTAGTTGTAAAAATCACAAAAGTTTAAATGAAAAATCGTAAAATATTCAAATCGCAAGATGTGTAAAACAAAATTGATTACATCAGTTTTGGAACATGTTCTTAAAACGCCAAATTTCGGACAATGTTTACAAAAAGTAATGTTTTTCATTGTTTTGTGATCTTTTTTCTTCTAATTACATATAATAGCAATTCATAAAATACAATAAATATTATATACTATTAGGTTAACCCAAAAGTCTTCTCCGTTTTATAAGGAAATAATAGATACACATTTCTTGATTTATATTATTACATTATATGTTATATATAATATATAATATGGTATAATATAGTATATATTTATTATTTCTTTATAAAATGAAAGAAATTTTTGGGACAACCTAATAAATTACAATTAATTGAATAAAAATTAAATATAACAATAAGTTCATTTTTGTCTTATTGTGAAATAATTTTATACTTGTTTACTAAACAGCTCCAAATAATCTCAGCAGGAAATGGAAACTGTAAAGCACAATTAATCATATCCGAGGAGCATTTAAACTTAGGTGGTACTTTGCATGGTGGTTTCACAAGTACGCTAATTGATTGTGTTTCTACATATGCTGTAATGACACATGGAAATAATTCACCAGGTGTCTCAGTAGATTTAAATATTACGTAGGTATAACCATAATTATAACAAGAGCTATATATATTTATAACTGGTTATAATGTAATAATAATAATTAATATATAGGTTTATGAAACCTGCCCTTCCTGGAGACCTGATAACAATTGATGCCAAAACTGTACGTGGTGGAAAAACACTAGCGTTCCTTGCAGTAGATATTACAAAAGACGAGGGGAAGCATGTAATTGCTCATGGACGGCACACAAAATTTGTTGGACAGAAATAAAGCAGTACATATATTGTTGTATAGTGTTAATATTTAATGAACAGAATACTTTAGTACATGGATATATTATAAAACCTGAATAAGTTCCAGTAATGTTTCAATGTGTATATAGTGTGTATATGTTTATATAGCTACACAAGTGAATACAATTTCTTTACTGGATGCTGCATTATGATATCCTTCAAATATTGATCTATTCTTAGTTTTCATTGAATATTTTTATTTAATGCATATTTCCAAAAATTTAGATCTTTCTGAAATGAATCAATAAACACTTTCTACAATACTCCTACAAATTTGCTAGGAGCTAACATGTACATAATATAAAACAAACACATGGCACATGATCATAGAAATGTAAGCGTTCAACATAACAGTAATCAATATCAAAACTGTACATATTAAGTAGCAAATGTATTTATGATTCGTTTTCCTTTAAACTTTGTGTTAAATATAGAACTTGTTAATAAAATTATTTTGTGCATATCATTAATAGCTAGTTGATACAATAGTTACGTATTATCTACGTAAAAGGAAAGAGGGCAAGGTGATATGTAAATCTTTTCATTGCTAAAAAAGAAAAATGTTATTGCATAGGATACAATTAAAATATTTTTATCGTTTTACTTATGTCAATTCTGAAATGTATCTATATTATGCCATTAAAGCAATATGTGACTCTCTGCAGCTTCAAAAATGATAAAAGTGGGAGATCGACAACAGTGCGATTTAAGCTCTATTATTGCTTCTATAAATATCATTAAGCTCTTTTTAGTACCATTAATGTATCAAATATGAGACTAGAGATAATAACAGATATCTAAATAACGAATTCGAATCTGACAGGAGAGCAATAAACAGCTAATCTCCTAATAAACCCAATTGGGCTTCTATACTTCGTGTATGTACAGTAATAAACGTGAAACGTTAATGAATATCTAATACGAAGCGAATTTAAGATAAATTGGACGCGCGTTGGAACAATGGTACATCGTCTATTGTTCTACTTCGATTTCTTCACGTCCTCTAAAAGTGATCTCAGTTCTTTTATCTTATGAGACAAAGATTCTACAAGATCTATAACCTTCCTAAACTCCTGTTCGGTTTCTTCGATTGTTCTCTCTAAATATTCTGTTTTTTCACTCTGGCTCTGTGTATTTGTATCCTTCAGAGAGAAACTATTTTGCGATGGCAAATATTTGGCTGCGCTACGTCTGAATCTCGAAATTGTGTTACTCTGATCTTCACATCCATCGCAACATTCGGACCAAACTCTTAAGTCTACATATGGAATCTCATCGCAGGTGACGAACTTATTATCACCTTCGGGCAGTAAGAACACATTTGGTTGAATTCTGTTAATATTGTCGCCATTATCGCATAGGATCCTAGCTAAGCTCGTTTGTTTTATCTGTGCGAGTTGTTCTGGTTTAAAAACAGTCGGACTCTCATACCAAAATCTGTCGCCATTTCTAGTACGTTTAAATTGCTCTAACAAAATACATTGGAAGAGTGGTCCTAGTTTGGCATTAGGCAGTTGATCCTCCAGTACTCCACCAACCCAGACATCTATGTTCCCAGGATGACCGTACAGTTCTCTTAATTTTTGTCTAACCCTAGCGCTGCGAATTTCACCGGCTAGATCCTCGAAAGTTTCAACGTAAGACATATTGCAGAATCGTCGCCATTCTAAATAACCTGGCAGTGCATGATCTCTGCCCCGCTGGATATTCATCGCAGCTAAATCTAAAGCCACCGCATGGGCAGTATGGAATAATTGTTCCGTCAGTTCTGAGTTCAAATTTTCTTCGGGTAATTTCAATTTTGCGGCAGTGCCAAACATTCCTCTCATAAGAGGGTCCACGCCGCCTTCCTCGACCAATCTCCACGGCGAAAAGAAGGCGTCTCTTAGCTTAAGAGGACCCTGGGGAATCGGTTGAAAAGATTCGTTAAGACGCTGCAACTGAGGTTGAATCAATGTATGACCGAATCTTAAAGCTGCGGTAGCAAAAACATTGGAGATACTAGCATCGAGGTTAGGATCATAACCTCGATACGAACCTAAAAGTTCTTCTGCAGTTTTACCAAATACATGAGGCATCCAGTATTGATATGTAATATGTTGCATCTCTGCACCTACGATCTTCCTAGCTTCTTGATACAATTTTTCCCCATTCCATTGAGGGTTCATATCACGTAAAAAGCGAGCTATGCGATTATGTTCGCGTAACCATATCGTGTGCATTGCTAGAAGGCCCACTTGTTCATTGGCTCTGATATCTCCGGCTACGAAGCAATTGATCGAACTTTCTACAGGATTTCTCCTGCAATCGACGAATTGACCGTTAGCGTATGGCAGAAGAGGTTTATGGCCAGGAATTGCAGGCCCTTCTCGCAAAAGACCATGATCTGTGGTCAAGTCACGGAGATCTCTGGCTAAGGCATCGTCGTAACCATATACTTGAGAGGCATCCATGTAGCTGGTTAGCTGATTTAATTGTTCTCGAGGAGTGAGACTGCCCCATAATAAACTGGTTGCACCAGAACCGCAAACTGCACTCGTTCTGATAAAATCAATGCACCTTCTATTATTGACTCTAGGGTCACCGGGTGGAACATCCATGGGGAAGCAAGGTGCAGCATTGTCACAAGACTTCTTACAATCTATGCCATCCCATGATTCGCTAGAAACTGATGGAAGAGCGTGATCTAAGTCATGATCCATGAACTGACCCCACTGCATCACCATATGCGTGATTCCACTATCTGAAGTTACATTATGAGTGGTTATTAGCGTTGTGGAAACTAAACGCGCAGAAGGTTTCGGATATCCATAGTAACGGCGATTTCTTTCCCAACCGACTGGTGATGAAAATCCATTCTCGTAAATTGGTTGTAAAACTCTACGGAATCCAGTATAGGAAGAACCCCAGGTTGGATGTCGTAAGTTGTTGCAGCTGCCATCTATGTTACGGTACTTATTGTGATAGCACATGTTTGTGCAATTCTGACGGTGTCTGTGGCCTGTGCATCCAGATAACCTTTCGATTTCTCTAACCTGTGGAATGGTTGAAATTTGTTAATAACTTAAAATATTATTATACAAAAATTAACTAAACCATAACTCAAACAAACCTGTTCCGCCGTTAGAATTTCCTCATATCGGAATTCAGTGCTGGTGTTCGCACTCAGGCCAGAGTTTACCATTCGTCGTATATTTACGAGCGTTCTTTCGAAAATTTCAGCAGGTCTGGCAGCTGCGCGACCGACTGCATCTGGGAAACGCGCGAGTCTCAGTGGATTCGTCCGCGCAGATCCGCTAAGAAGATCTATCAGCGTGTTATTTATGGCTCGATCGATCTCCTCGGTTGCGTCTTTGAAGGCTCTGATCACAAGAACATCTGCTGCTTCGGGCTGGCGAACGCGTACCAACGCCTGGGCGGTTGCTCGACCATATTGGTTCACGGCGGAGCATTCATATCTGTGTACACAATTCTTGACTTATGACGGTGAAAACAAACATACATCGCAATATCAGAAACCCGTTAAGATGTTGCATTTAAAAATTTAGTAAGTTTTCCTACACTCATCTATATGTCATAGTTATGGCAATATTTATGTCTATTCTCATATATTCTTGGATTTTTCTACTATATTCCATTCAAGGTTATAGATCATAGACCACTTAATATTTTCCTATATGTTTTAAATAAATAACACAAGAAATGCTAATAAAAAGTATCAAAATTCACCTTCCAGTATCGGCAGCAGTAACATTATAAAGATACAAGCTCCCCCCGCGCGATACACGAAATCTAGACCCTTCGACAGCTGTACCATCCTTCTTCCACTGTATCACGGGTTTAGGAAAGCCTTCTACTCTGCAGGGGATCTCTATAATGGCTCCAGATTCCGCTTCCATATCGTGTGGCTCATACGTTAGCTTAGGAGGACTATAAGACTCATCTACTACCCTCAGATCCGCGCTTGTTTCAGCGTATCCATTAGAGTTTTTCGCTTGGCAAACGTATCTAGCTGAGTCTGATTCTTTTACAGCAAATATTCTCAACAAACTTCCTTCGTCTTCTATGGCGATACGACCACCAACGTTTAACATTTGACCATTTCTCCACCACTGAATAGTTGGTGCAGGACGACCATCCACTTTACAGATAAAAGAAGTATCTACTCCAACTTGGACAGTTTGTGACTCAGGCAACTCGGTAAATCTTAAGGATGGTGATACTGTGATTACTGCTCTGGCCTTTCTTGATTTCGTGAAGCCCATTTCGCTCTTGGCCATGCATTCGTATTCACCAGTGTCTTGTTCCGTTACATCTGATATTATTAATGTTCCATCATCCTCGATCACATAACGGTTCCCATCGGCGGATACTTCATTAGAGTCCCGCATCCACTTGATTTCCGGTATCGGGTCTCCTATTACCTCGCAGGTGAAGCTGATGGTCCCTCCCAGCCTGACCTCTACATCCTGGGGACCGTTCATTATGCGTGGCTCAGCTGAAAAACGAAAATGAGAATTTAAGAATAATCTATAGTTAAATAATTGTATAATCATATTGGTAGGTATATTAATGATTTGTAACATTGGAGTGGATAAAATTTTTCATTTGCTTTTAACTCTCTATAATAACATTTTGTTTCCTTATGTAGATTTATGTCATTAGAGATCTTTGTTTGCTTATATAAATTTATGCTATTGGAGATTTTTATTTATCTATGTTATTGAATAGATACAAAATAATATACATCTATATTATTAAAAATTTTACTTACTATAGCTTTACATTAAGCAAATAATATTGGAATAACTAAAATTCTTTTTGCTTTTAATTTTCTTACTTTGTTAACTTTGCTTACATACAATTACATTAACAAAAATTATAATTGATTACGATTTCTCACTTTAATCTAAAACGTAGTAATAATAGCTTAAAAAATTGTTTAATACTAAATAAATTTTTCTATTTTTAATTGCATTTAAAAAAGGGAGTAGCTGAACTGTTTGAAATCAATTTAGGCATGGCTGGTATATTTACCAAAGGTACTAATGTCAATCTGTTAAAAACTGGTGCACGCGTATAGCTGTAGCCAAGTTTATTTGTAGTTGTCTAGATACGTAAAATGATTCGTGTTTCTCACTCTGATCTAATTTGAAACTGATATGATTAGACAGTTTGACATAATTGTGTTGAATAATTCATATCAGAGTGTTCTTTAAATAGACAAGAGAAGATGATGTTTGTTTTTATACTTAATATACTTTTTGCCTTTCATCGAACATGTGTGACCAGGTAATCGAGGATAATCGAGAAAACAGACGTGTCATTCCCAGCCAGACTCTCCCCACTTTGTCTTCATCACCATCAGCAAATTAACTTTCTCAATAAAAAGTTTCTAACTGTAAAAACCAACTGTAACCCGCAATATTTTCTAATGTCGTAAAACAAAGTTCTCTTAACGCCATTAAGAGCGATGCGTCTCGCGAGAGCCATAAAGGAGCGCAGTGGTCGATACTTCCTCTTGTTTCTACTTCATTTTATTCGACCTTTTTGTTCGTATATATGAAATCTCAAATTTTAACCACTTGATTTTCAACTATTTAAAATATCCAAAGAAATATTTTGCAGCTTTAAATTACTTTTACGTTTGAACTAATTATTATATCTATCCACTTTTCATCTCTTCATATGTGTATTTCTATTCCTTATTTTTTGATAAATAGAAATTCTGAAATATGCAATATTTTTTAGTTATTTCAATATTAATTACTTGGAAATAAAATTGTCAAATAAGTTTCAATACTTTGTTACCCATACTAGAGTTAAAATGACTTCATTTCTTCTCATGAAAGAGATCCTAACCTATGTCTCGTAATTTTAGTGTTATACCTAGATCTATGTAACCCTACATTTTCTTATCGTTTCAACGATCAGGTGTAATAAGGATAGCTCAATTACTCAACTGCAATGAAAATCGTTCATCGACATGCTTGTCAACGATCTTCCCTTCATCTCATTGGGCGACTGGCAAAAGGCTGCCATCTCTGATGGTTTGTTTTGAAGCCTCTGCACCAGCCAGACCAAATTACAGTCGCAAACGAGAGCATTGCTATCTAAACGGAGACGTGTCATGGGTCCCACATTGTGAAAAGCGTCCGCTGGTAGGTGATGCAGTAGGTTGCTATGCAAGAAAAGTCTCTCCAACGATGGCAAATCATTAAATGTGCCCTTTCTGATTTCTTTCAGATGGTTGAAATGTAGATATAGTTGTTCCAAGTTTGGCAGGCCGGAAAATGCCCCTGGTGAAATTCGTTCCAAACGATTCTTATATAGATAGAGGATCCTTAAGTTTGATGCACCTTCGAAGGTTCTTGGTAAGAGGTGTTTGATGCGATTATCGTTCAATAGAAGCGTGTGTAAGTTGGATAGACTGTGGAAGGAGCCAGGTCGTATCTCGGCTATGTTGTTGAATCGTAGATCACTGTAAAATTAATTTAGTTTCGTTAATGTAACAGAAATATATTAATTACAAAGAATATATTCCAAATAAGATATGTTTAATGATAATAGAATATTTTAATTATATATTAGTAACAGGATATTTAGAATAGAGGTAGAATATTTAACTATTATATATTGATCTAAATTGAGAAATTAATCCAATTTTGTTAATATGATAGAACGGTTTTATAAGTATAGAGAAAGTATATGGTAGAATATAGAGAGATATAATATACATAAATTATAGAAGTTATTTAATAGATGGACCATCTTCCCACAATGGAATATTTTTAATTACTAATTGACGCAATGCTAAAGACATAAAAGTTATGAATTGCGAAAGAATATGCAAAGTATATAAAGTCAAGGTTGTCAAATGGAGAAGAAGATCGAGAAGAGTAGGAAGAATTTAGTGGAGGTGTCTTAAATACTCTGACATCACTTCAATTTCTCTCCTACGACACCAGTGTATTTCAAATTATATCTCGCTCTTACATATTTTGCGATCTGTTTTAAGTTCTACTTTGTCTAATATCTCCCTCCCGTCAAAAGCTCCATATATTCATATTACAAAAACTTCCATTTAATCTATTCTACAAACTTGAGCTGAAGACAGCAAAGAAGCTCTTAATTTCAGAGATTACGCAGAAAGATCGCTATGTCGACTGACTCTTATGTTCCTCTCACAGTTGAGCAATAATCGTGCTCTAAGTATCGATTACAGCCGCAATCGGCTTGACAAGAACTCGCGAACCAACGAAGGAACTTTAACTCGAAACTCAAAATAATTCCCACTGAAAGTTGGTCAATTGCAACTCCTTCTAATAAACCCTTTGATGTATAATCTCGTTCCTGAGTATAGGTCAGAGCTAATCATTTACTGCTTTAACATTTTATTTAAAGAAAGATATTAAAATATTAGACAGAAATTCAGTAGTCCATAATTTTATAATTGCAAATTAAATTTAGAGTTAAAATTTCAAAATTCAACTAGAGAGTTGAAAATTTGGAAAAGAATTAAAATTAATCTTTGATACAAGCAGAGCTTCTCTTCATTGTAATTTGATCCTTAACATTAGAACTATCAGTGACTAAAGTATGAAATTTGTATCAAAATGAGAAGTATATGATAAAATATATAATACAATAGGAAAAATAAGCCCTTATCTATATATGTTACGAAGGACCATTAAAATCTTCAAAAATGTGATACTACAAATGTATGAAATCTCTATATTTTAGTAGTTCTAATATTAAATCGCGAGCGTGACTCGATATTATAAATAGGACAAATGCTTAATTATTCATCGAACGAACATAGATTTCACAGATCTCCCTGCATTTTGTCGAGAAGCAATAACGATCAATGTGTTAGGCATCATTACACGATTCGCCGCTACAAAGATCGCCAGAGCTATAGAGCGCGAATCTCTTAATTAACGATTTTACTCGACTCGTTGCACATTATTTCCTCCGTCTAAATTGTCAGGCGAGTTCTCGGTTCAACGCGTCGGTATTTTAACCTCTTTATCGCTCCAGCTGATCTTCCAGAGCTTCGTTCCGTGGCGAACCACCGGCCAGACGAACGAAAATGGAACGATCCGTGAGTAGAGCCGACTGCTCGCGACACACTACGGCATAATAAAAGATTCTTCTGCTAGAAAGCTTTCACAAGCAACCACGTTTGTATTCTGCTTCTTATTTTTCCGCATCGTGCACCTTTTCATTCATATTTTTCTCAATTTCTTGCCATGTGTGGTAAAGACGAGGGAATGGTTATGCCTGGAAAGAAGAATGGGAAAGAAAAATCGTGGAAAATATTAGAAGTGAAAGAGGGATTCGATGAACTATTCGATTTAGGTATTGTTTGATATTTAGAGAGAATAAATATGTCTGACATGAATAGTGATAATTTGATAATTATCCAATTATCTTTATCAGTTATATAATAGTAATATTTATGTGTGATATTAATATACACTGAGTCGCTTAGGTGGTCTTCTTTCAAGCAATTATTATAAGTATTTGCAGTGATTCGTTGAACAAATTATTCTATCAATTATATCTCCTTACTTCTTTTTCTGTAAAATGCACCAATTCTACAGAAAACAAATTTTACTCTAAAAGCAAGCTTTAACTGTCGATATACATTATGTATAATTCTACCAAGAATCGTATTAGCTAGAGAAACATACAAAAATTATCATAATATTCACTAGTTGGGTATACTACCATACTATGTCGTTTCCCAGGCGTTCTTCGAATATCATAAATATCTTCCATATTTTCTATCACAACATTTCACGTAGAAGAAGATTATAATAGAGGATAGTTCTCTTTTTGTCAACATTTACATTTTCTTCGTTCTTCTTCTTAATGCTATTTCCATCCGTAAATCACGATTTCATCTTAGAATATATTAATGTAAAGTATCCAAGAGGAAATATCGATCATCCTGATTGATAAAAAGGAAATTACATATCTAATGCGTATGATGTACTATGGCAGAAAAGGAAGCCAATAAAAATGATAATGAGCTGGAAATAAATTTACTTTCACTGCGGCACGATGACTTTGCTATTTTACTTTCGGATTGACATAAATATTAATGGTGGGCATTATTTAACTCTGTCGATCGTTATAATTTTCTCCGTAATTCGACATCAATGAGATCGGTTCGATAAAAAGTTATCGCTATTAATATTAAAGGACTATCATGTCGATGAAATTTATGACAGCCAATAGTGACATTATTAGCGTACATTCAAAATTTATATTTCTAAAAATATTCAATAATATTGATTCTTTGATCTATGTTCTTTTAATTTTATTCAGCAAATTCTGGTACCAAGATGACGCCATAGTTTGTCACTAGTTCGACTCATGATTCACACGTGCTTATATGGAATTACAACGTTTGCGGTTTTTCTGACAATTCTTGTTTGTGCACTTCCTTCACTCGGTCAACGTAAGCTGCAACTTAAATATAATTATCTTGACATAAGTTGAAACCTTGAAATTGAAATGAATAAAAAATCAAATTTATAAGAAAAAACAATTTTGTTTTGAATCATTATTAAAGTAATATATCATTCAACTTTGTCAAATATTAAATATATAATAACATTATTAAAATATTCATAATTATCATGGAATAGAAAAATTGTTAAATAATTGAAATGGAAAATCAAAAAAAATGGAAAGTATTTGATATTCCAACTAAAATTAATAATACAAAATAAAATATTTACGATGTTTTTCCAATAATTTTATCGCAAATAATTCCAAGTCCTATATCCTTGTATCTTGTATAAGCTTCAGAATAATTTTTCCAATGTGTATTCACGGCTTAATTGTTTAGACAGCAGTCGCTGGATCGGGAGAACTTTTATCTCGAAAGCATATCGGTAATTTAACAAAGGTGTGTTTATTCAATGAAGTCAGGACAAACCCCACTTAATGGTGCTCGATATTCAGGTCAATATCCATAATAGGTATACCTGCGCCGATCGATCTGGATACCGTTCATTTCATCATTTTAAAAGATTCTCGGTCCACGAAATTACGTGTAACGCCCAACGCTTGCAGCTTCTAATAAAATACTTGCTCAACTTTTAATCACTATCTCCTTCTTCGTTATAAATTATAAGCAATATCCGCTGTAAAATTTTATATATTAAATTATGACAAAAACTAATGCAATGAAATTCATAGAAATTTTTGTCTCTAGTTACTTTCAGTTTACTTATAATATATTAAATCTTACTTGTGAAGTATCTATCATAATATGAAATGTTAATTAAGCTTAGTTTCGTTTGATATGCTCTATTATAATCATCTTTAAGAAACATCACTTTAAATAAAGTTTTACTTTGATTAAAAACTTCTATCATTAATCTTGAAGACATGTTCAGAGTTGTGCTTCAACCTTCATCATCTTGTCTATTTCATTTAAAGTTACTATATTACTCTCGTTTATCTAAAATCGATTTATGAAGTTCTAGAATTTTATTCAATTTATTCTCATTAGATGTTACTTTACCTTAAAATTGTATTTATCATGTTACCTTTTTTTTCTTCTGACATATTCATATTATTTGTATTAGAAATAATTCTCGAAATAGGTTAGAAATTAAATTAAATTCTATCAAAATATTTGAAAAATAGTCTCTACTGTCATCTGGTGGTCAGTTGCTCCACCCACCTTATTGGAATATATCAGGTTATCCGAAAAGTTTCTTTCGCTTTATAAGGAAATAATAGACGTACAATATTTTTTGTTTTATATTAGTTTATCGAATTATGCACGAACGTAATAATAGAAATATAACGAAATGGATCATACCTAATTCAATAAAATAATGTAAAACAGGAATTGTTGTTCATCTAATATCACCTTATGAAACGAAAGAAACTTTTCGGACAACCTAATATTTTCAAACATATCATTGACATATTCCCATTCGTTAAAAATGTGCAAAAACATTTACGTTTACAATGGTTTGATTGTATTATACAAATGCTTGACTAGACTTGAATTAATCGTCGTAACGAGCGACCCTACTTCATTGTCTTGGTAAGGATACTTGAACTTAACGAGACCATTTTACCCGATAGAAAAAGTAGAAACCATCAAGGAGTCATCGTATCGGCTATGAATCGAAATGCGATTCGAACCCCTCTCCAAATGAAAACATTCAGCCCCTTAACGAACAGTAATTTTATTCATGCTCTATTTCGTATGCTATCTATTTAATGGGAGTTAGTCTGATAGATCTTCATTATTCTTTTTTACCAATTTTTACGACTAACCTCCAAGCACTCCGTGTCTGCGCTGGTTATAAACAGAAAATTATAATGTACCAATAATAATAATAATAACAACAATAATAATAATACAATAAAATAATAATAAATAGACTACAGATATTTACGCATTTATTGAATATTTAAAGAATACTTGTTATAATACTTAGTAGATAAAATAAATTTCTACTTAAATTCCATATTTTTAGATATATTCGTAACAATATAAAAATGCATGAAAATCTGCAGCAGAATAATAGCTAATCACAAGAAGTATAAATATGGATAACTTATATAGCAGAAAATGATGTTATTATCCAAGAAACTGTAAACTATTTCGGTTGATAGTTGGAATGCAACTGAATTATTTAAAGACAATGCCTAAAGTTAGATTTACGTAAATGTTTGTGTTAAGAGTGTGCCATAGTTTTGAAGGCAGTTAAGTACATGTGCCCATATTGTTTTGACTACGCATTTAAGTGCGCAACTGCGCAGCTGGTAATTTGATCTACCTTTTTCATGGGCCGATGCTGTAGGATCAACATTTTTCTCAATTCTTTTGTGAGTACATACACAATACATATAATCAACAGCTGATAACTCCAACTCTGTCATTGAAAATATTATAGTGTTACCTTATTGCAATATTTGGACTTAGTACACAGGAAAAAAAGATTAAAAATTCTTTAATTAAATTAATGCTTTCCTTATTACGATACAATACAACTAGTAATAATACAAAAATTAATGAAAATAGCGTCAATTAAAAGAAGGCTGTAAAGGTCAGTTCATATGCTCATAGAGGGCGGAGGAGTTTAACTACGTCTGTCAAATATCAGTTATTTCTTAATACAAACGATTTATTATTAGCGAGGAAGAAATCGCAGGAAATTCGTTGCACAAATTTGTTCTAAACAGATTTAACATCGCTAAAAGGAAATCGATCATGCTAAAGTGGAGGGAAAAACAGAGATCTTTTCAATTCGAGGAATGGTGTTTGTTTTGTACGTTTCATTTGACGTTCAGCGGCAGGACTAATTTATTATAGCGATCTAGTGCACAAGCGAACGGGATTAGATTTTTGCGCAATCCTCGTTTATTGGTAAAGGAAGAAGTTCCATTGCGAGAGGAAATGCTTAGCTAGAATATTATTCGTGATCTTCGAATTTCACTTAAAAAGAATTTTTCTTTTACCTTTTCAATAATGTAAAGTTCTTTAATTATTTTTATTAAATATCTGTTTACTTTTTCCATTAGAGGTTATGTGATAAAAGTTAAATAATTAATAAACTCGCTTATCACTTCTGTTTGCAAATAATTGTCAGTCATTTATAGACGATGAAAAAGGTAAATCTTCTATTCTTTTTAAAATTTTCGTTTCACTGTTTCAACAAATCTTTATTTATGTAACATAAAGCTTTTTCATTGTTCTTATTAAATTTTCTTTTTACCCATTTTTGGAAAGACCAAGAAATTAAATTAGAGGTTATGTGACAAAAATTAAATGCACAATTGATAAATTTGCTTATATTGTTCCCGTTTTAAAATAATTATCAGTCATTAATGGATCATGAAAATAGTAAATCTTCCAATTTGATAAAGATATTACTTTAGAAAGTTATAGTGGACTAAAACAGAATGTCTTCTTTCGCAAGACGACGAAGAGTTTGAAGAAGATAAATTTGACTTATATAGAATTACGTCATCGACTGATTATTGTGTTTCAAGTTATGTATTTAAGCTTGATAAGAAGAGTATAAATTATTTCACGATATTCTATTATGAAGGAGACCGCCCGGTTTAGCCGAGAGGCAATGGTTCAATTAATGGTGATTTCTTTTAATTACATTTTTTTACAGATATGAATATTACAGCGTGTACTCGTCCCTGAGTGATCTCCCGATGCAAACATTCTACCGTTCTCATTCTAAACAAGATTCAATTGTCGTGTCGATAATCTTGTAGTTTATGTTCAGCTTTACCATTAGCCATTTTATCATGCATTAAAACTGAATGTGAGAAAACTCCACTTCAGCAGGATTTCATGATTTGTTCAAAGGAATTTTGTCAAACTTTAATAAATTTCTTCAAACAGAAAGAGATCTCATGTTACCAGAGTTATATGTGTATGTATATATACATTTGAAACAATATAAACAATTTTAAAGTAAGTTTATTTTTAAAAATACATTTTCATGTATTTTTCTGTATTCATATTTCAATACTCATTAGCTTACATTCATTTCTATAGTTAACAAGAAAAAAAAGTAGTAAAAGCGATCAGAGGCAAATATCGAAACACAGTCCTTAACCCCATTGAGGGTGATAAAATTGATAAAATATATGATGTGTGAACATTATCTATAGATATATTCTTATCGCCTTTTCGCCCGTTTAAATACATATATTGGTTTTCTTGCTCAAAAGAAATAATCTAATGCTTGTTTTATAAAAGAAAAGGAAGACAGGATTAACATATAATGTACAATATACACGCATACCCATTCCTACAGTATACGGATGATGTCATGCCCAGAAATGTTGATAAGAACGGGAGACTTGTTGAGGAAGATTCTGAAAATACTATTAAAAAGGAGTATAACAAAGAAGAAGAAATGTTATCTTTTTGTGAAAAAGTTAATTTATCGTTGACCTTTTGGAAATATTTCATGCTATTTAAAAATTAGATAAAAAGATATTAAGATATTCATGAATTGTGTAGAAACTCGAAAATATAACGACTATTTATTAGTGTTTATTTTGGACTTTTTATATGCAGAGCTTAAAAAGTAACTAAAGATTACTAAAAATTCACCAAAACAGGAGCGACTTCTTGCTTAAGAAATTACAATTTTATTTGAAATGAGTGTTAAAGAATTTTTAGAAAGACTGCTTTATATTTGAAAAGAAGATCCAAAGAAAGATGTTAAAAAAGTGCCAAATTTGTGTTGGTACATGTTCTTTTATTGGAACTAGACGAAAACTGAATCCAGTACAAATTACTTCGTCGCGTACAGCTTATGGAGAGAATAGATTGCACATGTGCAGTCAAGAATTCGTATTTACGCTATCCACTTTTGTTCCACTCTTCAAACATTCATTTACGTCCGCTTGTCCGCTTCTTATATATAGTTTGAGCTGCACGGTCACGCCTATTTTAACTGTATTCGTTTACATGCATCTGCAGCACACGAAGAAGCATTGAGGTATCGAATTATTTATACGATTGACGATCTTCTTACGACCTCGATTGTATCGATTTTACTAAAAAATCAATTACAACAATCTAAATGCAATACAAAATTTATTTGATATTTCTCTTATGATTTTATTCCAGAACAGAAGAAAAGAAGATTTTTTAAAAAAATTAACGTATTGCTTAGTCAAAATTGATCATTCAAGAAGAGATCATAAGATCATAAGGATGGTTCAAGAAATCATAATATGACCATTTAAGCGTATATACAAGGAGTACAAGGTCATCAAGTAAAACAGATTCTGAGAACCTAAATTGATCTGTGGCTTCTTCCCTTTGTGTTAATTCACAAGATGTTGAAAACTGAAAGATAAACTATCTTTGTTTATAGAGTTGATGCATTATTTTCTTTAGAAATATCAGATATTTGTAATTCTGTAGGAAATATTATACCTCAGACTTGAAGACTTAAAGTAAGCATAGGATCATATGCTTGAGTGACTTTTTCGCGTGGAATAATCTAAAATACAATAACCTGTGTATATAATATGGCTATCCGATATATGTATTAATACAACATACACGCGATTCCTTTCATCTTTGATGAAACGCGATCCTCCAATTACCTGGAAAAATATACTCACGTACATATCTTTGATTAAAAGCTATTGCTTCCATACCATTAAGACAGTCTATCATCATAGAACGTCATAAAGTTTCAATTGACCCGCTGCTGCACGATTTTTCTTAATCATGCCAGAGTTAATTATCTGACTGCTTCTGAACTACGATGGTATATACTTCCTATTAATTCATATAGTATATAATATAAATATATGAAATACAATATTACGCAAGTATATATTTACAGATAATACTTGTAAATTAATTTCAAAGATTCCAAACTTTTCCAGATTTCTTGTATCTTTCAAGTTCTGAATATAAGGACGAGATTTTTTCCAAGAGAAAGAAGAAAATAAACATAGAAAGATTTAAGAAAAGGAAAGGTAAAATTTAATAGTAGAATACTTAAAAAAAAATGTTTAGTTTCAGGAATTTTCAATCTTCAATTTCTTAAAATTAAGATTTTTCAACTTCAAACAGGAAAATATATTAAAAGAATGTTTTTAAATCAACAGGAAAACCAATAACCAACGGATACCATTAAATATCTAAAAATGAAGATATATACCAGCTAGACCATATTTACACTAGACATAAACAACCAATGTAATTCCTCACTTCCCACGTACATTCGCGCTAGAAATATTCACAGTCTACATCATGAATATTTCCCGATTACTAGTGTATCCAAATTTCCCTGTAATTCGCCTAGGGACATCGTATGCATTGATAGATTATCGTGCATTTTTGTATATAACCATCAATCTCTCTCTGAGGGACTAAGTTATACGATGAAAGGGGAAAAAGAACAAAAGAAGAAAAAAGTAGTAGATGTTAAAGAAGCAGCCACTTACAGGACCGTCGTGTTGGTTGGTACTCGTGGTACACGGTTCAGCTTCTGAAACATGCATCTCACGGTGTTTCCGAAGCACATACACTTGTGAGGGCATTCCACGTTCCTCCCGTTTTGCCATTGGTCCGCGTTGGATAATGGCAGGATCAACAGGAGCGAGCAAACGACACTTAACACCAGCCTCATCTTGCTGTACCCACGTGTGATCAGTCTTATTCTTATTAAGGTTGTTCCCCGCACTATTTCGCGCTAGCACGTGCTGGTCATCGAGATAAACGCAGCCTCCGTCTGGCAGCAGTCTTTGGCCACGCGGTACTTTCACTTCTCTCTGTTTCAGAGATCCACGAACCTTTCCTGTAATGTTCGAGCTGGAGCTGAGTGTCCTGCAGCCAGGATCCGTATAATTTTATACATTATGTTGGCTTTATATGGGATAGCGGATTATTTATTACACTTTGGCGGTGGATTTTGAATGCATTTCTTTGAATGGATGTTTGTGAAGAGCATGATAAAGGAAGAAATGTTTGATTATTTGGATATTAAATCTGGTATGTAAATTGTTGTGGGTTGAATATTGGAATGTTATTATAGGCAATGTGGGAGAGAATGATTTTGTAATAGCATAAAAATATCATAAAGGTGTAGCGAATGTTATGTAGATGAAATTTTGAGTATGAAAGTTTTATGTTGTTTATTAGTATAATTTTTTTTCGAAATTTTATACCAGTATTATGAAGTTATTGGTATCCTATGTTAAATGATCTGATAATAGATCTGATGACAGATCTGATAATAGATAGATGATATAATAACAGATAAACTTTAATGATTATATCCATACTTAATAACAAAATTTTAATAGATTACTTTTGCGAAAATATTTTTAGTAATACACAGGATGTATTGTAATTTGACGTAAAAAATGCCTACCCTCTTATACACAGCATATCTAGTTCAAGTATATACCTAAATCTAATCCAAATTAAAAGACTAAATATGTTAACACACAAAATACAAATCTATTCAATCAGAAACTCCAAATCAATTTCAACTAACTCAAACTAACTAGGCATACTCTCCATAATACTCGACTTCCATTATTCCTTGTTAAAAGTTTCAAATAATCTACCCTAAACCTCAATTTCTGAACCTTGTAAAACAAGTCGTTATCCAAGTTCGGTATCCACCAAGTGAAACACTTTTTTCACAGGAACTTCACTATGTAAGAATAAGAAAAATCTAACCCGTGTTTCTGAGCTCAGTCGGTGAGATTCCTTTAGGCCTAAGCGGCCGTCGAATATCGTCTGTGAGAGTCGGTAGACGAAGCAACAGCGGCGACAAAGGAATGAAGAGGCGCGGAAGGACGCCGCCGCTGCGTTGTCGTTTCGTCGTGGCGGCTCGGCTACTACTAGACTAGAGTCGCACAGCGCCAATCCGCTCTGCGCGCGTTAGTAAAGCGTACGTGAGCATTTCTTTGCGAGTCTTTCTCCCCACTCGTTCGCACGAGCCACTCCTCCGGTCCTCTCCCTTCAGTATCTTCTTATTTTTACACTTTTTTTGTGTATTTACCTGCACACGTGGATACACTCGATGATGCGGGAACCTCTATGATACAGCAAGAATGTTATATAGGTTAAGCATCAAAGTTGATATGCTTCAACGTCAACGAGTAAATTGACATAAACATGAGGGGATAATTCAAAGTCGCAATCAATGTTGCATGTGATACACTATTGGATAATTTGAGATTATTTTTGCCAAATATGTGCCTACATATTATATGTATATTGAATCAACTAATAATTTTGTTATTAATTCGAAATTAATGCCACGCTATAGATCAATATACACTTCTGGTAATTTTGTTAACTTGGAGAAATTTTTAATGAAGAATTCTAAACTAATTTCTCTTTCAAATTCTTAGGTTTTAAAGAGAACTTTATTTATATTATTATATTAAGTATTTATCCAACTGCTGGACTCCACTATAATTAGTGAGTATTTCGTCCAAGATCTCCTAGTATGGACTCTTCAGTAAGGCTCTCACCTAACAGACCTATACCTTAGATATAATGAGAGAAGAGAGGAACTATAATTAGTGTCAGTGCATCAATCGGTAATGTTAATTGATATTAAAGATCTTACTATATTATGAAAGTTACTATAATACTACAGGCGAATAAAAGGAAAAAGATGAAACCGATTGATAAGTAAGTCTATCAAGGTTATTTGGTCAGAGTGACAATGAATATTGTGTCTATAGTTCTTAATTATAAAAACGATTCTATTATTTCAGATAGTATAGTTGAATTAATTAATAATTGTTGTCTAGAAGTATCGAATGAGGAAACATAGGTGGATGCAACATGTTGGTAGTGAGTAAAAAGACAAATGACACATCGTTTGGTGATGTATATGAGCAGTCATCAATACAATTAGTGAAATGACTTAACCTCGTATAATCTTTTTCAACAATCTGATTGGGCCAACGTTCTGTAGTCCATGAAACAACACTGATTGTTAGCCAGCGAAGTCGTGAAGTTTTTGATATGCCGTATGTCGAAAAGAGAAAGATGCTTCTCGGAGAGGGAATCATATCGCCTCGTTATATCGTGGCAGCGATTCCAAACGAAACACATCTCTGTTCATATTTTCGACTCCTGTTTCTTTCTGTCATAGGCTAATGTCAGATTTCACACCTTATGTGAAACCTTATTTCTAAACCTTACTAGAGAAATGCTCTTTAAAATTGAGGAAAACCTCATCAAAATATGTCCTATAGTTCTTGAGATTAGCTCGAACTCGGAACATACAGACGCTTGTCTTGATTTTATACTATGTCTAGATTGAATACAAACGAATATTTATTATATTCTCTCTCATGCAACGTTTGTGTAGTGTACATGAAGAGAGAAGCACTTCAGTTTGCACCCAAAACACGGTTTTAAGTAATTGCTTCTTAACTTGCTGCGCTGCATGTTTCTTTTTATAGCGTAGAATTTCAAGGAAACCGACGCTGTATAATTGGTCGCTTTGTACTTTATATCTGTCCACTTTAATAGTTTTTTCTGCGCGATGAGATGCGCTATAGGGGACAGTGTGTCCTCGCGTAGCAATGCCGTTGTGTTATGGTTTCCCCCTTGCTCTTTGAGATCTCAAGCACAGTGAACCGTAGCTCCTGGTTTTGTCCACTAAATCGTGCACTACCGGCGCTTAAGCTCTGAAAGCCCCTCTTTTGACGCTAGAGGGATTCTACTTGTTACTGGGAATCCTTCTGTATCCCCTTGGGGATATGTATTGCGCTCTGTTGAGATGAGGGAAATTGAGGAAACAAAATCCGGTAATAAAAACAGACTTTTCAAGTGTGTTATCTATTATCCTATCTTTTCTACTTTATGACTGCAAATTTATTATTTAATTGCAGATAAAAATAATTTCATAAAAGGATACGTATGTAAGGATAGTAACCCTAAGAATTGGTCATAAAATGATCTTAATACGGTATTTATTCTATCTTAATTTTCTTCTAACTTTTATCCAACCTCGGTAATTCTGCTACTCTGTATCAAACATTTATCAAACAAGCTAAGATTCCAATTTCCTCATTTTCAGAACTACGATTCCCTTTAGATCTTGCAGTTAAGATCACAGGACGATCATTCGCCCGCACCTTCGCAGGATACGCTTCCAAAGCTGTATTTTATACCAGGATGGAAACGCGATATTTGGAAACGCGACGTAATGTGATGTTTATCGACAGCGTGGTCGCGCGCGTATTCCCCATTAACATTCCGTATGAAATCCGTAGGTAGATAAGTGGAATGCCCTGTACAGAGACGCGTTTGCATACACGCCGGTGTATATCTAGATGCTACATGCATCTGCGGCCGTCCGTTGAACGTGCATGCACGCGAGTTTAACGAGTGCAGCAAAGGCTGGCGCCAAACGGCGATCCTAACATCGGCCAACCGATTCGCGATCTCTGCCTTCTACGATAATCCTCTGCGATGGCATACTGTTGTCCGCTGTGGAAACGTGATCGAGCATGATCGAGCCTCGTGCTTACAGCCTATCCTAATAGATATCATAATGAACGTACAAAGTCGGGCAAATACTGGCATTGCATAGGTCTGGAGAATGGGAATATTGTGATAGGTATATTACTACAGAATTATACATCATATCTTTTATAGAAAATATTTTTGATAGCTGTAAGTGTTAATTATTAATGTGGAAAGTATTTTTAAGGTCTAAAGGAAATTTCTATCGTTGGTACTGAAAATGATTTACATATATCTGAAATTTTGAGGAAAACTGGCTATTATTAAATACAGAAGTGACAGTAGAGAGAAGGAAACGGTACGTGTAAGGGGCCACGAGACTATTTTTCACTCATGAATGAAGCGATGCGAACGTAAAAGTACTTTATCCATCATATTCGTTATCAAGGACATGACAATGCACAGAGTATTTTTACCACAGAATTTCCAGCTCTGAGAGTATCCTACAATCCCTAGGTAAAAATTCATTTTAATTTCCTGAAAAACTAAATTCTATTAAAGTCCATAACATAAAATTCTTCTAAAATTCAATTCAAAGTGTTCCAGCACGTATCACGAGTATTTATATATTATAATTGTTACACACAGAACAAATGTGACTCCTTGAATAGCGCTGACTGAATAATTTTGATAAGCCTATATATGCATAGATAGGGCAAACAACGCTTTGTAAGAATGCGTTCTAATCGTAAATGCGTTCAGCAACCGGTGACCCAGAATGTTAATACTTTCTCCTTCCTTAAGTATTCTTTTGTTCTTCGTTCAAATGCACCTGTATTGTTCCCGCAACACACAACTGTTCCGTGACAAAGCGATAACGGGTCACGAAGGTAATAACCCCGCTTTTTTTCCCTTTACTTTCTGCCCTCAAATTCGTTCGATGAATAGAACCAGGCATCTATGAAATATTTTTATGACAGGTTCCAATACAATGTTCAGAGGAGAATACTACCTACATAAGTAAACACGTACGAACAGTCGCTGGTGGACCATCGAATTGAACTCCGAAAATAAAACGATACGTGGCTAAGTAGGCTGGAAGAGAAAATTTGTTTCTCCTACTATTTTTTTTTAAAGCTATTCGAAACGTAACATGTTCAAAATGGAAATATAATAGTGATCAATCAGCTACGTCAGAATTAAAATGATTGATGCGATGGATATTTAAAGTCGTGTGTGGCAAATAATGCTTTTTTTGGAATATGTTCATCGATAGAGAATTTTGATATTATATAATTTTATGTATATTAGTGTTATTAATAGATAGTATAATTCAATAATGCTACAATATTATCAGTAATAGTATAAGATACTTAAAGCTTTTTGGAATCTTGGCAAGTGTAGAATTTTATGTCTATGATAGGCTTTCAGTCTTTAAAGTTTGGTAAACTTCAACATTTATCAAAATTTGAAAATTTCAAATATAAATATAGGTATAATGAATGTAAATATAGTTCAAGTATAGATAGATACAATATTCATGAAGTCTAACTTCAATAATGTTTGAAATGAAAAGATTATGTCCATCTAAAAATAATTAAGTTACACAGATTAAGGAACCTGTTACGATTATTATAAAAAAAATTAATTATTAAATAGCTGATAACACAGATAACAAAATAATCTGTTTAGAATTCCAATAAGACAAAATGGTTTTCCAAATAAGATCTTTAATTAGAGATAAAGTACTCGCGTGTAATACAAAGCTCGTTCTAAGCTAAATAGCGAAACGTAATTAGAAAAAAATTATGCTTGTGGTAATGGTACATTAGAATTGCTATTTCATTACAACAAGGAACCTTGAGCCGTGATGGTTAAGTATTGAAACTAGAACGATTGTTTCTTTTTTTTCTTTGGTAAGACTAACTCCAATAATTCCTTGATTTACTGCATCTTATAATCTTGTTAGTTAATTAGCATTTTCTTATTTACAGCATGTATAGAGAAACAAATTACGTAAACTTACGTAAAGATAACAGGATATGAAGTGTAACAGGATTATCTTATCGAATGAAAATATAAATTTGTTCAGCGAAGAAATGATAAAGCTATAATCATGAAAGCGTATGAAGACGGGAAAGAGATACAATAAAACGCGATTTTCTGAGATGATGTTGGGAAAAAAGCACGCAAGATCGTGCGACCACAATATTACCACACTGTGGAGATTACATTCGAGCAGGGAGACACCAGATTTTCATCGATGTCGTTGCGAAATCTCTAATCGAAGGAAGTCATCATAGACTTGAACCGTGCCGGAAGCCTTGGAACTCGAAAGTCTATGAAATTTCATCAATATAATTTTTTACATATTAACAAAATTTAGTTTTTTACGAAACTCTTCTAACTTTCTTCATATAAGTTTTAATATTCCTTTTACATGACGTTCTTTATGTATTTATAAATATGCATCATACAATTTTTATATGTTTTTAAGTCTTTTTGATAGATATTTTAATTCATCTTAAAACTTGTTTGTTATATCCTTTGGTATAGATATTCCTAACTTCATAAATTCCATTTATTGGGTTAGCAACTAAGTGATTACGGATTTTATCATTAGGAGGTATTGACGGTTTGTCAATACTATGATATATTTTTTCTGAAATTTGGAATTCTGAAATCTTGTATATATTTTTAGAAATTCACCTAAACGCTAGAATTCCTAATTATTTATTTAAGAACTCATTCGAAAATTAAAAAAAATTGTTTAAATGCCAATGTCTACAAAATTTCTCTTTGTAAAATTTTCTATCATCAATATACACCATTAAAAAGAAATTTCCGCTCTGTAAGTATTATACTTCTACATACATACATAACGTTATCAATTTAAGCTCTTAGAAATACTACAAAATACGGTCGCACGAAGTGTCCACCTAGTACCAGTAACCTTGGATTAAATCTATTTTAGGTGGACAACGAAAACTCCTGTGTGCAACTTGAACCTTATCGTCACATAGCCAATCACCTCCTCCTCGTGATATCTTAATTCCACGGAATTGAGATTCGAGTCAAATGCAACAAAGATGACCATCTCAGATTAAAATTTATGCGCGTCTGACTTCCCGCGGACCAGCAGAAGAAAATTCATTGACCTTATTACTGGAATGGTGGTCATTTGCATGCAAGTAAAGGCATGAATAAAATTACTGATATTTGTCATATATTATATGCTAATCATTCATTGGATTATTTATAACAATTATTAACAACGCGTTCAGTATCGCGTGTTTCTCATGTAATTCAAACTTTTTATTCAAGCTTTTGTTTTCAATGCGTATAACGTAAGTGGTGATGTGAATTACATACGCATATATGCATAGTAAACGCGATATACTAAACACGACATGCATAATAAAGCAAACTCAGCCTGTAAACATCAAAACTACATGTCAACAACTAAGCCATAGATCATATACTAGAAAAATTGAAATCAAAGGTACATGAAAAAATGTACAGCGCAAGGGGGAAATATGCAATTTGCTTTATGCAAATATTTTTCAAAAAATTGCTCAGACCTCCAAAAATGCACTGTTGTGAATATATAAGTTAAACAAAAATTATGAATCCGTTATTTCTCATTGTCATAGTTCTAATGTCAATATTTTAATTGTATATTCTTGCATCTTAATCTTCTTTTTCGAAATGCATAAAAATCTGAAATTTACAGAACTCTATTTATAGCTTACACGCGAATTACCGGAATGGTATCTAGCAATTTATAAAATCATTTGAATAATCATACGCGTTAGCGTATAATTTGTAATCTTGACTGAGGTTTCGAGTCCTTACTTTCTTAGTTTCTATCGATTCGCTCAGATACCCGGGAACATGTAACTGTTGACGATTAATTTGTTTTACAACAGTATGTCGTGAAAGCCAGTAAAACAACTTACTTGAATCCCCCAGAAGTCAGCATCGTTGGAACAATTTCGCGAATTGTCTTGTCGGAAGTGGAGCAGCACGTTTAACGATTAATTTTCATCAAAACGTTACGTGGATCTTAATGGCGACCGTTTATGGTCATTATATCAAAACGATCTAACCATGATTGATACCAGCACCAACGATGGCAGCTGTATCTGATTTGGACGTTCTTCTAATAAGACCCGACAAAATCATCCTCTTGGACCCGGATAAACAGGCCACGTTGGATATTCTCGCATTAATATCAATTTCTTCGATGCCACGATATTCAGAGAAGATAGCCAAAGTCGTCTTATTGATTCTTGTTCCTCCAGCGTTGACATTTCTTGCTGGAGATCAATCCGATTACGCCAATAGTTGGAACAGCTTCTTCTTCACGAGATGTCCTTATGAATCGGCTCTTATAGTTGGTAGATAGTTTGACGTCTGTAAATGAACGGATAATGAATGAAGAAAGCTTGTTAAAAAAGATTTAACAAGATGGAACAAATTTTTTATTATAGTTTTGCACAACAATTAATGAAGTATTTAATAGGTATAAATAGCTTGTTTGAAAGGTAATGGTATTGTCAGTACAGTGTATATTTCTTGCAAGTTATCTCTATCACTTTCTTTAATTAAATAAATTTTCTGCATACCAGGTTGGTAACGCTAATTTTCTGCATACCAGTTGAGCTCTTGGGAAGTAGAAGTAGAACCCAAGGAAGATAGTAGGAAGGAAGACAGAAAAAGAAAACAGAAAGGAATTAGGTCATTCCTGTTCCAATCCTGAAATCAGCAAGTATAAAGGTACACTTTACAATTTGTGCTTCTCACTTACTCTGCCTTCTCCAGTCTTCTTTTTTCTTGAGGTTTATTTCATTCTATTATTAATTAGTCACTCTATTTATAATTTAAATTAAATTACTTCTTCTTTATGTTTTGTCTTTGAACCTTTATCTTTGAGTGTAATTCGTTCATTGCATATAACTATTTACTTCTTCATATATGTTTTTTAGATTGAAAAATGGTTATGAAGAGTAACGTGAACGATATTCCTTCAGCGAAACAGAATCCACTATTTTCATTTCTAAAAACTATTACCACTCGATTGTTTATCGATAAAAAAAATCGCTGACGCCCTTGGGTTGATTTGGATGTTTCGCACGATGCTCACGTATTTCATATTTTCCTGCCTATTTTTTGCAAACGTGACGATTTTAATTAACGCTGAGACACTAATGAAGCTTAAATCACCCGTCAACTAATTGCCGATATTTATTATCTTCGGTAATAATACGTACAATTATCTGCAACATGTAGCTTTGAGTATACAGATTGTTAATAAATTTTAATTTCTCATAAAAGAAAACGAACACATTTTATAAAAAATTGTTTAAGTAATATTTATTGGAAATATTTAATTAAATGATAGTCAAAAATGCTATGATTCAAAAACGTCGCTGAGCAACAATCATATAGAATGTCGATAATGAAAAAATATCTGTCGATCCTGATACTGTTGCAGATGGTACATTGATGCTTAATTGATTATGCGAATCTATTTCACTTCTTCATCTTCTTTCATTTGACAGCAGGCAGGAAGCCAGAGATTCAAACCTTTCTCTCGAGCCTGCGACGAGTGGTCGATTTCACTGGTTTCCCTTCTGTCTCACGCGTTTGTTCATGTTCTTTGCGTTATGAAGCATCAGTGATCTACCACGATGACCAGAAATAAAATTATCGATAAGAAAACAAAGATGTCTTTCACCGTACTGTTTAAACAAGATGGATATAATAAAACAAAATATCCTCTTATGTTCAAAATCGTTGTATGACCTTCGTTTTATTGATATTATATTTTGTTTTCACGATATTATATTTTATATCTCATTTTTTATATGTCCAATGGTACCGTATTTATAATTGTCATAAGATAATCGTTATTAATATTATGAAATAAAATTTTATGCAAGCATTATCTTTCATCTAATAGTAAGATTTTCAAAGATATATCTCTTTTTCTAATATGTTAGCCTTTTTTATTAAAAAATATTACTATAAAATATACTTATGTATAATTACTTTTAATTACTATCTTATAATTCTCTCATACATAAACTTACAATTACAGAAATATTTTTCCTAAATTATATTTCCAGCTTTTATCTCATAACACGTAACTACACAGTATCAAATAAGATACTTTACAAAAATATTTACTCAAACAATCGTATATTTGCAAAGAAATATTCAAGTGCACAGAGTTAATATTCTGTCCTCTACTAGAACATCCTCTCTTTTGTGATTTGACTGTGTCTACCATAAAATTTCTAGTCACAGCTGACGATGCAACAATAACCAACGCTGATCTACGTGTACTGCACCAGTGATACCGTTTGATCAGCAGAATTATCTTTTTTCTTCCTTTTCCTTCGTTCCACGACGATGACCGTGGACTGGTCGGTCGCTTCGAAACCTACGCTATGCTCGATACTTTATTTGATTTCCAAGAATTTTTGTGGACACGAACTTTCACAACGGGAAGCCTGCAAGGAGGATGGATTTATTCATTTACACCCATTCGATGGGGGAATCACGGACGAACCGGCTGTACTACCACAGCGCAACATGTCAAAACGATTTTTCATCGTCTAGGTCCGGTGCAGACGACCGTTATGCAGACATCATTGCGATCTCATAGTGGTGACGTCGTACGATTTCGTTTGTTTATATTTTTAACCACTTAATTTACATACATTGCTATATATATAATATATATAATATATATACGAGATTTTAGAAACTTAGCTATTCAGTTTTGTAGCATTGCTTCAAAAACTCTCAATTTGATTGAAATTAAAAGTAGAGGTCGAAGTAGAAAGTAAACTCTACCTTCGTTGAATCAGAATTATGATTCATATTCATACATGAATGTATGATACCGATATAAAAAACGTACCGTACTGACCATATAAAGCAAGGAAATATTTACTCATTAATTTAATTTTTTTTAAATTGGTATAAGGACTTTATCCATCCATATGCTCGTCATTATAAGTACTTACAATTAATACAACCATCCTATTCTATTCTGTCCAATTCTACTGCAAACTGTCTATGTATTTATGACATCTAAACTGATCAGTTGGAGCAATAAAAATGAAGAATATAAGAACAGCCAACAAGCGGCGTTGACATCGGTTCAATTTCCACTGTTAAACTAATCCTTCGTTTGTTGAGACTCTACAACAAAAATGACAAATCGTCTTCATTGAATATAAGGAAAAAAATATTCTCAAGTAGAAAAACTAGTTAGTTTATTAATTACATAACTTCTCACTACAAAGGAATCTTTACTTATGTAATTGAGACTTAACTACTACAAATTAATTCTACTCGAATCTATGTTAATTCTCGTAGATGTATTTATACATGATGTAATGTATAGTGGAGAATAACATACTGATGCATTAAATACAAGAAATCTCTGAGTGAACAAGCCATTATTACCTTCAAGATATTGACAATACTGATAACAAGCTTATGACTCATTTTTTCTATAACTCCAACTAACAACTGTTTATGAGAATTGTTCTAGTGTCTAATTCAAAATATCGCTGTAATAAATGAATATATTCAAATTCGGTTTTGCGGCATAAAACAAGACTCGTGATATTCTTCGGGGATTACATATTCTCGGTGCTCCATACAGTGTCTGGATCTCTTCTATGAGATTCTATTAATAACGCCGGTTTTGCGGATTAAATAGCGATCATAGATACAGAGGAAAAGTGAATATGTATTCTTGCGCGTATCAACGAAGCATTCATTGACCCTGTTTGAAACATCGAGCCAGACCTAATTTCTGCTCCTCGGATAATTAAGTGAAGATGAAATTTAATTTGTCCGTCTCATTTGATCTGTTGACTAATTCATCATTTTGTTGGCATAGGGTACTGATATTTAATGCAGTAGTCATTTTCTACCATTCCTAGAAATTCTAACGTTACATAACTCAAAAGCTTCGTAATTCCTTCTTTGTTGGGTAGGTTCTGTGGACAATCGAGTTGATAGTATGGTTGTCCCATTAACGTGACTTTGGGAAGATATCTTATCTTGCATGTTATCTTTTAAGTGACATTATTTTCTTCCTGCATTTTTTCCCTGCATTGTATTATTCTTAGTATTATCTTCTATACAGATTCTTTACATCTATGTATTATGTTCTATATATATTTATAAGGAAATTTATATGTAACACCTCGCAAATAATTATAGTTATATATGTGATATATATAGTTAAAGTATAGTTTCTCTTCTTTTTCTTTTTTTTTTAGAAGAAAAGTTTTTCTTTCAATTCTTCTGCATTATTTAATTATTAATTTTACCTCGTGTGTGCTTTCTCCTTTTTGGATAAAGTTTATATATTTGTCTCTGTAAATTATTGCAGTGTTATATACATTTACAAAATTGTCACTTTTTCTCTTTAGAAGAAGAATTTTGTATATATATATATATATGTACTCACGTACTTTGTCCAACGCCGACCTTCATCTGACATCCGAGACCTCTTTTTGTCCTCACGGCGTATATGGAATCCACATGGAGATGTTGTGTATACACTCCTTAAAAGGGCCTTTTTCCATAAAAGACGACGATGCAATCCGGTCTTAAAATAATTACATCCTTTGATAGTTTTTGTACTTTGCTGATGCATTAACAAGCTGAATTAAATACTGCAGGAAAGAATATTTCTGCAATAGCAATGATTCTAATTCCATTATAAAGTCATATACTCACGATAAAATATAAACTTTAAGAATAATTCAAAGTAGACAAATATACATTAAAATTCTACGTATTCTTAAATAATTTCTCAATAAAAATGACCAAATACGCATTTATACAGACACTTCATCTATCTATTTTCGAATAATTTCTTAATAAAAACTACTTTAAAATATCAAACAATAACAAATAGTAAAAATTATAAAGTACATGAAACAAGAATACCAATCACACATACATGTATTAAATTAACTTAGTCCTTAAAAAGTTCATTCATTAATTTAATAGTGGATTTTTTCACCTTAACAATCCAAACAAAAAATACGCAAATTTTGCGTCATTACATGATTCGTCTTATTCTCGGCATTCGCTTTGCAAGCATAACTGTATCCAGCGCGACAAGGAGAGAAGATTCGTCGACGAACGAGTCATTGGTTTACTCGAGCGAAACGTATGCATAATCTCGAAAGAGTCGTGCAAACGATGATTCGTCACACAATAGTGTTGCAACGAGAAATTGAACGAATTCTTTCGGCGAAGCGAGCTGGCGTGAAAGGTAAAATACAAATCGATTTCCCGTTTATATGGTGCAAACACGTTCTTGCGTAACGTGCACGACAATAGTCCCAATGCAAATAGCAATCGCAGTGATTTTGATAAATCATGTTGATTCGACCGAAACCAGCGCTCTTTTGCTTGTTTAATGTTTAATCGATCCATATTTTCGTAATTAATCGTAGATTGTGTTTGATCACATGGCCTTAATAACATACGATTGTGTTTCCTTCACTAATAATCTCAAGCAGTATAATTTGTGGAAATATTCTTGGGCATGATCGCATCTGTGTTTCTGTCTGATCAGACTGTTTTATAAAGATCCGAAAGTAGCTGCGAAAGTAGGACAATTCTGTAAGAATAATAATCATTGTATTATAAATTCTCAATTTTTTGTATGAGAATTAGTGTAAGACTTACAATAAAAAAATGTTCAAATTCGACTTTTTCAAAAATGAAGCCTGCAACGCAATTTCGTCAATCTTGAGTTTTGTCTTATTTTGAGCCACAGAATCTCCCGATGACCCCATTTTTATTGTAAATTAGGGAACACCTGATATATGACTTCTATTAATTTTGCAATAAAATAGAATTGATATTATAACAGAAGTTAATTTTCTACTAATATATTATAATAACACACCTAATTAAATCTGATTAATTTACTTTGATGTATAAATTACAGAATAACATAACATAATTTAAGGAAATATATGTCCTAGAGGAACTATATCAGAAAAAAAGCAAAAGGTTAAAATCTCTTTTTAATAATGACGTTCGTTCGAGCAGGGCAACAGATTTACTTACCCTCGTACGAAAGGAAATAAACACATTAAAAAAGCTAAAAAGTTTCCGTCTCGGTATTAAAAGCCTGTTTTTAGGCGGCAGAACGGATTCATCCGTCACGGCTGTGAGACTTCCGTTCTTTGTTTGCAGTCTCTATTTCAGCATCTTCAAGCAGTCACAAAGAACGACTTTAGTTATCGAACACAGCGGGCCAAGCATTCATCACGAAATTACATTTGCTTTTTCTCCTTCGATAACGAGTATCACGCTGCGCAGAATAAAACAAAAACGCCATCTGGTTAACTCTTTCGTAGACGGTGAGAATTATTTTTCCCACTAATTAAAATGTATGAGTAATATGAAAATGCATAATCCATTTTTCTGGTGAACGTAGAAAATAAAAGATTTGATTAAAATTGAAATTAAATTGAAGTTTGACACAAATGTTACTTTACTGCATCACTCCCATTTACGTTTAATGAACATATAGAGAAGAACTTATTATACCTAGTAGGAAAATATTTATTAGTAAATTCAATAATTACTAAATAAATAATTATGTACTAACTAAAATTACTAACTAAATTACGTTGAAAATTTTAATATAAATTTGTCCCTATTTATATGTTCGCTACTGTATACATATTTGTATTTAAAATTCTATTTTTTCATAAGAATTTAAATAATACTGACGAAAGGGTTAATACAAGAGTTAACAAATGAATAAATCTGGTTATAAGTAAATAAATGTAGTACTTCAGATGCACGTTTCTCGTCACTAAGGGGCTCTACCATCATTATAATAAATCAAAGTTTACATTCTATTGTGAGACACTCGATCGATTTCTAACAGTACAAGTTAATCCGTGATAGTGACAACAATGATACATCAATTCAAAGGTGGGATGATGTTAGTGTAGTCGTTGTAATTCACGTGTGGAACAATACGAATTCGGAAACGTTAAATTTAGGCTTCCTGTAGACACAGCAAATCGAACAAGGTTAATGGTTCACTTCCTCTGTCGATCATGTAATTATAATGGTAATCATAGTGAATTAGGACGTTCGGCAATGTAGATTGCTATTGCTGGATCATCCAGTATCGGAGAAACAAGAAAAGATTCTTTGGTGGGTCATTGAAGAATGAGGTTAATTCGTCGATTTCTTCGCGGTCTTGTATATATATCATACATAAGTATGTGCCTGTGAACCCTATTATTAAGATGATCGTTTGTCTAAGTTGCTAAGGACTTTATTTAAATCTAATATCTATCTTTCCCTCTTGAAAGCTGAATAAATCTTACATGCTCAGTCACGTAAGTAGCAATACACATCTGTATGTTAACTGGACAATCTAGAAATAGAGAAGATAAGTGTAAGATTAGAAACATCAAGATTAAAAAATACGTCTTTAATACATGTTTGAGAAAAGACTGGAATTTTCAGTAAATTCCAAATAAAATACCATGGTTAAGGATTACAACTATTTTCACCAATATTTAAAATGCATTAATATTAATAATATATGTAAATGAGTATAACAAATAGTGAAATAAAATAAACTGAAATTAATAATCATTCATAGTAATCTATAAGGTAATTGAAATATCTACACATTAAAAGTCGTATCCTGTGTAATGATAATATGTAAAACAGTATATCAAATAATGAAATAAACTTAATCAGAATTAATAATCATTAGATAAACGAACTTATAAAAAGTAATTTGAATGTTTACACACATCTTTTTACTAATAAAAAGAGACAAAAATCGCATCCAATGTAACAATGACAACTGAATATTTTACGCGCGATTGAGTCAGCAAATGATATTCTCGGTAACGTTGCTCGACTATCCTGGAGCACATTACATAAATATATCATTTAACAATGTGCATAAATTCATACCGGCAGAGGCAAATGAAACAGAAATTTCTTCTTTACCGTGAAACGCACCCCATAAACCATCATTAACGGTTCAATAAATGCCTCGATAAATGGCGAAGGTTGAAGCCAGACTCTGTTGCATTCCTCTTTGAATACGCTCATAAATATCCAGTTCATTCTCTGCGTGGCTTGAAATTATGCGCATAAGCGTCACTTAGATATTTTTAAAACATAGATCGAGATATTCGCAATAAAAATTTAATTTGAACAAATTCCAATAGAGTTTAAAACAAAAGTTTCTGGCAAAAGCAACAACACAGTTTAAACGAAAGAATGAGTAAGTTCTTTCAAATGGATTGAATGTTAATGTATTTTGAAATTTGTTTCTGCATTATAGTAGGTACTTCAGACATATCTGGCCTATACGTATGGCCTGTATGTATTTTACCTATTGCAAAAGTATGTCGATATCATAAATTTCTTAATAGTTATAACAAATCTCACTTGTTTCTATTAGTAGCTAATTATAAAAGAAAATAAATTACAAATATGCTATAATAAAGTTACAATATTTATACTTGTAAACCTATCAATTATTGGTAAAGGTTTAAAAATGTATTTCGAAATTTTTTGCCTGATGCCTTTGTGACCTTTACAAGCGACTCATATAACACCGCAATGCCACACCATAAAATCGTGATCGTGATTGACATCGAATCGTCGCATCATCGTTATGTAAAACTAAGTACTTTAGATCGTACACACCTCTTGCAGGACAAGCCAATAGCGCGCACGTGATAAAAATCCTGAAGCATGCTTAATTCCGACTAACTCGATCGATAAACGTTATTGAAAGAAGTATTATTCACGGAAATAATCTTGGCAATGTTGATCAATGGTTGATCAATGGTTCAACATACTATGACAATACGTAACAAATACATATACTTTGACAAACCTTCTCATCGATAATGTGTGGAAAGGTAATGTGAAAAATCTCTGTGAACTCTTGAAATAAAAAATTTGTATTAATTGTCACGATTAGCCTGTGGATGTTTATGCTAGTTCATATTTTTATGAATACAACTAAGGAAATGAAAACTAAATACGTATGTACATATATATATAGATATGTATTTCAACTTCTACTGTGCATATTCTCTGTACTTTTATTATATGTATTTTACGTATTGTTGGATATTTAAATTTCCCAAAAATACATTAACATCCATAGTCTAGTTATAATGCTACACTACTGTAGCAGGTATATATGTGAAAAAACATTTCAAAGTTAAAATCGATTAGTAAAATAAACTATATTATTTTTATCCTAGAAATTTATTTTTAGAAGGAAAAAAGGAATGAATTTAGAAACCAAATATATTTACCACCATCGTCTAATGTAACTATTGGAGAAATAAAATAGAAGAGATTGATCAAGAAAAGAAGCTTAGTCAATAATAGTTGTTATCAAACATTATGCGACTCGTTAGTGACATTGTCACGTTTTCTGAGTGCACGAATAACTTTGTGTCCTACGCATGCATAGCATACATTGCAGGTGAACCTTCTAGAGCTGAACGCACGCAAACACGTTTGTATGTACTTTAGGTTACGAGCCTAGACGGAGAGAAGTCACAGAAATAGCTTGTGATTCAATATTTAGGCAGCACTGATCTGCCACAGCACATTTAGCACAAATAATCACGTGGGATCCTATCCAGTCCTTCCAATTAAAAATCGATAATCTGATGCTTGATAAGAGCAGTTCGACACCATTTACTCGTTATACCACATTTATTTTCACTAACGACGAGATTGTGAAAGTGTTTGCATAGAATGGATAGAAACCCAATTGCACTAGTTGTGTGAAAGATGAATGATAACAAAATTACTCAATTAAATAATAGATTTTACATTTTTAAGGTGAACCTTTACAAAGCTACTATTAATGCATTCGTAAAGTATACTATGAAATATAATATATATAATTAAATCATGTTAAATATGGTAGGATGAAATTAATAACGATTATTTTCAAATAGCGAGTATTGCGAGAATATAAAGAAAATATAGTAATATAGTAAAAGCGAGAGTATGTAAAAAAAAGTGATAGAGATTACAGATGATTACGACGTTATTCGCGTGAAGGTTAAGCACTATAGGCTCATAGGAGTCATGTGGAATAAATTCAAAGTTGTAGAAGAAACTGAGAATTAATATGGGTCCTCAAATTAGATCAGCAAGTTTGAGGTTTCTAAAATTTCAAAGCTAGCGTCAAGAAACTGCAAATTAAAGATTCGCAGCGTCGAAGTGCTCTTTTCAAATAAATCTAGATGACGCCTACGAGTTTGGATTAACTTACTGCCAATTTGCGACCCGTAGTTTCAAGTTAGTATAACTCTGAATTGATTTTAAATTTTTTCTGATAATTTCATATCTAAATTTCGCCATTTTAGAGCGAGTTTACATGGTTTGTACGACTTTGTAATCTACAATCACGAAATGCTACTAACTCTTAAACAAGGTGGTCCATATATTTGAATTGATTTGGTGCTTCTTAAGATCCTACAAATTTGTTCGCTTATACTTAGCAAATAAAAGGAAAGTTAAAGGAGATTGATATAAAATTGACTCCGTTATGTCGCTGTAAATATAAATTTATTGAAGTCTTAAAGTGCTTACGTCGAACAAAAACATAGAGCAAACTGAACAATTTAAGTACACCTATATCTTGTCAATAAATTCGCCGTATAAATATTATTTTACATCTATGTGAATTGCGATGAATTTATTTATGATGTATTAATGTACGTTTATGTATAATCTATATACAAATTGATTTAACGCAGTATACACATGTAAATATACATACACAATTGGTTGTAGAAAATATGATGTTTCTTAATGAATGTTTTTATTCGAAGACAATTTTTATGTCTATTTTTACGCAAGCCCTCTTGATACTCGAATTTTGTACTTTTTTTTTGTATTTTTATGTAATGCGCTTATTTTAATATCATCGAGAAGTTCGTGATAACGATGAAAATTCTGTTTACTCTATACATGCATGAATGTCTTTTATTGTACTCTTTATTGCGCTTTGTTTAGAGAAACCTATAATAATCAGATAAACGAAAACATGTATACTGGGCGATAACATTACGTGCTAAGAAAAATGTTAGGGCATAATCTGATAATTTTAAAATCAATGATAGCTTACATTATATTTACATTCCTTAAGTCTTAATGGATATGGGAATACAACGTCTGTCTCTTCGAAATGTTACGAGATGATCTTATTCCGACTTTCATATAAGAAAGAAACTAAACAGTCAATAAGTTACAAATTAACTTAAATCGTAATAACAAAAAGGAAAGAATATCTTCTCGTAAAACAATCGAGAATGAAAATTGCCTATGCTATTGCTAATTGCTGAGGTTTCGTAGATTACAAATCTTCGCATCATTCTGTTCGATCAGAATTAAACTATATTTTCGCTAAAGATTAATATTCTTTAGAACCATGTCAATGACATAAAGAACGACACTGAGGTGAGATAAGAAATAAGAATGATTCAAATTTATGTTCTTAAAACGATGCAGTCTTTCATACATAAAAATTTCAGAACGAATGAAAAAAGGTCGCAGGTGACTGAAAAATATCTTCAACTCTTTCTAAATGAATATCGTACACCATCCACGAAGAACTGTCGTCTTTTCGAAGCATGTTCTCCCCTCTGATCGTTTTTGACGTATCTTTATTGTTCCCATAAAAATCTAATAACTGACAAATATAATCAGTTCATCTATCGCTCATCTTTTATACTGTTTATCTTTTCATTTCTTCAAGCTCAATTTATGATCAATCTCTCCTGGATTCCTTTTGATTTTTCCGGAGACTCTGGACATAACCCAGATTCGATAACATTCGATAAGACCTGTTCACGCTAGCTTCATGTATATCGTACGATCTCTCATCTTGCAATGTTTCAACTCTCTTAGAGCTCTTTGTGCTTCGCTAGGTGATGCGAATGCTACCCTAGCATCGCCTGTAGGCATACCTCTCTCATTATACCGACGTATGACATTCTCCCTTTTTACATCAAAGTCACCAAAGAACTCAATAATCTCGTTAATATCAGCTTTAAAAGGAACATTCTCCAAGGATAATACACAGCCAGGTTTGCCAAAGCCCTCAACATAATCCATGGAGCCTAGATGTCGGCCTAACATGTGTCTAGGTATACCCATTAAGCCAGGGGGGCATCTAGGTCCAAATCCAGAGTTACCAAAACGGGGTAGATGATTCATAGGTCCAGAGAACCGTGGTCGTTGCTCTTGTAATGGTGGAAAGTGTTGCTGTTGCGTCTCCATGATCTGTGGATCCACCATTCCTAAGGTTTCTAACATCTTAGCTCGCGGAACCAGCTCTATGGTTGGTACGTTTTTCCCGAAAGGCAAACCATTCTTTGCAGTGGCTCTGAGAGCTTCGTCTGCTGTATCGAATTCACAGAAACATTCACCGGCAGGTTTCCCATTTTGATTGAGTAACATGTGTATTCTATGGGGTACTATACCGATGTCAGAGAAGAAGTCTAAAATGTCACGGTCAATTGTCTGGAACGGGAGACCTCGCATGATAATACAATCCGAGCTGGCGGTTTGGTTCATACTGTTCTGCTCGTGGTCGCGCTTCGCTTGAGCAAACTTATCCTCGGTGATCGCGGTCGCGGTCACGGGTTTATTGCCAATTTTCAAGGACGTATTCACCGACGCCTTCGCGTCCTCTATTCTGGCGAATTGCACATAAGCCATACATTGAACACTTCCGGACTCCTTGGTACTAGTGATGAACAGGTCATTGATTTTCCAGTCGTGGAACAATTTGGCTATATCCATCTCCTTAGTGAAGGACGGTAGGTCGGTTAATAAAATACAAGTAGAGGATCTAACATCTTCTATTCCATCTTCTCCACGGTCTCTTTCTTTTTCAGGGGAGTAAGAGTCTACCGCTTTGTCGAAGATGCTTTCATCAAGATGTAATACCTCCACTTCTGATCCTCTGACGAATCTAGTCGTGCCTAGAGCAAGCTCCTTACCCTCAGCCTTGCTGAACTTAACATAAGCGATGCCAACGCGGTTCCCGTGGTTATCGTTGATCAACTTCAATCCGTCTTTCCTGATATAAATACCCTGAAAGGCATGACGAACATCATTGTACGTGGCACTTAATGGCATGTTACGAACCTCCACACAGTGTCCACCTCCACTGCTCTTATTTTCATTGGAGAACCTGGAGCTGTTCGTCGAGCTACGGTTCCCTTGTCTGTCATTGTCAAAATTAAATTGAGAATTGTTTGACTGAAAAGCATGTGGATTTCGGCGTCCTTCCAATTCTTGTACCTTGCTGAGGAAAGGATTGCTTGGTCTAATTCCTGGCCTGTAGTTCAGAGAACCATTCGAACCATACATATCAGTTCCAAACTGACCTGATCTGCCAGGGAACCTAATTGAATCCATTCGGCCTTGATCATTTTGGTTCCAAGGCTCTTTAGATCTACTCAATGCACTCACTCCTGTACTTAAGCTAGGTAGGCTTGATCCACCTACATTCTGAGACAATGGACCCATACCTACAGTGTGACTAAGACTTTGCATATGTGACTGCATCAAACTTCCAACACCGTTTATTCCATTTATAGGAAATTGGCCTTGCTGAAGCATCGATGGTTGTCCGATTACAGAATTACCAAATGTCATAGAGCGTTGTTCTCCATCTTGTGATAGTGCTGCCACTCCTGCACCCAAGATTCCAGGCGCCAACATGGCTGCCTGTATCTGTGTCTGCGGTGGAACCTCCCAAATACCATTTTCCAATGGTTTCTTCGCACCAGCCACGGGCTTATCTTTATGAAACTGTCCTACACAAACTACATCATTGTTATCATCATCATTGGCATCCTTCCGACGCTCTCCGGTGGAATTACGCTTAGTATCTCTGTCCCTAGATCGCGTACGATCTCTAGATCTGGATCTATCACGACGACGACGCCTATCTCTTCTGTCTCTTTCTCTATCTCGCGATCTGCTTCTGTCACGACGTCTACGATCTCGTCCTCTATCTCTGTCTCGTCTGTCTCTATCCCTATCACGATCACGGGATCGAGATCTGTCCCTAGATCGCGACCTGTCCCGCCTGTCCTTGCGATCCTTGCTGGATTCGCTATCATTGTCCTTTTCTTTTTCTCTTCGTTCGCCAGGAGACCCTGGCTTCTGAACAACCTGTGCGACAGCGACTGGTGCTGTTTGCATGAAAGACTGCAGACTCAGTGTCTGTTGTCGTGCTGCCTCGATCACTTTTTGCATCTCTGTCCGCGAGCTCAGTAGCAGCTTTATCTTCATCTCCTTGATCTTGCCGCCATCATGCATCATCGCCTGTCGAGCATCTTCGTCGGTGCTGCAAGTTACATCGCATTTAATCTGTATGAAGCGAATGTATTTTGAAGAAGATATTTTTGAATTTGTATAAACGAGAAATATCCTGTTATCATTTTTTAAAAATAATTTTAAATGGTAAATGGTTCTTTTTGTTATATATAGTTAATTTAACGCGCCTGTTATCTTTTTATCTGAATAGATTAATATTAATAGACATTTGTTTCTTTACCTGAAAGCAATAAAAGCGTCTCCCAGCTCACCACCAACGATGTGCACCCCTCCTTCCGGTATGCTCAAGCCTCTGAAGAACTGGCGAATATCCAGAGCGTTTGCGGACCATGCCAAGTTTTGTAGTCTAATTATGACACTCATTTTCGAATATTTTTCGGGAATCTGTAACCAAATCGAAAAACCGAAATTAAAATTAAATGAAACTCACAGTCAGGACATTGAAATTAGAAGGAATATTTTGTTCCTCATATTTTTTTATTGTCATTGCCTTTATGTACATGTAGAAATTTATATTCATTTGTTGGTACAATACTTGTGGTATTAGCTTCGAGGTATAATACTGTATTTCTACGTTTATAATAGTTCTTAATTATTCAATTTCATTGTATCGATGTTGATGATGATGAATTAAGAATTTATCGATACGAAAATTTGGAAATATTAATTCTTTAATTTTTAATTGTCCCTCCTTCTCCTGCTTTTTATTAATAGTTAGAAATGCCAAATTTATCCGTATGGAAATTTATACCACAGTGAAAATACCATATGAAACGTAATATTAATAATTTAAGACCTAAAAATCTCATAATTCCATTCAAGTACGGGAAATTAATTCTCCTTCACCGTTAATATTATTTTATTAATGTTTACATTGGGAATTAAAAATTTATCGATTTTAGAGAGACAGCGCAAGTAAAGTACGAAGCAATTCCAAATCTAGAAAATTTTGGTGATTCGATTTAGATACGAGACATTAATCACCAAACTTGAGAAACTAACAATGTCGGTTCCCCATTCGATTAAGGCACGCGGAGATGGCCAATTTTATTTCCAAGAATTCCAGGAGACATAACAGGCATGGGAAACGCGATTTGCTCGAGGTATGAGGAGACAGCATCATCAATCTCGTAAGCTTTCAAGCAGCACACGAGCCTCGACGGTTACATCGATCGTATCTATTCCATCTTATTGTTCAACCACCAAAGAATCCTAAGTATTTACGTTTCAACCTTGTTCTCGATTATACCAATCTGGCGAAACAAATTCGATTCCTAACGAGTTTCAATCGTTCCTGGCGGAATTAGGGAAATAATTAGGAAACTTAATTGATCATCCACTATCGGTTTAAGAACTCTTCGTTCCTGTGATAGTAAGTTTTGCAACGAAAACCATTTTGGGATACGGATCGATTATAGACTGATAATGAATATTAATTTTAATTGTTATACTTTTTCATTTTTATCGTAGCTGCTTACCAATGTGTCTGAATTTTATGGCGCCAAATAACTGATTTATACTAAATGGCAATTTTGTTTCTTCAGGCATGTTAAATTCCGATCGACGATTATTTTTTCGCTCATAAGTAAACAAAATTTCAGTCACACAAGAATCATCATACATATGTATACTTGGTCGCATCGAAATGGCAATTGCCATTAACTTAAATGTACATTGAAGTTTACATATGTATTTGAAGAAGTGCTGAGCAATTCTTTTGGTGGCAATATGTTTAAAAAGTGATATATGTGCGGTCTAACAAGCAGCTTCCAGAAACGTGTTTAATTGCAATCTGTTAATTAGCGAATTCGTGACATTTTAAGTAGCAATTTGCAAATGGTCTTTGTGACTTTTATGACTATATGATACGTAAGGCTCTGTGTGCGACTACGTCAATGAGTATGTTTTAATTGCCTGATTTACGATCTCGGTATTCGAGTTCCATCAACTGCACACTCTCCACGTAGGTTTTATCGCACCTCTTATTTTTAGGGCTTACGTGTCTCGAAGTCGCGTGTTCGTCGTCCCAGTTTCAAGTAATTCATTCCGGAAACCGAGAGTCTTCTAACACCGACACGAAGTTGTAATTGCACACGACCTCGATCGTAAGATTATTCCAGGTACAGTAACCTCCACGATACGTTACGACTTTACGAAATCGTAAAAAATTGGCCAGGCATCGAAATTTACACATCCGAGGAGTCGAATAAGAGAACTGAAACCCAGTCAGAAAGCCGGAAAAAAATAAGAAACGAGAGCTTCTATCAGCACGAATACATGCCCTGAATCGATTCCTATTGAACATGTAACTTTATATCGTATATGTATGAGTCTGTGTGTTATTGGATATTAATCAGAGTGGTTACTCGGTGTTTGAACACTGCTGATCACTGCTGATTTTCATTATGCAGAGAAGAGACATACGCTGAAGTCATAGAACAGTTAGAAGGCAAAGCAATTATGCCAGAACAAAGAAATTGACTCGGGTCCTGAATCCTCGACCACAGCTGCATGAAGAAATGTTTAATTTTCTATAAAGAATAAAATAAAATCCATATGAAAATTATAAATCTTGTTTTCTAATTTGTTAAAGTAACAATGAATGTTTTTAGGTCTTCTATTGGTAAATGAAATAGCTGAATACCAGTGGTTTACACTGACAAACGTACTCTTTCGCTATATCATGAAAGCTACTGTATGTATCGCGTATGGGTTTTGAAAGGTTTCGTAAATCTGGCAGGCTTTCGAATATTTCAGATTTAACGATCGTTGAATTGTATTACCGTAGCGTGGTGTAATAGCTTCCACGATATAACCAAGTTGCAAAATTGATTAAACATCGGAGTTTACATGTACCACTATCAAAATAAGTAGATTGATAAGAACCTGAGAAGATATGAGATAGAATGCTATTACGTATAGGTATAATATAAGGTACTTCGTGTATATTAAATGTATTTTAAAAAGCAAAGAATAATTTACATAGGGAACTTAAGATAGATATAAGATTTAGAAGTTATATGATAAAGAAGAAATTATAGAGTTTAAGATAAAATCTGTATAAAGTGTGTACCATCTTCAAAATATCTTTTCCTTTTCAGTTAACAGATTAACAAGTATACGAGTACTATTGTAATGCATTGTTATCGAGCTATCACGACTAATGCAGTACAAGTCCTGAGGGTCTTTCTCCACGAATCGATTAAAAGCATGAATAATAACCGGCCAACGAGTCTGTGTCGAATGAATAAAACATTCTGAAATATCAATTCTGACCTTTCTAGATTCTCGCTGTCCCTACAACGTGTAAGGGACAGTTTTATAGCGTCGTTGCCGTTCGAAGACGATCAGGCCTGTTTAAAACCTGTCATTTTCCATAAAAAATAATCGGAAAATTGTTTTCAGTATCTTATCAATTTCATATCATCGCTTTGAGAGATTTTCTTCTATACTTCAGCTAGCAAAGATATCGACAGTGTGATGTTTTCACTTTTTATGTAACTGGATTAAAAAGAATATTCATCATTTTATCTAACCTGTTTTCTCTCTCTTTTAATGAATTTAAAAAAAGATGGTTATTCTTTAATTTCCAGCGTTGCAAAGCAGCGATAATTATTTAGTGAAATAAGAAAGAATAAATAGCATGGAATAAGTGTATACATATAGAGAATAAATTACATGTTCATTATTTTTATAAAAGATAACGATGTAATGGAAAATAATTCATGATATCCTAATTGTTAGATTTCGAAAGTCTTCCTGCTTTCCCTACTCTCCAATTGAATTACAGTCTAAACTAATTCCATGGCTCGATATAAGTACAAACTACTTTGTGAAATTACGATTAGTAAAATAATTAAATTATCTTTCAGTTAATAATCCAACGAAAAAGGAAAACAGATGAATATTAGTCTATTTTTCGAAGATTATACAAAAAGACGGAACTGCCAAAGACAGAGAATAAATTCAAACAGCGTCTTTTTTCGCGCAATGATTACGTCGATCACCGATGAAGTAACAGAATTATTTCTATTTTCTACCGTACGCTTTTTTCACCAGCCGGTCGTTGTTTATGAAGCAATATAACCCCGGACGTTCCGTAGGAGAATAGAGCAAATTCCACACACGTGTGCCACAAGCATTTGTTGTTTTAACAGACTCCACGTCCACTGACTTTCCCATGATTCATGTAACGATCATAAATCCGTAAACATTGACCGATAAATAAACGATCGTCGATTCGTATACTATTGCAAATATTACGTAGTCATTGAAATAGATCCAATTATTTTAGTATTACTGCTATTACAGCAAGCGTAGAAATAGTTAATCAGCTTGAATGTGAATAAGTTAATTAAAATAGAGATAATGGAGTATCAGATATGCATAGAAATATTTACAAAGAAATATTAATTAGAGATCTTATTTGCAAGCATAAATGAAATGAAATAGAATTTGCAGAATAATATATAAGAATCCATTAAGAAATCAAGAGTAGGCTCGTTCATCTGTAATAAAGCTCACATGAGATATGACGTTTCTTATTATTCGCCTCTTCTTAAGTGATTATAGTCTGCACGACCTGAAAGTAGCAATCCTGAAGTTTGGTCTCTCATATTTACCAAACGTAAATCACCCTTCTCCCACGATGAAACAATTATTATCGTTATTAGGTGACCACTATTTACCATGTGTTTAAATATAAATAGAGACTTGTAAACAACCGTTTAACATTTCCGCTATTATTGAAATGTTATTTCCCTTTTTAACAGGCAGTGGTCTTTTTTATCGAGAAGCTTTGCTATCGCGAATTATTTAGGTAAATCAGTAGTCAAGTAGCGAGGAGTAACAACACATCTGCGATAAAATGTTCTTCTTTTAAGCATGAAGACACAACAGTAACGAAACAAAAACTCAACGATTGCCATCAGCAATATTATTAAAACAATTGAAAGGACGTAAGGCGTGTGTCAGTGGGAGTGAAAAATGTTAAAAAACGAATTGGCAAATAATAAGTAACTACGAGACCATGATTTTTCTGTTAGGGAAGGAAAAAGAAAAGAAAAGAAAAAAAAAAAGAAAAGAAAAAAAAGAAAAGAAAAAAGAAGAGGGGAATGCTTAACTATGAATATTTAACATAAATTTATAATCGAACTATAAACAAAGATTGTCGATTTTATTACTTATAATGTCGAAATCACCTCAAATTCAACGCAGCCTTCCGTTTCAGAAATCCACCAGACAGCGTTCTAAAAATAGAGAACAAGAATCCTCGGTAGATTCAAACTTTGATAATGCAGCGTGAATACCTTCTAAACGCAATCCTTAAGACTACATCGGTATCGCATTTCACGTTTATACTCACGATTAGTTTAAAATATAAGTTTTAAAAAGGTATGTCGTAAAATTCAGTAAGTTTATGATATTATAAAATAACGTTCTAATGATGGGATACAAGGTTCCTAGGAGAGTGGAATTATCTATGGAGACCTATACACTGCGTCGACTTCGTTTTTAAGATATTTCACTTGCATAAGGACAAAGATACCTAGAATTCCAGAGCGCCAGTTGCGAGTAGGAAAGTCTAGCGAATCCTTGAAACTGCGTTATCAAGTCAGCAGTCTGCAGATGAAATTCCACGTAAATCGGGTTCTTAACTCCGCAGCAGATTTTGTCACAATTAACTCGTTCTCTCAAACCATCTACCTCGAGTGCCTTAAATTTAATCACGTTTTCAGTTACATTAGATTTAATGGAACTTAATTGTACTTGCTTATTATAAGGTAATTTTGAATTCATACCGATACAAGCAATGCAATTTTCTATGACAATTCTTGATCCCAGAGATAAAGAATTCCGATTTTGTCATAATACGATTTCGTCATATTAGAAAGTTAATATTCTGACACTCGAGCATCCATCAGGATCAAACCTAAACAATCGATATATCGTAGTTCGAGTAAGATCGTTGCTTGTCGTGAAACTTCGTCGCCGACATGGATCAATGGAAAAATTAATACACAACGATGAGGGTAAATCGGCAAGTATCCACCTCAGGTTCCATCCAAACAGCGGTGACGCGTCCATGATGTCGTGAGAGAAAGAAAATCCATAAGGAATCACGAACGCGCATTTCAAACGTTTCTTTCTCCGTTTTTAGTTTCTTTTTGTCTTTTTCGTGAAACTGCGATACGTCGAGCTTCCGTCAGGACCAGGGGCCAGATCCTTCGAGCACATATCGGAGATTCGATAAAACCGTTCAGAAAACTTTTTAACACCTTAAGCCTTTCAAATTTTAAACACAATTTCAGATAAAATGTTCAAGCATTCGCTGAAAAATGTACGATGAGTTTGTTGCGTTTGATGTATGTACTTCACTTCTGGCGAATCATCGCGTGGCAAATTTAAACGCAGACACATATTGTTAATATTAACGAAAAAATGAATAACGCAATAGTGGTCTACTCAAAGTTAAATTGAATGAAATGAGTTCAGCTATCGTTAAACAAGTACGTGTGAATTTTGTATTCTGTTAAGGGTAGCTCCCTTGAGCTAATTAATTATCATTTAAAAGCCTGTTTCTAGATACGTCCCTGAATGTAAATCTATGTACAAGATGTAAGTACTTCGACTATATCAGATTTAATATTATAAAAAATAAAGTTTAAAATTTGATATTTTTCTTGTCCAAGTTACACTTCCGTGTTGAACCGCAAGTTCATCTTCGCTTTTAAACTATAAATATAAATTGTAATAAATTCGCTTTCTTATCTAAATTTTCATCTTTTTTTTCATAGTAAGATTTACGGAAACGGTAGAAGGGAATAGGAGAGGTCGATGTATCGGTATAAAATCGCCGTAATTCAAGGCTGGCTGCATGTTCAAGGACGAGGTCGTAAAGATACGGTATAAATAAGAAAAAGGGATCCAACGAAACAAACGGGACTCGATTCCATTCGTCAGGCTTTTATGCGATCAACGTGAACTGTAGCTGTATCAACTTACAAGCATTCACAGCGACCAAAACGTCGCACACACGTGTTTCTCTCTCTTTGTCGCCATCACTATAACGATTACTCTCTCTCTCTCTCTCTCTTGGTCGTTTACCTCTCTGCATTTTCTGTATTATAAGAAAAATCTTATAAAATCGATTATAAAATCGAAATATAGAAATCGATTTTTATATGAAAGATTCGAAACTTCTCTTATACTTATCTTTTTTAACTTAAAAATATGTTCATTGAAAATTTAAGTACTCGTCTAAATTTTAAGTTTATTATATTCTAGATCAATCATACTTATGTATTTGTGAAACAAAAGAAGTTTCGAATCCTATGAAAAATTCCAAAGTTTCGATCCGCTCAATAAACGAGGTTAAGAAAGCATTAGCATGACTATTATAAGTATATATCAACAAGTATAAAAGACCCAGCGATGCAATCAGTAGCGAAACACTCTCGTGTTGTATACACGATCTGATTATACGTTGTCAGTAATACGGTGTACTGTAGTGTAGACAGAATAAATAATTGATTGCCATCGTCCATGTTTATATTCGATCCGTGCGTTTCTTCTCGTCGCTCAGCATCAGAAATAACACTTCTTGCGACGTAGTGAAACGATCATGATAGTTAATTAATACAATTGCTTCTTGATTTGTTATATAAAGAACTCTCACCATAAATAATAAGTTTGGCGAGTACCAGAACGTTGTTTTGAGTTCTCAAGTAGTTATGTAGGTATGTTTTACGCGTTTGACGTTTAGAAATGAGTAATCAGATTGGTTCTTTTTTTATAAAAGACTGTTTTATAATTGTTTTACGATTAACGTAATGTTTAATTTATTACAAATTCGTAGAAACTAATATCGTAATTATGCTTCTAGAACTTAGCGACGCCACGGTGCCGAGTAGAAATTTACGTCATTATTGATGCGCTTCTCGTTCAATGGATACGTGCCTTAAACCAACGGAAACAAACTGCACTTCGTAAACCGGTGCAATGCGTAAAGTATGCGACAGGAAGGACAGAGTGTTAGGAAAATTCTTTTTTGTAGAGTAATTCGATGACCACCGTGTCCACGTAGAACATGCAACGGAAATGCACTTCAATGAGAAGGCGATGACTCCCAGCTTTCAAAGACCTTGCAAGAGATATGCACTTCACAGCAAAGAATCAGGGGAAGAGGCGGATGCAGCAGATATCCCACTCCGGCTTTTTTTGCGCTCCGCTTAGCTTATTGTATTCAGTGGAATATACTATGTAAAAGTCACGATCTATATCTAAATGCCCTTTTCGCGCGATTTCCATTTTGTCTTAACTGGATTTGAACGTTTCCTGCTACTCATTTTGCAGCAATAATAAATAACAAAACTTGGCTTATATGGTAAAAATAAATAACTATTAAATCTCTTAATTATTTCCTACATTTTCAGAATTTTTGTTGTAAGTAATAATAGTTGTGTGAATATAAAATATGCACTTTGATTTGAACTTTGCAAAATATAGATATTTTATTTATGCATAAATTTGTACGAATAAACTTACCTACCTTTCATGTATAATAAATTAATCAAATAATCATACTTGCTACATTTTTAAGTTTTTCAAGGTATTCAAGTGCATATAATGAAACAAAGATTTATCAAAAAAAAAATGTATATGTTTTAGATGGCAAATATAAACTTTGAGTTCAATTTTATGCAACACGAGCAGAATCCACGATTATAATTATCTATATTAATTTTTAACAGAAAGATATACATTTATATAAGAAACAGTATTTATAAAGATAATCATCTTTTTAAATCTCTTTACTGAATTTATTCATGTACTTAATTCGGTACCATTCAAATTCATGATATGTATATCTCGAGAAAAATTATCAGTTTTTAAATTTTATTAAGGTAAGTTTATAATATCAGGGTGCATGTGGTGATCAATACTTTTAAAAAAATGAAGAACATATAAAAAAGGCAGTCATGCAAATATGTAAAATGTTCTCCATTTCTATGTAATAGTTTGCTTTTGGTCACTTTATTGTTCCCAATGTTACTATTTTATTAATTACTTACCATTTCTCATTAGATAGCATGAACGTATAATGAAAAGAAAATATATTTTCTTTGTGAATTATAAATGCAAAATGGTGCTTAACTCTCAACAACCATCTTGGAATGTTCCAAGATAACGAAGAACTAAATGAGCCTGTAGTAAAATCACAACACTTCCCTCCACAATTATGAGCTAGATTTTATTACATTACTGTATGAAGCATTACCTTCTCTTTAGATACTTGAGAAATCTCTTCCTTCTTCACCCTCAGTTAAAATGTACGATGAAAGATAAGAAGTCGATGAAAACAAAGATGACCGTGCAGCAAACAGTCCATCAGCGAAGGATAATAAAATGGAGAAGCGGGAAAGGAGTCAATTGCACCATGTCATTGTACTAAAGTCCATGATGATGTTGATACCTGATCCTGTCACCTAACACACACTCAGTTGCCTAAGATCCTGCAACATACATCATTTTTTCCATACTGTACCTATAAACCTCTTATAACAAACAGTAACTGTAACTATAAAATAAATATTAAATTTTAATTTTATTTAATCTTCAACAATATTATTTTAACCATTACGTCTAATGTGTTGTTTCTTAACTTTGAAGTTCCTAATTGTTCTCTTATATTTATTTATTAATTTTTGCAGGAAATCATATCATGTTTGTCTTACTAGAGTTCAATATTACATAATTTTTAATATAATAATATAATACAATATCTACATATATGTATAAAGGGAGAAAAATAAATGTTTAAATTTATTTTCCTTTATCGTAAGTTAAAAATACTAACCTTAGCGAATCAAACTGTACAAAATTAATACGGTAGTAATACTAGAAGATATTTTATCTCATACATTTTAAACGTATTTACTATATTTATTATATGTTTGATTTTATTAAATAAATAATATTTAATGAAATTTTTGAACGTATCTAAATCGTATGAACAATTAACGAACAAGTTAATTTAGCGTTGCTTGTTGCACTCGATATAACAAAGCGATAATAAGCTTCCGTTTCTTGTACTTTCCGAAACACGATAAAAACAATCTAAAGCAAAAAAAGTTCTTAACGACAATATAATAGGTAAAAATTACAAAAAAGTGCATAAAATTAAATAAATACATGCACGATGAGCTTTGAAAGCAACGCAGAACTTCAAAGATAAGAAGGAGAATTTTTTCACATTGTTAGTTACCCATCCGCCATTTTCACAACTTGGAAATGTTGATCGAAATATTTTGAGAAGCACACCAGGATATTTGACTCACCGAACTTACTGTATAGAAACGGCAAATTTCATAAGGAGAATGCTGATTATAGACGCCGTAAACAAATTCAAACACAACAAAGGAATTTTCTTCTCCATTCGACGCCGAACTTTCCTATCTACAGCCAATTCTGTAATGACCGTCCTTCTCCGTGCGATTGCTCGTGAAAGCCCCGTAGATATGTTGTACTCAGTAGTACTAACATTTCATAACTAAATTTGAATTTCGGTATATTTCAATGTCATACCTTTTCTTTTTATATTTTCACAGTAGAAAAAATTCCACAATTATAAATAAATTATCTAGTTTAGATAAATTAAAAAGTTTAATAATTATAGTCTTATTTTGATATTCACTTAATGAAAATATACTTTGTTCAACGAATTAAGTCAGCAAAGGTAAACATTACTGGTCACGTAACTTTCAAACTACTGGCTGACAGTTTCTGGTCTAGCAATAAATATACAGTGGTTCTAAAAAGAATTTCCATGTTATTATATTTATTACATTTATATATTAAATAATTAGGTTCAATTATATTATATTTCGTGTCAGTTGATTTAGATTAGATTTCGTGTCAGATTAGAAATTTCCTTTCTGGTAGTATGTAAAAATTATGAAAAAACATTTAATTGAATAATAAGGGTGTTTATAAATACTTTTTGTGACCATTGTATTTGTGGTTTCACAATCTTCCGTAAATCTAATTCTATTTCCCCTAAACTTTGGTCACATGGTGTTATTTATCTCTCTTGATCCGACTCGTCAGTGAAATTATAAATTTATAATGGTTAGCATATAATTATTAAATTATTATCGTATTAACGTAATAAATTACTAAAAATATTTATATAATATCTGTTTAATATTACTAGATAATTATGATTAGTATCAATATTTTTATTATAAACATATCTTTGATATATCGAGTATAAAGGAGGATTAGGGTAATCTACACATTTGGCAACACTGGTTGGCCCGCGAAACAGCTTTGAGATTCGGGATATTCGAGAAGGCACGACACGAAGCACCGAAGTAGTCGATTCCGTTGCTAGATGTTGGTGTGTTAGGATTGCGGAGCGCGGTACGAGGAAAAATGGCGATGGCAACAACTCAAGTTAAAGGAAGTGGTTGGCCAAGAAGAGCTAGTAACAGTTCCTTTGAAGGGAAAGTGGTACAGAATCAGTCTGTAACTATCAACAGGACAGTTAATTTGTAAGTGATAATCAGTATGTGACTCAATTACATTATTTTTTAGAGTTAATGTTTTGACTGCCTCTCCTGTAGAGCAACTATGGCCGGTTAAGAGACGCTAGCAATTAAAATTATGTTCCTAACACCTTTCAATGCATCTTACATGGTACAACCATGAGACGGCTGTTCATCTTTCCGTTAAGTACTCACGGAAATTTTAAGCAATAACCTTATCCACGTCATTGTATCGATTTATTGACTATTCAATAATTCATTATTATTCGCTATCGTAAAACATAACCAACTATTTTAATGTAGTGTGAAATTGTCGATATGATAAAGCATTTTTTTTTGCACCATGAATAAGATATATATCCTTGTAATTATGAATTAAATCAGTAATTATTTGCTTAAAATTTCTAAATATGACATAAAGTTATACCTTTTGTGCTTTATTTGCACAAGGTATAAGCTTCTAATTATGATGAAGCTAAAGACAAATTTAATTTCTTTTATATTTATGAATTTATAAAAGTTGTAGCCACCGTATGCAATGTACGCTGGTATCCTTTATACATTGAATGTATGTTTGCGTACGGAAACATGTTCTGTTATTTTTACAGTCACCGTAATAATGTGACTGTTTATTTGTAATGCGTATATACTTGAAAACAGTTGTATCGTCACTGTTCATTGTTTCTACTTGTATACTACAAATTATTTCGTTGTGTATAAAAAGGAAAAATGTATAAAATAATTTCGCAAATCAAACTACTATTATCTTAGATTTATATAAGCTGTGATAGCTAAAACTACAGATATTTGTATTTTTTTATTAGTAAATTGGCCTTTCATATTTTATGTAAGATAAATTTTGCAGTATAACACATTTTTGTATATCTATATTATTATGAATGTATTTGTCTCAGATAGTTCATAATTATACTTAGTGTTTAATTTAAGAAATAGCATAATATGCATAGATATTATGAATGTTTCAAATAATTTTTTCTAAAATGAATAAGTTTTAGTAGAATATTGCACAATGCATCTGAGATTTATATCCTTCATTCATGCGTTATATTGATAATGTTTCAAAAATGAAATAATATATTAGAAAATGTAACACATTTATTATAAATTTTCAAACATATCACCAAATATCAATTGATATTTATAAGTGATTAATAAACTCAGTTCATATAATGTAATGAATTAATTATATATGTATAAGTACTTTAATTACTTATTTACATTTTGATATTTTGACAAATTTATGATTATATAGTATTTAATAATATCACAAAGTATTACAAGATATTTCTTTAAAAAAAAAAGAAGCTGTTGAGGTCTATTAGCATACAATTTACAAATCACAACATATACATATGTGATAGGAAAAAATTTGAGAAATATAAGAGTAGCATAAATATATGTATTATGTATTTCTAAACATACGATATGACTACATTTGATATAACTTACTTATAACTAATGTAAAATGTAATGTTATAAGTAATATAGTGTTTTATATGCATCAATTATAGTTGATATTTTGTATTTCATAATTAACAGTAAGTAATCACAACATATGTGGTTTTCATATAAAAATTTAGTATGCAAACAGAAATACCTTGATAATCTGTTGAACAATGCTGTATTTGTATACATGCTTTGTAAATCATACGGGTGTAAATTTGATCAATTGCTACATATACTTGTGCATAATTTTATTATATATATTTTTTTGTTCATTGTATATATACATTCTTAAATATGAAATTTGTTTTTTTTTAAATATGAAAAATGTTACATATAAAGTAATTATTTTTATATTATAAATCTGTATGTTATTCCTCTTGCTTGCATGAAAAAAATGATATTTTTTGTCTTGTATAAAAATGTGGAACTTAATATAAAGTTTGGGGACAAAATTATATGCTCAAAACTATCTAATGCATTGTGAGTACCTGTATAATCTTTATGGTTATATATTGTAATATTATTATTTGTGAAAGTGATGTTGAAGAGACTGGATTTAGTTACTGAAGGATTACATAAGAAGTAAGAACCTAACACAAAAATAAAACTCATTTATCATAGATATCCTTTGACAAACTATACATTTGGAACAAAAGAGCCACTCTTCGAGAAAGATCCGTCTGTACCAGCAAGGTTTCAGCGTATGCGAGATGAATTCGATAAAATTGGAATGCGTCGCAGTGTTGAAGGGGTTTTGTTGGTGCATGAACATGGATTGCCACATGTCCTGCTACTTCAGTTGGGAACAACATTCTTCAAATTGTAAGTATGTGTATTATCTTCATTAGGTATAGAGGAAAATTCATTTAGATATCAGGATATCTAATTGCATCACATTTATTAAAGTATATACAAATATTTGTTAACTTTTGTACTTTTGTTTTGTAGACCCGGAGGAGAGCTAAATGCAGGAGAAGACGAGGTAGAGGGCCTAAAACGGCTCCTTACAGAGGTAACAGTTAGCACGACGCCTTATGCTACCTTACGAGGTAGCTAGGAGTGGCACTTTGATATGTTAGATTGTAACACTGTTCAAGAATCGATTGTATTAATCTTCCAAACATTTGTAGAACTTATGTAACCGGGCCTGTAGCTCAGAATAGGGAATTTTTACTTATATTAGCATTTACATTTTTAGTGCGCTGCATGCCCGGACATTTCAATGTTTATAGTAATGAAATTATATCTTGTTACATTATACATATCATGGTTAGCTAAGAACATTGTTCTTGTGTCACTCGTCATACATGTTAACTCAGACATAAAAGAAGCAAGATGTGAAGATTGTAATATTATGACAAGAAGATTGTATTGTATATACCATTAATGGATTTTTTGTTGTAATTCATTGAAAAGACAAACGGAGAAAATTGTATCAAATAACGTTTAGTCCTAAAACTTCTTGCTAGAAAATAATTGAAGTACGTAGGACCGTGATTCTTCGTCACATAACAAATAGGCGGTTCGCTGAGCTTATATTTATGCATTTGTCAATTTTTTAATTAAAATGATAAATGTATGTACAACAGCTGTTTCATTTAATTAGGTATCTGTAAGTAAAAGGAACTGAAAGTATTTGAATAAATACTTTTGGCCTGTATTACTGATTATATAGAAGCTAACAGGAACATATTAAGGCATCTCTGTGATCAAGTTAATTGTTAGCCGAACTAACAAGACTATACAGCCGTTTTAAGTATGTAAACAAATTTGTGTAACCATGTTCTTAGTGGACTGAACGAAGAAGATTGTATTTTAATGTCTATGAAGTGTAGCAAAGTTGACATGATTGATGTTATAATATCGAAATAACTTTTAGACCTTTGGACGTCAAGATGGAGTTAAACAAGAATGGGTGATAGAAGATACCATAGGAAATTGGTGGAGACCAAATTTTGAACCACCTCAGTATCCTTATGTACCACCACATATTACCAAACCAAAGGAACACAAGAGGTTGTTTCTTGTTCAGCTGCAAGAAAAAGGTAGCATATAAAGGACAGAAATATATTGTTACATTGAGAAGTAAAGTAAGACTTAATAATTGGCATAATTATTTTTGAACTTTTTAGCTCTATTTGCAGTACCTAAAAATTATAAGTTAGTAGCTGCTCCATTGTTTGAATTGTATGATAACTCCCAAGGATATGGACCTATTATTTCCTCTCTACCACAATCACTTTGCAGGTAATTATCATGTAATACCTTTTTGATTAAATTGAATATATCCGGTTACTCTACTATATTATTTTATTTTATGTTACAGATTTAATTTCATCTATATGTGAAAAAAGAAATAACCGAGAAAGTGGAGTAATTTTATTTAAGTTATGAGAAAGTACTATAAATACAATGTATGTATGGGATGATGAGTGGAAATGCAAAAAAAACTGTTATGTGTGTAATATGACGTGCACTAAAAATTAAATCATTTTTTAAGTAGTACTTATATAATTCATTAGCACTTTTAATTTCTAATCCTTATATTTATGTTACTTTCACTTCATACATAATAATAGTACTCATTATATCGACATTTACCTATTAGGTGTAAATATATTATTAAATTTCATGATTTATATATGATTGTGGAATGTTTTAGTTTTGTTATAAATTCTCTCGTGAAAAGTAGATTTAATATATACATATATATACATATTTACATGCATAATTTTATGATAAATATAATTTTGTAAAATTACAATAAAATTCATGAATTTATAATCTGATGAAGATTAAATTTGTACTTCATATCAGAAAGTGTTAATATTAATTATGACTTTCCTTGCTTTTATACCATAAATATTTAAATAAGAGAGTGTGTATGCATTTTTTAAAAATCGCAACAATATAAGACGTAATTATACTTTTATAAAACGTAAAAAAGGTGCATGTAACTTTACTGCTCTTTAGTTTCTTATTGAAATTCTTTGAAAATTAAATACTTGTAAGTAGAAAACCATAAAAATTATCTTTGTAATTTATCTTATTGATATCTGTAAGCTTGGTTTGTACCGCCATTTTGTATTCAGCAAGTTAGTGAGAATACATGCATCTAACACATGGTAACATTAAAATTCAGAATACGAATTTGAGATGTTGATAATTTGTGTTTTATATAACAGAAAAGGACATACATACATTTAAAGTCAAAATGACGCAGGATGAAACGATTATGACAAAGGTATATGTAAAAATAAGATAATAGATTTTATATATTTTATACTTTAGTTTCTGAAATTATTCTATCTTAACCTATGCTTCTGGTTTTTAAACATATTTGTATACATGTTAGATACAGAAGGTAGAAGATACATTAAATGAATCCATGTACAAAGTGGATGTGTTGAAAAAAAGACTCAAGACGAAATTGCTCACAATGGAAACTCGTGAGGAATTAGAGTCAAAACTGGAAGAAATTCAGGAGGTACTTGTAAAAAATGAAGAGAAATTAAAAAGCTTAAGGAGACAAAATACAAAGTCATTCATGGTAGCAGCAAGCATGATTTTTGCATGTTTTCTGCTCTATGGTTTATATGTATTATTTTATGGAACGATATAAATTAACATTCCTAAATCATGCATATTTTAAGAAATGTCATTAATGTAATATATTAGACATTTATTCAGTTTTTATATTATAATTATTTTTTTTTGTAATTTTATACTTATTGGGTACTGTTAGAAAAAAATTTCTTAATGCTGCTCAAATTTTCTACTAATATAGCAGATTTCTCTATAAATATTGTATATTGTATTACAATAGCAATATTACTAATGTAAAAAATGTCTCTTTACATAGAAACAGTTACTTTGGAAGATAGGTTTTAGCAATAGTAACTTTCTTTTATAAATATATATTCAAAATTTAATTAGCATTTATGATCAAATTATATGGTAATTTCCAGAAAGATTAATATGCCAATATATTTTATTTAAATCACGTAGATATATTTCATAATATAAAATAGATTTGTTATGATTATTACACAAATAGTTAACGAAATGGAAAGTTATGTTTATATTAGTTTTACAACAAATTCACAACATTTATAAACTGATAATCATTAAATTATTAGCAACATTCTGCGAGTAATGTTTCATTTCTAAATATATTATATTATTTATAAACATATATATTTGAAGATACAAATTAGAAGTTATTAACTTAAGCAGTAATTAAATCGTACTGTGGCGTTCCAGCACGACGACTTCGCATGTACTTAGCATGTACTTCGGTATCTAAGTAACTAGCTCGAACAACAGGATTCTCCTTCATGGCAGATTTCCATTCCAACTAGTATTGTATAGGTAACAAAAAAGAAAAATTTGTTGTTTATATACCCTAATTTGTATAGGATAATTTTATATTACATTTGACATAATATGTTTGTAACTTACCAATCTCTTGAACCTATCACGTGGTATAGTAAACTGATCTCCACGTAAAACTCTAACTACATCAGATCTCTCCCACCATGGCCATATCATAAAATCTAACATACCAGGAGAACTACCATGAAAGAATGGTGTTCCTTTTGATACAAGTTCTCTTTCAAAAAGACCCAATTCTGATAAGACATCATCAAATATGTCTCTGTCTATAGATGTACTGACATATAACTAAAATAAAAATATTTGTATTCTAGTTGTACATAATATTTGTATTTTGCATAAGTACATTGTATATATGAGAAATAAATACCTTATACAAAGTATTTATAACAGAGTTAAATCTACCAATTAACAACTTATCCTTAGCTCTAGCAAGGGGATTACCAGGATAAAGTTTGTTTTGTGGATATGCATCATCCAAATATTCAGCAATCACAAGGCTTTCATATAATGTTTCTCCTCCTTCCAATTCTATACAAGGAACTTTGCCCAAAGGACTTTTTTCTAGTAACCATTCAGGTTTATTTGTCAAATTAATATAAACAACATCATGTCTGTAATTAGGGAATAATATTACAATAAAATAAACAATTTAGTGCATATCTATGTATATGTATTTGTATGAGAGGAAGGGAGGTTTTGAGATTATTACAAAAATAAATAAACAATAGTTACTGCATTCATAAACAAAAATAAAGCATTTAAAAAGTATAATAAACAGAAAATATGAATTAAACATCTGTTTGCAATGTGTGAAAAATATAAACAAAATTTTCAAAGTTAAATTATAATTTGAAAAATTAGTTTACTTACGGTATATGTTTCGCGTCAAGTACTAAATGAATTCTTTGGGCATACGGACAAAATCGCATGCTATACAAACGTATTTTTCCAGATACAATGGGCGGGGCAACTGATCCTACAGAACGATAGTATAAAAGGAATTATTTTGCAATTATATTAATATCAAGTTTCACTAATATAATCTTACCGGTAGCCAAGTGTTTCAAACTCATTTTGATTATATCGTCGGTTAGAAAGTTTTAAGAATTTCTACGATTAATTATGTAATTTCTTTTTCGCTGTGAATAATGTTGCACATTTTCATACACCCAGGCGGTCTGATAAACATCGGTGATAGTTCAAGGTTCTCCAGGCGCAGGTTACCTGTCGTTAATCCGGAACGAGATCTCTCAACAATTTGATGTCTTTATATACCTTACATATAATAAAACACGTTCTCAAAGTCATTTTAATTATTATAATTAATGAGTCATCGATAATAATAATATTTTTCCATTTTTTTTTCAAACAATACAGAATTATTACTCGTGAGTTTTTCAAATAAAACCATATATTGGAGCGAAGTTCGACAACCTTTAAGATTTAAGGACCTAGTTTTTGGGGAAAACAAATTTTAGAAGTTCGTGTTAGTAGGGATGTTTGATATTTCGATGTTGGTTCTGAGAAATTGGATTTCTGTGTTTCTTAGGTACATATTTTAAAAATGGAATGGCTTTTGAGGATCATGCTTTCTACATTTATATATCTGGAATTTTAAAAAGGATGTAAGTTAACTTTACATTGTATAAATAGTTATAAAATTGAAATAAGTGTAATCGTTTTTGTATAAATGTAAGTTAAACGAGGAAATAATATTTTGCTCAAATTTATGCGGAAATGTTAACTTATTTGCATTGATTTCGTTCTACGAACGCCATTATATTGTTGATAATTTTAATATCCTCATTTGATTGTTAAGATAATGCAAGATATTTCATGTATTACCACTATTAATAATGTTTTTTAAATTTGAATTTGATATTTACAACGACTTTCTAAACACCGGTCAACGGTTTTTCTTTCAAATTTAAATCTGTATTTGATAAAAGTTTTCCCTATCTCTAATAAAAAAATTAGGCAATCTAAACAACAATTTTCTACTAACTTAGTTCAACTCACTTAACCTCCTTTTAAATACACGTAAATTCTAAACCATTCTTTCCTTCTACAAATCAACCAACCATTTTTCAATCTCCCATAGTGCAACCTTACCAAGTGCATATGTATAAACACTTTGAGAAACGTTTCACCTTGGAGGAGAGAAGAGAAAGGCCAAGAAATGGAAAAGGTTAAAACGTCGATTGGCCAGCCTTCAGTCAGCCCTTCTATCCAAGACCCAGCTCCTCACTCACTATAATAACCGTACATAGGGATCAGACGGTTGGGCTGCTTAGGTAAAAGTGGTACCACGAGTATGGTGAAGGGTACACACGTAGGTGGAGCACACCGAAAGAGAGAGAGAGAGAGAGAGAGAGAGAGAAAGAGAGAAAGAGAGAGAATTATGATGGAATCTCGTGGTAGAGAAGGGAGGAGTTTCGCGGGTGTGTAGAGAGACCCCTACACAAAGGGTCGAGTGAGAAGTCGAGAGATGTTGTAGGTAGCGGCGCGAGGAGGATGAGGACGAGGACGAGGACGAGGAGGAACGGCGCGGGCGCTGATTGGTAGCAGAATCGATTAGCCGAGCCGAGCTAAACCTCCGGCACCGCGGCAGCTTCGGCGACGCCACGAATTTCCCGAATGGGGGTTTCCCGTTGGGGCGGGCCTGAATCCAGGGAATACCCAGCGTTCTCCATGGCAACCCGACCAATTCGCCAACCGCCGACAACCAAGACTGACCTACCGTGTGTTGCTAACGTTTCTTTTTCCCCCTTTTTCTTCCTCTTCTTTCTTTTTTCTTTCCAATTTTTTTTTTATTTTCTATCTAACCCTCCTCCTACGACTCTCAATCCGGTTCTCGTTTCACAGTGCTATCCTTTGTGTCTGCTTCTTTCCTTTATTGTCCTTTTTCTTTTTTTCCAGGTTTCGTTTACGCTTCAAGGAAGAAAGGGAGCAGCGATACGAACCTTTATGTCTCTCTTCCTCTCAACAACGTCGTAGTCAACCTAACTTACAAGCAACATACTCGTTACGCGAACTTCTCCATGTTGCTATGTATATATGTGTGCACATGTATATGTGTGCATACACAGATACGAGAGAAAGTCACATTGATTTTGCCGACGACTGATACAACCCCGTCGGCACGTTTAATTAGAACATGGCGACTTTAATACAAGCGCACGACAACAAGAACAACAACAGCGCCCCTTCCCACCCCCCTGCTGCTCTTCTTCTGCTTACACTGCTTCGGCTCTTCTTTCATCTATGTCCCGTTCCACGATTCCATCTTTCTGCTACCACTGTTTCTCGCGACCTACGGGCCACGATATGGCGAGGTTGTAAATCAAGACCATCGAGTAGCTGCAATGATTGATATCTTATAAGGAGAAGATACGAGGTGCCACTTTCACTTTGTTTATGGACCTTTGCATAATTGCAGAGCTTGGAAAGCTGAAGCTATTTATTATTAATATTCAATTTTGGGTGGAGATAATTAATAATCTACGAGTTAATTGATATCGAGGTTACTGTTTACTTCCACTTTATCTTCCATCATGAGACTTCTTTTTACTAGGACTACGGACCCATTTAGGATTGTATAATTGCATATTTTAGATTTACGCAAAATAAAATGAAAATGACTCAGGATTAATAACCTCGTTCATATTAGTCAATCTATCTTAATTCGAGTGATTTGGATTCAGGTAATTCGAGTAATATGAACCAGGTTTAACGGTATTCCAGCTAATTATTATTTTACTATTTTGATAATCTAGAAAGAGAAATTATGGTGGAAGTATAAATTATTATTTTAATATACTTTAAACAGTTCTGTATTAGCAATTTTTTCCACATAGCTTTGGGTTAAGATTTCAGGTCCACGTGTGATATATCTGTTAATTCTCTTCCCTCGAATTGACATTAAGAATTATTTGAATTCTTGACAAATTTTCACAACCTTGCTACATCGTGGTCCGTATTACACGATATTTTTTCGTCTTTCTTGACGAAACTCATTTTTTCTCCTCTCGAAGGGGTCGCTTATCTACCTAGCCTAACGCGGTCTATGCTAGTGTCAAACACCCTTCGCCCTCTCTCATCCATCATTGTCATCGTCGCCATCGTCATTGTTATTATTATCATCCCAGTGTTCCAGTTTGTGCGAATCACGCCTACTCCTCTTTCTACCACTTACTCCACTCATCCGTGGTATCGTACGCGATTTTCTTTTCCTTTTCCCAGTCTCACCCTCTCTCTCTCTCTCTCTCTCTCTCGCTCTCTCTCTTTCTCTCTCCCACGCATACATGCATGGTATGCACACACATACATATACGTACACGTACAATAGAGTCACACAGGAGGACACATTGCAATCGAAATACATTCTGATGTACATTCTCGCGCTAAGACTATGTTCTCTACACGCCTACGCTACACATGAAAACACCCTATCTACATTAGAGGCCCGTCGACGTCCCACGGAGTCACTTTCTTTTTCATTTTTTTCTTCTTTTTTCTCTTTCCCATTGTTTTATTTCACTTCGTTACTTTATATATATATATATATCTATATATATATATTTTTCTTATTTTAGTTTCTTTGGAAAAAACGAAGAGGACGGGGCGAGCGTCGTTTTCTCGTCCCGGAGAGAACGATCCCCTTGGTCGAAACCGAGGAACGCTCGACAGGTTTTGGTTACGACTAAATCGTTAGAGTAATTCTATGGGTGCTTACGTCTTACGAATGGTATGATACAGTATACGACTTAAGAAGTTACTCGCTTCTTCGACAGAGGTACACCTTTCCACAGTAAGGGGTAAGTCACCGGCCGCCGGATCTTCTCTTTCGTGGAACCATCTTTTTTTTACTTATTTTTGTCTTTTTTTTTCTTTCCTTGTTCTACCTGTTCTCTTTAATTTATTCATCTTATTCGTTTTATTCAGTTTTATTAGTTTTGCCGGCTGAGGATCCACGATTTGCGTACATTGGAGACTTACCCCTATGTTTTGTACATAGATAGAGCGACCGCATCTCTCGATTGATCGGTGAGAGTCGACGTGGTGAGCACGGCTCGGCATTTCGTACGTTCGGTTCTGATATGACTCAACGTTGTACTTTATCAATCTCGATAATTGCGACTCGAGCTTCCGTTCGATTGATGGATGTGCTATGTTCTGCCGGGATTTGTCGCTCGTTTAATGGTTTCTCTAATAGCGTTTGGCTCGTGGCAAAGAACAACACGTTATGCCGATTCTGGAATCACTTCTGAGATCGACATCGATTGTATGTTATCATTGACGTTGGTAATGCGCAGATTTTCGAGAAAAATGAACTCCGGAAAGGCTAGGAATATTGGCTTTCAATAATTCCTTGTTCTTGAGAAAATGAATTTTCAATATATGTGAGTAAACCGTTATGTAACTGGTTTGTAATCATTGAGTCTGTAAATCTTGGAAAAACGTTTAAACTTCTCACTTTTACAGGGATTGTGCGAACGTATGCCTGTTTGGAATGTTATTTTTTGAAAATATTCACTTTGATAAATATCTGTGAGTACCATTATCACCATTATAAATAAATAATCTCAGAGGAGTCATACTAGGATCAAGAGAGACATATTTCTATACATATACCGGCTGGATTAGAAATGAGACTTCACGGTTGCACACGATCCTCGTAGAAATTTCGTTGGTCGCTCGCGGTTTAGTCTTTTCCACGGCACTGAAACACGCGTCGTACTTCGTTGTGAAATCGTGATCGCACAAAGATCATGAGAAGGAAAGCTTGTAATGATAGAACTTTATTTATCTGAACCTGAGAGCGATTAGGAGTTTACTCTACTTACTAACTTATCACTACGAGTAGAAAACGTCGTTCGATCTAAGACAGTGAAGAAATATTTAAAAATTTAAAAAGCCTTCCATTGAAATAGAAGGAAGACATTGAATATCTTTTGTCCAGCAAGCTTCACGTTTATATCGACGAAATTGATTTTAAAATCTACGTCGACCAAATAAAATTTTAGACTCTCGTTGACTATTTAACTATAGGCTCCTAAGATCTTTCTCTCTTATTGCATTAAGCGATAGAAGTTTACCGATCCTCTACTAACTTATTTTTCCTCACATAAGTAATTAGAATTCACGTTTAAATAGCAAAGAAGATTTTAATTATAATCTCGTTCGACTAAATGAAGTTCAGACAAATGAAGTTCTATTACACGTATAAATGTATAGTGTTTGGTCGCTGAATGAACGCAGCATGTCCTTTGTACCCGCGCCAACAACGCGAGCAACGTAACTCGCGATGAATTTTTCTTCTGAACGACGACATGCGGTTCCTCTATCTACATTTTCGTTATGTAACAAATAAGTTAAAAGAGTTTATAATACACGCATTGCTCTTCACCCGAATCGAACATGTAAGCATTTCTCACTAAGAACGATCAAGCTTATTTGGATGTTCGATTATCGTCGACCATCATGATGCTCGCGTGTGGCTCATTGTCATCATCGTTGATTCGACGAACCGTTCTCGAAATTGCTCGATCGTGCATCTGTACGGAGATATTCCTCGTTAAAATGCGCATGTTCGATTCCATCCAGTCGGAAACACCGACGTTTCTCTGCGGAAGTACGCCGGTTAGTTATTCGCGTACAAGGCGACGTCCTTTCGGACAGGATAATTCTCGACACGCGGTTCATCGCGGCGTTATCATGCATGATTGTTGAAAACGAATCAAAGATTCTAGAATTCAATGTTTGGAGTGAAGAAATTACAATTCATTTGAATTACATTGGAAGGCTGCTACTTGGATCTTAGTATTAGAAAATTAACTACGTACTAAGATCTCAAGTGATATAAAAATTACTAACGATTATTATTATTTAGAATATAGAAAGGTAGAATCTTTCCACAGATATTAATTCACAGTTATATATTCTAAATAATGATAATTCTAATAAATTGGAAATTTGATTAAATAATATGAAATTATGACATCAGTAAGTTATGAATAACCAATCAAAAAATTATGTATCGAACGATGGATACTTTGAGTGGTCTAAAGTTTTTCTAATTCTTGTAAAATCTACAATGGAATTCAACTATGTTTTATTCGTAATAACTTCTAGCAAAATTAGATAGATAATAGAAAACGAAAATTCTTTGTGTTTAGGAATGAAACTTGAGTAATTCAGATATAAATTATATTTCCATAGTATTATACAAACTTTACTGCCAATGATGGTACTGGATATCGTCGAGATAAAACGACTGACGAGAATCGTCTTGTGAACGTACCCTGTACTTACGTAATCCATTATATTGTATGTACAACGTTCTTACAATAATTTGAGTGCACCGTCGGTCGTAAACGAAAGCTTTTTGGGGGTAGAGTGGTCTCGCGTGATCGTCAGTTTCGCGTCAGTAATTTAAATTGGTCGCTGTTTGCTGCTAAGGAACCAGATCGGCTGGTCGTGACAGCGACTATGATATTGCTGATTAGTTTGATCGTTTAATCTGTCCACGTGCTGCTTGATGCCGGATGAAACGGAAAGTTTCATGACTTAAATATCAACTGCGCTAGATTATTTAAACCGTGAGCAAGTATTTTATTTGATAGTAAAATCATAGCTTTCGAGCATTGTTTTGCGTAGAATTATAATTTTATCCTTCAGTAGCAATAAACTTAGGAAAGATTACGACCAAAGATAAAGATTTCAACGTTGTTCTATTTTTCAGGGAACAGCGATCATGCTCAAGCAGAATTGGATTCTCTTCCATCAAATCCACGAACAAAACCATTCAGTCTTGCGGGAGTGTCACTGAATATTTGCATCGTCCAGTGGTCACGCAAGGGACAATATTATAATAAACAGTGTTTTACATGCTTCTCGACACGTGCTCCAGGAATCTACGAGTTTGGAACTTCTCATGATTTTACTATGAAAATTGCCAATTTTCAATGCAAAAATTCTATTGCTATCATGAAATAATTTCTGATAGAGGTCTGCGTTTCATGTTTATTTAAATATATGTGCGCTATATGAATCAACGTATTTATAGTTTAATTCGCGTAATTTTTTTAATTAACACGCGTTAAGATAAAATATATATTAGAATATTATACTAGGATATTACATATGCCGGAACAGATTGATTCGTTTAATATTGTTCAAAGGAGATCTGTCCTCCAAGAGAGCTGGATCTTCAGAGAAAAAATTGTCAATGTTACCTGTAACCTAGAGATTTCTAAAAATATAATCTCGTTGTGTATGTTATTACTTGGTCGCTGTATTTCTTAGATACACCGTGATATAGTACATAACCGTTGAGACGGTGATTTCTTCAAAACGTTAGATACTAGAACGTTCACGTATTAAAACATACACGAATTAAACTATCTGAATATGTAAATACACACATATTCTTATGCACATATTAATAAGCACATAACATTCTCTAATATCTGCACACGCGATATCTGCCCAGATACCGAAACATAATTATTCATATACATACCTTTTCAATTCCCTAATACACGTTGCACGTGTCTACATGTTATATAAAATCATAAAATTAATATTCGTCTAAAATTTCACAGGTTACATTGATACTTTGAGGTTTCTCTATTCACTTCATCATCCACTTTCTGGCCAAGCAAAGGCAATGAGAAAATGAAGAATTCAATGGAATCGAAGAAGGATATAAATACTTATCAAAGAAACAAAAATTGCAAGAGGACAGATAAAACGACATCACCAACCACTACAGCAGGATAGTGCAATCGCAAAAGGTGTGGTCTATTTGCGGAATCCACGGACCGACGGCACACGTAGACCGCGATGGCGGCGGTCGGTTAAATTCCCTCGAGTAGAAACTTGTTAACGTGGCGTACCCAGGGCGCCCCAGTGTTCGGCGGTGGGTCATGCGTAGTGCGGATAGGTGCCCAGATGAGGCGGCACATGGCCAGAGGCCGTGTGGTGTCCCGCATACAGGTTGGCACCCGGACTCGTGGACCAGTAGCTGGAGGCCGATTGGAAAAGGCCGCCTGGAACGGAGACCGACACGGAGGCGGCCGGTGGTGGCATAAGGTTCAACTTCGCGTGCCCATAACCGGACATAAACAACTCGCTTTGGTATTTGTACGCGGCTGGGTCCGCAGCCGCGGGCTGCGTCGCTGCCGCCAGGCCCTGGAAGTCGAACTTGTACGCGTACCTCTTCCCGTGGACCTTTGTCATGATGTTCTTGTCGTAGTAGTACCTGCAAGTAGATACGGATACCTCGATGCAACATGGATGCGAGAAGATTATATTTCTAGAACGATTAACGAAAATGACCTCGGTTGAAGTATATGTATAGGGGATCTACGAATGTTTAGATTTTAATCTGTATTTTGCGTTTTATGTGATAAAGAGTATGAAAGTATGTAGAATAGTATGAGTGTTCTAATACCTATCTGGAAATTTAACATAGATTTCTTCTGTGGTTCGATAATGCCAGTTGACAGTTAGTTTGAAGAAATTTGTAGAAGATCGAGGTTCTTTTCTGCTATTTAATAAGGGAAAATGCGTTATGTATGATAATTCTGTAACATAATGGAGACGCATACAAGGTAGAAGAAAGAAGATCATCATTTTATGAATACTATCTTAATTGTTATTGTGGGATTACTCTTCATTTATTATTTTTCAGGTTCAAGCAACAGTTCAGGAAGCTGTGCCACATTTCATCCTATTAAATCGTCAACGAAAACAAAGATAAGGACATAAGATAACAGAGGCAGGAGCCACAGCACTGAAGCTACGATATGTACCAAGCTTCGTCCTTCTATCCTCTTATTTCACACTGTTCGAGATACGATCGAGCGAGACCACGTTCTGCCATAAACCGGCGATTTACGAACTCGTTGAAAGCCGTAAAAATCTCCATGCAACCAGCGAGTTCTTATTTAATAAATTCTATTTGCCAAAGCCGATAACGACTCCGCTTCCGCGGCGACGGAAACGACTCTTCCTATCTTTTTTTTTTTTTTTTTGTA
>NT_176438.1:494674-506650 GCF_000188095.3 Bombus impatiens | reverse complement strand
GGAAACGACTCTTCCTATTTTTTTTTTTTTTTTTGTCGAGTTACTGTCGCGCGGCAAAGCTTGAAACTTGTCGCTATGTGAAGGGATAGCCATGGTGGTGGTGAATAGAAACAGAAGAAGAGAGAGGAAGAGGAGAGTGCGGAGCAGTCTCGGGTAATATAATCAGTCGATCTGATCGAAAAATAATAACCGCGTCTGCCGTCGGTCTGACTGTCGGTGATTGAAATTTCTCTCCCCTGGCTTCTCTGCGCCAACCCCGTCATAGTTGTGCGCTACCGTCCTCTTTCGTTCAACGAATTTACTTTCTCTCCGGATCTTTTGCGCGGACGTCTACCCGTTAAATATTGACGTTTCTCGCTCACGTTCTTTTTTAGCCCTTTGGATTGCGGTTTAATCGCGCGGTCTAATGATCAGATGCGTGGCTTGGTTTGGGCAAGAGAGATACGAGAACGGACGAAAGGTGAATTTATATTTGGAGGATTCGAAGAAATATTTGGCACAAGCGATATGGATTTTAAGTTTGAATATTTTGGCCCTTTAATCTGAGAATATCGTGGGTATTTAAAAAGATATTTATAAAAATTGTTACTATTTGTCAGTAATTTATAATTTAAATAATATTAATTAGTATTCTATTATATTTTCTTCTTAAAGTTTCTCTTTGGAATATGACAAGAATTAAAATTACAGGAATTCTTGTATATATTATACCGATTTATAAAATTTATAAGGCGCGTTCTAAAGTTTAATTAGGATGAGAGGTGTACTAATTATTAAAGGATTTATGCTTCGTATGTTAAAGGAGGATTATGAAACGTCACTCACCTCAAAGCCCTCGACAATTTGTCGTAATTCATATTAGGCTTGGACTTCCTTTCGCCCCAACGTCTCGCCACCTCGTCAGGGTCAGTCAACTTAAATTCGCCGTTGGTTCCTTCCCACGTAATGCACGCGGCGTTGCTCGAATCCGACAGTAGCTCGAGTAAAAATTGCCAGAGCTGAATCTGACCGGAACCGGAGCTCGCGAGCCGACTGCTCGTCGCTCCGAACATTTGATAGGGATCTACAACAGTTGGAAAGATTCGATTCATAATTTACAATCCTTTTATCTTCATTCATAAACTTTGCCTTGCTTTTTGCCCAAGTGATCGACTCTTTTTTTAATTCTGTCGTTTTTTTTTCAGACTCGATAATCCTAGAAGATGTTAAAAGGGAATATTTAGATTCATTTTCATCTGTGATACACGTATACAAATTTATTTGGTAATTGTTAAGTATATATAGTAAGTATAGGAATGATCCTTTCATTGAATTTTCTATGAAATTGTTTTCCAATAATAGTTGTTCAAGTTAGTTTTAATTAGTTAGTTCTACGAGAGAACTTTTTTGTCTTTTTGTCTTTTTTTGCATATTCTCGTCTATAATTCCTACATTATTTCTAGCAATGACTTGTTCTTCAACTTCTTATGGTATGAACCAATTTTTACCCAGCCGATTCAGCAACGCGCAATTAAAAGAGTTACATTATCATAATATCCGAGTCGATAATTAATAATAATAGCACTTATTAATTATTCCAAACAGTAATAATCTTTACGTATATTTTTCTAAGTCAAGCACGATCGCTAACAGAAAACACATATATCGAATATTTGTTCTAAAATTATTTTCTATATAAGTTTTATTAAAATTATCATATACGGATTTGAAATATTCTTCTGTTGGTCATTGTTCCTACATGGAATTGTTAAATTATTGTGTTTATAATTGCAGGGAACATTCGTGGAAAACGAAGAAGGAGAGCGGAAAAATTGATATTTCTCTACTCGAGGCCACTATAATTTTTTCTTCTTCTTTCGTCGGTATTTCCTCCGAACATATACCTATCCATTACACGGTTGTTTCCCAGTGCTCCCTGTATCGCCCTTTAAAAGCCTTACAATGCGTCATCACCGTCGTTCGCTACTGCTCAGACCTGGAGTGCCCTACAACCGTACAAAAGGATATAATCGCAACCCTACAATAGAATAGAGTTCGTTTGGATCATAATAATTTCAATTGAAGGAACGAACGACGGAGTGGTTCAAAGGGCGTACACGAATGTCTTCTGAGAGAGCGAACACTGTTAAACTGAGCATCGCGTTCCGACCGAGCGTGAGCTAAATGATCAAAATATGGCCCTCGCGTGACAGATGCGGAGAACAATCTTTCTTTGCCTTACCAGGATATTATACGTTTCTATGTTTTTTTACTTTTTTTAATGTATATGATAGCGCTTGTAGACCTAGTACGTACATAATAACAGATGTAGATAATATGTAAAAATCGGTAGTTTAAGTATTAAATTTTAAGCTTGCAATTAGGTTCGGCTTGCTTGATGTTAGTTTGGTTTAATGCTAGTGGACCGTGTAGTTTCATTAGATTTGACCTGCTTTACCTCGTTTTATGAAACTTGCAGAATTTAGAAAGAACTCAGCAGATCCAGGCAAGTCGGACAATTCAGGAGATCCAGGCAAGTCGGACAATTCAGGAGATCCAGGCAAGTCGGACAATTCAGGAGATCCAGGCAAGTCGGACACTTCAGGAAATCCAGGCAAGTCGGACAATTCAGGGGATCCAGGCATGTGAGATGAGAATTCAGTAGATTCAGATAAATCGGACAAGTGAGTAGATTTATACACCTCGATGCAGAAGATTTACAGAATTTAAAGCTGTCAGAATATTTATATAATCCCGCTGTTCCTCTAAAAGTATACATAACATGGAATTTTTCAGGAAGAAGATCAAAAGTATCTGAATCCGGTATTATCGAAAAGAAGAGAAATCAAGAATGAAAATGGAAGAAAATGGAAAGGAATCACAGCAACTGTATAATTCTGACTGTCGTTGGTTCGACTCCCATAAAAATACATTTCAACAGATTATAATAGGGGACAGACGTACACGATGGGGATGGCTGGTGAATTGCCGGACCTCAAAGGTCGTTTCGCCCGATGAATCCCCTGAAACGCGTGGCGGAGTGATCGCCTTTCGATCGAACGGTAATTCACTTACAAGTTAATAATGGGAAGGGGCGCGGTACACCCATTTATCTGCTGAACAGGCTAAAGGGGTTGGGGGAGGGATGAGCCGAAACCGCCAACAGAGATACTGAAACGCCACTGTAACTTTTCAGTATCCTATGTTTTATGAAGCTGCTCGACCAAGAACATGGAGAATTCCATGGACACCGGTGATCCTGTTTCAAGTTAGATCTGCGGAGATTCTTTTCTTCGTTTGGCGGAAACTCAGAATTCTCGAACGAAAATTTACATCGATCTGAGTAGAGACCGTGGTTTCCGTTGGATTCTCTATTCAAACTTTACCTTATGTAAATCAAATTTGACTGACGGTAAAGCATCGACCGGTTGATGGTGATGATATTCTGATTTCAGTAGTGAAAGGAAGAGATATCTGCTTTACTTTTATAATATATTAATTCTATCTATACTAGATACGCTTCGTTCCTTCTGCGATACTTTTTCAAATTGCTCTGCTTATTTAAAGTTTCAATCGAAGTTGTTAGTTCAATTTTTCTGATTGTGTAAAGTGTCGTTTCAATAGATACTGGGTAATGTAAGGAACGTTGCATAAATTACTTTCTAATCATAAATTGGAAGGATAATAGGAGTATCTGATACATATATTAATTACCTAATAAATAATGTATTAATTAAATTCCGCCGAGATGCTGAAAGATATTGACGTATTAATGCAAAGTTAGTTAGTTTAGTCGAATATAAATTTTATATAGAAGTAATCCAATTAAGTACGTCAATTTCTCTTTGTAGAAATAATCTTCTAGTTTTATATAGATTAGATTAGTAGATATTTTATTTAGTTTAATTTTGAATATTTGTAATAATAAGAGCAGAAGCATTAGAAACGGTTTTCGAGTCACTTATTTAAAGCTATTGATCAGTCGGAAAGAGTAATTTTTGGGCGTGGTGCTGAAAAGTCAGGAATGAGGGGCTTTGCGTGATTAGTGACGAACGTAATAATCGTGAAGGTCATTCCGTGCAATTACGTCGAAAATCACCGTCGATTGGGCCACGCGTGAATGTTCGCTCTTTTGTAGATCATGATATGTAATTTTTTAGCTCGCGTGTATCCGTCGATATTCTTTTAATAAGTCAACTATTTTAACTGTTGCAATCTTTGTTAGAATTATATCTTTGTTAGTCTCTAAAGGACAATCGTTGATAAAAATATGATAAAACGAGAAAATCTATTATTGGTAAATTTATACAATAATATTTATGATTAATATAATATTTTCTTTCTGTCTTTGCCGTAGACTAAGAAGATGTAGTGCTTTAACTTCTCAAAAATATCTACCTACTACATACCAGGCTGCCTGAGGTGGGTGTGCGTGTCCAGTGCTGACTTGGATAAGCTGCTTCCGTATCCTGGAAGAGAGTAATTACCAGTTATTCTCAACATATTGTTCCAATTATAAAGACAAATTCATAGAAACTTATACGCTATATCTTTCTCTTAAGGATCTCCTCCTGAAGACGAAAACTTCTAGAATTTAAAAACTCCAGTTGCAAAACTTCGGAGAACGGAGATTTCAAATGTTAAGAACCTGAGAGTTCCAAAACTTCAGGCTCGAAATTTCGGAAAATGAAGTGTCCAATCTAAAGTCCAATCGAAGTTCAAAACATCACCTCCAAAGTTGCAGTTTCAAAATTTCAGAAAGTTCCAAATATTAAGAACTTGAGAAGATTAACTTCTACGTTCTTCACGTTATCCAGGTCTTCTTCAAATTCCTCCGAAAGGTTTGTACACACAAGGTAGTAATAAAGCTTTCTACACAAAACCCAAATAAAACAGATCAAATACTGATACCGATTCAATTTTATACTTTCAAAATCTACATTTAAATCATTCAACGATCACTGTATTAACAACCTGTTATCCTTCTCTAACAGAAACGAGTAGACTTAAGGTCTGTCATTTTGACGAATGTCCTATCCTCGATGAAGATATCGCAGAGAAACGACGTAAGCGGCAAGGTCCGTTAGGAAAAGGGTGCAGGGAAAATCGTCGGTTGGTCGAAGATGAAAAAGTACAAGCTCGGTCGAGCGTTAGAATCCGTTAGAGAGGATTTCCGTGTAGGCAAACACAGGGCTGAGTGGTTCGTATACGTTTCTCCCCGCTTCCACGTTCCACCGACGCGTTGGTTTCTCCATCGCCTTATCAGGCTTTCGACTCCTCTTCCTATATGTGTACCTATATACGTATATAGCTCTGTCTATAAGCCACTGGAAACTTACTAATTTTAAACATAATTCTTATTAAGCATTGAGCAGCAGAATCAAGTTGATGGTTTTCAAAATGTAATAAACATACGTTACTTTATATCAATGAACTTCTAATATAATTGTAGTAATATAATTGTAATAATAATATCGTCTAATATAATAATAGTAATGTATGTATAATTTATAAGGTGGGGAAATTTGTCTAGAATACAATATTTGTCAATTGTGTTTGCATGTAGAAACAAAATTTTTTAAGTAGAACGTTAGTTAGAGAGTTAGAAAATTGAGAGATTTTCTTTAAATCTAGTTCGACTCAGAAAATGTAAAGAAGTTACTTTAATTCACACAGAAGGCACACGCAAGACAGAGAATTCAATTCAATTCAGTGAACGCAAAGAATTTATTATAATTCAGAGAACGAAGAATATTCAATTCAATAGAAAGAATACAAAGAATTTAGCTTAATTCGGTTTCCCTTGTAACGCATACGAACAATAATAAGTAATAACTGTCAACTTTATATTGTAATAGCAAAGCTCATTACTCCTTATCCGAAATGTATATATACGTATATACACGTAAGTGTCCAGTGACTTATGGATAGGAGTGTATATACGTGCAAGTTGATCGAGCAACGGGGAAACATGCCTACCGGTCACGTTCGCGCCACTGTGCAATCTGTTTAAGGCACAATGCCCCTTAATTTCGCCTCGTTATATGCTCTCGTTACGGGAAATCGCCCCTTCCCTGTCGTCGTCCGGTATCGCGTTATCGGTTTCATCTTCTCGTTGCCCCGAAAACCGTGGAAACCTGGTAATCGGCAGGCAATTGGTTCGGCTGATCGAGAAGGTCAGTCTTTGGTATCGAATAGAATAATTGCCACAAAGTGAAGTCTGAATCAACAAACACAAATGATAGTCGATAAAGGCAATTAATACGTCTCTGATGCTATTTTTTTTTTTTTTGAATGATTATGAGGAAAATTAAGGAATTGGAAATAAGAATCGACAATGAATCAACAGGGATGACACGTCTGGTTCCAAATTGTCAGAAACCTGCATGACGAATTGAAGTTTTAGAAGCAAGAAGTGAGCAAGATGAAAACGTGTATGCTAAATAAAAATATGTATGCTATATCCTATTTTTTTTTTTGGAAACGTCAGCTTCGATAAAAGCTAATAGACAGAAGCTAATGGCAGAAGGTTAAATTTCACATATAAAATAATACATTATCTAATGAAGACATTGCGAAACATCATCACAGTAAATGGATTTTGTTTTCCTTTTCCAGTTGACGCGACTGGAGCATCCTGTAGGAATCCTGCAGTTTGATTGTGCAAGGCAGATGCTGCTTCTAAATAGCAGTTGGTGTCCGCTGTGTTAAACAATTTGATTTCGTCTCTGATTGGCACGCGGGAGAATCTTGCACGAGGGATGCAACTCCACGGTCCAGGTCGCGAGGGTCCGCCACAATCAGCGTAGCCGTAGGGCTACGACTTCGGTGGCCTTCCACGTCAAAAGACGAACTCCGACATCCTGATGACACGGAATCTTGATGTTCTGGAATCTGGACTGTATTCGTTTCTCCGTGTTCGAGTAAACGTCATAGATGTGAAGTTCAAACATTGATTTTTCAATTTATTATAGAAGACAGAGTTTTGTTCATGCAGGGATGAAAATGATCGAAATGATACCTTATAGTGTTTTATGATCTTGTAGAGGTAAATGAATGAGGAGATATAATCTGTTTTTTTTTTTTTTTTTGTAGAAGATATAAATTTTGGTGATAAAGGGGTAAAGAAGATTGGAGTGATTTTTGTATCGTTTAGAATTTTGTAGTTGTATGCAAGGTGAATTTTAAACATTGCTTTTGAGAGAAGATTGAAATTTTTACAATAGAGGGATTTGTACTCTTTATAGTTTTGTAGAAATATGAAATATGTACTTTAGATATTGTTTTTTGAAAGAAGAGACTAATGATAATAGAAAGATGAAAGTTGAGATGATTTTCATATTTCCTCTAGCTTTGCACAAGCACGGGAGAAAGGAATTTGAAACATTGTTACTGGAAAAGATATGCCTCTATATTTCAATAGCTTGGCAAAAGTTCATAAGATGTTAGAAAATCAGTTAAAAATCTGCAGCTGGTGTTACGCTATGTTAACAAGCAGCACCTGCCCACTGAGACCTTATTTGCATCCCTGTTCCAGCTGTTCTATCCGTCTACATAAATTATTCTCACGATACAATATCACAGCGTCTAAACTAAACGAAAACATTGGAAAGGCAGAAATGCAAACTTTCAAGTTGTAACGTTCAAGTACCATACATGACCTGTTTAACTGTATCACATAAGGAGAGTCAGCCGAGTCAGTCATACTATACAGACAGCAAGTCAACAAATTCCTTCTGTATGTTGCCTATTGTACAGTCTAACATCATCAGACCACTTTTCAAAGAGGTCTCATTAACTGGCTTTTATTAACCTGTCTAATCTTTTCAGCGGGTTAAACGGAATCTTCAGAGGAGAAACTATGATCCATATTATGAGTAAGACTGTCAAACAATTGAAAATAGTGGAAAGCAAAAGAAGAGTTAAACGTCGAACGAAGAAGTTTGGATTAGATTGGACATTTCTTCGCCACAATATAAATTATTACGTGATGATAAACGAGGTAGCATAAACCAACTTCATTGAGATCGAGTCAACTGTACTTATCTTTAATATACAACTCATATTGTTGTATAGTTGAATGACTATAGTCACCTTCAGTATATCTAGCGTAATTGGAAGTTTGACATTGGTTTTATATAGCGAGTGCTATATAGCGAGTTGATTGTAAGTCATCTTTAGTATATACATCACATGAGTACATTGTTTAATCATAGTCGCTTTAATTAAGATACTAGAACTCTATAATCAGGTATACCCAGCACTCTTACCACGTCGAGTTAATTCGTTAATTGTTTCTTATAGGCTTACAAATAAAAGTCCTCCAAATAAAAGTAAAAATCTGAATTTATAAATTAATTTGATAATCACGTCACTAAATCTAATTCATGTTTACTAATGGTAAGACACTTGATTCCATCTATTATTTAACAATGAAATTATGGCAATATTTATAATACCTGATTTTTTCCAGCACTTTAGAATGGCAGTTGAGATTTAAGAATCATATTGCTAAAGATTGTGTGGTACAGCGTATGTTCTAACTATAAAGTTCAAAGGTCAGTAGCACAGAAGTCATCGACAGTCGTGTACGTCAGACACGTTACGTCACTTCGAATAGACGTTCTGCTATTGTCACGCGTATATCTGCGCATTCACGAGCAATTACCCGGGGTGGGGTAATCCCGTTAGGCGACGTACAGCTTCCACGGGGGAGGATCAAAGGACTCGCTATTCCAAGCTGCTGCACTCTTTGGTTGTTTCAGTCGTCGCTACAATGCTACTGGGGCCTGCAAGAAGGGGAATCATCCACGTCTACGTCGTTCCACGACTTTGTTGGAACTTGGGCAACTTCCTAAGTTCCTTGGGCACACCTCTGTTCAACCAGCGTCGCTACGCAGCTTCGTACAATTATCGTTACTATTCCGTTTCCGTATCTTTCCCATATTTTTAGCCCTTTATATCTGAACTTGCAGTTTCGTTTTTCTGCCACAAGTGTTAACAAATCCTCTTGATACTGTCTTTGCATCGTCGTTGCAATGTTTTGGATGTGCGTTTTGCAATGTGGTAGATTTGCATAATACATCTTGAATTTCTATGGAATTAGAAAATGAGCGGGCTTTCGGATCTTGATGATGTGGCGAAGATTGAAATGGTAAAGAATTCTTACTGGAACTGGACCTATCAGAGATATTTTGCATATTTTGCTCCCACGATTAGTAAAAATATTCAGGTATTTTTATCTCTTAAACTAATTACTGTCGTTTATCGAGACAGAGACATTATTATTATTATATATGCCTGTCTACTTTTATTACAACATCTGTATATTAACATACTTAAATGTATCCACCATTATCAGGAGCAACGCTAATTTTTGAATAAGCGCTGAAGCTTGAAAGGAAAGGTTTATATCGGAAATTAACTTGCATTCGTGAGTACATTCTTGCTGTAATTGAACCTGCCTTTAGGGGCTACATAATTTTCTTAGACATTTCATAAGTACTTCCTGTATACGTGATTTTTAATTATTTTCAGAGAAACTGACGCGGCACACGCTAAATCTTCTGTACTTATACGGTTAGCAGAGAACGTGGCAGCGCGGTGGAAAAATTCTGCAACGCGACACGAGACGGCAATCGCTTAATTGTGATTAATTGCGGTTTTACCAGGAAAAGATCGCGTTGTAACGCGCGGCCCGATTACCCGGCGCGAGTCGTTCAAGCGATTCGCTTGCTCGCGCAACTTTAAAGAGCCAGTTGCGTGCAATGCTTGTTTCCTTACTTTCACGCATCGTATCGAAACTATAGCCCTCTTGATTTCTCAGCCATTCTACTCGATCGTGCACGCTGATCCTTTTTCACGATAACGGTTAAGACCATCCTCTTTCTACCTCTGGCTGACCGCCGCAAATAACTTTATTGCGGCAATTAAAATTATCGCTGTCCCGGTTAAATCATCTGGTATTATAACATTTTTTTCACGATAAGCTTCTTTCTCTTAAACTCTTAGTATATACGTTCATGGAAATGTATTTTCATTATTTTTCCAAATCAACACACGCACTCTCTTTTGGAGTTTACTCTTTTGAAGAAGATCCAATATTCTGCACAAATATTTTCTTTAGGCCTTTAATGCTTCCTAATCCTATTCACCTTACAAGTTTTTCTAGGAACCAGATTAGTTCTATAGATATGTATAAATTGTAGCTTGGCAGCTCTAGTGTTAATTAAACGGTACATGATGTAAATGTCAAATAATCTTGAAATCTCTACGTACAATAATTCTATCCAACTTATAATTCCTCTGACTGCTAAAGTATAACAAAATTTTGCACACATGGATGATTGGCTTTTAAATTATTTTCCAGGAGGCTGTGTAATTATATCATCCTTAATGTTCATGTCACAGGAAAATGTGCCATGAACCGCAATACAATTTACCTGCATCACGTTCAAGATGAATACTTACAAGATGTAAGCTTAAGGTAGATTTATTTCATCTATTAGTCTGTAAAATCCCATTAACCACCAAACTATACATAAGAAGACCTTGCGTTAAAATTTATACGAATTAAAAGTCCAATATGCTTTTATAAGGTACGATGGAAGGAGGAAAGTTTCGATGCCTATTGCTGCGACATCCGGTTTCCGGGCAAGTGAAATGGCGAATGGAATAATTTAATACAGGGGCGATACAAGGGCCAAAGCGATCGGTCTAATCGTGTCTGAACGAGGTTAAAACACCGGCACCCGCCGCTCTTATTTACGTCCGACAATAAGTCAATTCATCACTCTGCGATTTGGCCTTAAGTGGTATCACTGACTCATACACACAGCCGTCTGGAGCGGTGTGCCTATTTCGGGCATAAATCACTGTTGCCCGTGCGGTGCGTAATAATGAACAAGCGAGCGTAGCACGCGACCCTTTAAACGTGCTGGCTGGAAAACGAGTGGCTCGTAAGGTAGCAGGGATTAGCTTTGGTCCCTATGTGTCCCTGCTTAATCCTGAAAACGTTACGGGCCGCGAAATTCTTCGCCAGTATCAGGTCACGTAAAAATGCAATTTTATGAGTACGTAGGTTTACAAACCAGGAGCCAGGCTATGCAGATAATAACGAAGATAAAGAAATGGATTTTTATTGCTTGATACATTGGTAAAGCTAGCGTATAATCAGTTTAGATATTTCAGGAGTGTCGTGGTCGAAGGAATATTTTTAGAACGGTAACTCTAGGATTTGAATTGCGAGGGCAAAATTGTTTCTAGTATGCAGTCGGTGATGCAATTGCGTTTGCTCAGAGAAATAGAAGATACCAGGGAAGATAACGCGAATTAAAGCTTAAACATAAATAATTGCACGGTGCTACGATAAGAATGGTAAGTTGTTGGTAAGCAAGTAACAAATAAATAATTAATCAGCGAAGAACTTGATTGATGATTAGTTCTGTATGTATTAAGGGGCACCATAGGCAGCTGATACTCTGAATACTCTGGTAATATAAAGATGCACGGAAGAAAATGTATTACTGTTACACCAGTTGATGATTAACATAGAAATTAACATAGTAACTAATTATACAAATTCTATTATCCATTGCTACTATTCCGACTTATCAATACCTGAAGTATCTTGTACGATAATATATTACCAGATAATAATATTACTTGAATAACAAATAACAGGTTGTACGTTATAAATTTCTATTGCTCGTTTCTATGGTATAGCTACCTGGCATTAAATAGGACAATTAAACAGACGTTTCTTTACTTATTTTATTATCAAACTTGTTACCATCATGCTGAAACTGAAACGTTGCAGGTCCACGTAAAACCCAAAGTCCTTTACCGGAGCTACCAAGTATAAAAACTATATTGCCGTGGCAATGTAGGAGTCGCGACATTTTAGCCGAATGGCAGCGGGAGACGCGGATAAACCAGGAAGTACGGGGAACCGACCGGATCCGGCGAAGTTCTGGCACGGATTTCGTTCACAGGCTC
>NT_176438.1:485979-494047 GCF_000188095.3 Bombus impatiens | reverse complement strand
AAAACCCGGCAGACATGGATCGTGGGCAACAAGTCACCGGGAAACGGCGCGTGACCGCCACATTCACGCTGCCAGATTTACGACAATAAAAATGGGCGCCGCTGAATGCAGGATCGTCCTTTCGCCGGATAAACAATACCGTTGATAGAATTATGGCCTTGTCGTTCGATTTTCGATGCGACGATCTCCTCGAGCGACTGCCTGTAGCATTGTGTCCTTTTTCCAGCCTGTATTGAGGAATCGATTCGCTTTATCGGGCAACAATTACGACACCGCAACGGCAATCTCCATGTTTCAAAGGATGACTTCGACGTAGAAACGATTATCTTGATCAGAATAATTAGCAGATTGCTCAGGTAGACTTCCCAGTATTAAATTTATTGTTTGGGAAAAATTCGATGGTATTAAATGTTTGGTATTGAATACAGTTGTCGTGGGAGTATGGAAAAGGGGAAGAAGATAATGAAAGGATATTTGGAACTGTTCAATGTCCGATCATTTTCATTGTCCATTGTGTAACGGACGAGGAATTTGCGGAATGTCTTTCCACGGTGAATATTTATGAATTTTAGACAGCTATAGTAGTTCCATGTCAGTTGACATTCCTATTCTCATCAATTAACCCTGCAATACTACATCTGTGTATACAGAATCCTCTTAGTACTGTACTGGGAAGTTCTATGCCATAAACATGAGAATAAGTAAAACTAAAGTTTAAATATCCACTTTGTATAGATTGGAATTTATTCTTGAATAGTTATGGGAGCTTCCAGCGCGAGAAAATTATTAGAACATACAAGTAACAAAGACTTACCATTTCTCAACGATAATTAGAGTATACTACTTACTACAATATTCCAAGATTAATAGACTATTAATTTTACAATCACGAGATTTCGTATACAGCTAAACAAAATACTGAAGATCTCTTAGAACTCTCCTTTGTTATCTCAGTAAATACGCTGTTAATCCATCATTCACTAAGGCTATCATTCTCGCTTCTCTGCTCAATAATTCTCTCGTCGTTTTATCACTTTAAACATGAACTTGGGAAACTTCGAATATACCAGTCACTACATATATACGTAATGTCGTTCTAGAAACCTCGTGTCACATTTGGATTCGATACATCGATGGCCAATGTGCTTGAAGAAGGGTTGCTGCAAGGATACAAGGATATAAGAATGGCTGGATCGGTACCGGTCGTGTCTCAGCCACAATATTATTCTTCCAGCCGATACAACGTTTGGATGGAATGGGAATGGCGAAAGAAACGTTGGTAACATATTGGAGGGGTCGCGGGATACGTCCAAGTCGCTCGTATTATGCCTTCTCGCCAGTACATACACGGCCACGTGCCTATGCGTGACACGTTTACGCTTGGCTGGCCGCATTTCCACTCTCTCCCTCCGTATCGGCCCGTATTCATCTCCGATTTCTTGTTGGGGTGCGCGCCGATTGCGTTTCCACTTTAACCGTGCGTCGTTCAACGTCTATCAACGGGTACACGAGCTGCATGCTACTTAAATCCGCACGAATCCAGCCGTCTGATGAACATGCTCAATATGATAGTCTTTTTTATTTGCGAACATCGATATTTTGTATGGCGTTGAGTAGGGTATTTAAGAAGAGGATACGTTGTATCTTTGATCTAGAGAGTATTTAAGAAGGGAAATGTTTGTTTGGTATTAGACGACAAATCGTTTATGTAAAGTTTAGAGTTCTGTTGTTTTAGCAAACGACGAGCAGATTAAAAGATTCGTAATTTATTCAAGGTATTCATACAATGACATTGTACGCGATTGCGATTGAACCAAATCCTTAGAAGCTACTTTAATAGGGAATCGTTTAATTTTGACTTTTGATTTCGCCTTTTTATTATCTCGCATTTGTACAACTCGTCGCGTCATTTTGTACAACTTTCGTCGACGAACTATTATCAGTTGTGACATTTATTAACGCTATTTAAAACACGTAGCATACAAACTTATAAATCTCGTTTGTAATATAACAGTTTATAAGTTGTAAACCTATTTAACTTTTTTACAGGAATAGGTAAATCCTTTCAAAGTAACCGTTATCGAATATGTTTTAACGATAGTCACGATAATAAGTGTATGCGCTTAACAGGGAGAATGATTATTAAGCGATGCCCGGGATCGGGTTCGCGCAAACAGAGACGTTTGAACCTAAGGATCGGTACGGTTGAGGCCGTGTGAACGCGTTCGTGTCGGCATTAATTGAACTTTGCTCGATAAGCATTACGGGATTTCATGCAAAAGAAAATCTTTCGGCGCGTTAAGATCATCCGGTGAGACAAGAATCCTTTTTCTTCGAGTGTGTTCATTCGGTTGGTTGTCGCGTTCACGCTATGCGATAATTAGGAAACGATTAATTTCGCTCCGCGTAACACGTCGTTACAAATGGGATTTGATACAACCAACAGTTTATCTGATGAACAAAAAACATATTACCCTGAGCACGAACGACGTAATGCGGTAAAGAAAATACGTAGTTAACAGCGCCAGTGAAACGATAAAAGCTGTTGTTCCTGAAGGTGTAAAAATTCGGCTGCGATCGAGTCTCGTTTATGCCTCTAAACGCATATGAATATCGCGTCATTTGTTCAGGGCCTTCGAATCGAGACTGAAATTCGTTCGTTCCAAATTTCAGATTTTGCAGATTGCGCGATCTTCACGAAGTATTCACTTTACATCGGTATTTATGTATCAGTGGATTCTTGAGCATGCTGGCTAAAATACTTGCGAGACGTTGCGTTATTTCTTTGCAGAAGATACATCTGTCATTAGGTATAGAAGAATCTTCTTGTCTTGACGATTGTATTATACCTTCCGTGATTTTTCCAATTCACTATTAACGTACATACTCCTTGCAATGTTCATCCTTTCATATACCTCGGTATCTGAAGGCTTGAACTGCCATGTTTTAGAAGCTTTTATCCGCTCAGGAACAGCTTATATTCACAAAAGTAATTATTCCTCAAGCCTGTCTCTCAATACTTGATCCTAAAGTTTCAACATGTTCTATCCTCTACGATTCTCCAAGTTCACTTTCTCAGATTACACATGTTTATTATCATTGCAGGTACTTTGGATTTCTAGAGTCTACCCTGCAACACTCTGCGACCTTTCATCCATCCAAGAGGAGTTTACATCCGCAAAAAGCAGGCGATCATTACTCTTCAAGCACCTTCTCATATCTGGTTTCCCAAGTTTCACCATGTTCGTCTTCCATGATAATGCTACAACTGAATGAACGAACTACAATGCTACAATGAAAAAACCATGAAACACGAATCTATGAAATTTCGATGAAAAATTACAAACTGGTAGTTCTAGTATCGAAACGTTCTACGCAACAAACCAATCTACCAACCTCCCCACTCAACTACCTTCCACAAAGGACTAACTGTTCCAGGCGAGTCAACGCATGGACAAACGTTACAACCATAAACATCCAAACGTTGTTTGCTTACCTTTCACCTCCCTCTACACTTTCAACCAGAGGCCTGATTTCAATTCACCGTTGAATCACGGTAACCTGACGTTCGATTGCACTTTTTCAAACGCCCATTACCCCGAAGATCCGGCGTGGAGGGTGGCCAGGTCGTTACCTATGGGTGTCGAGGTGGTATGATAGTCACGGCATACGTGATCAGGCGCGTGAGCGAACTGCCAAGGCACGCGTCGCCGTGCCGGAGTACGTAATTATCATAGGGAAGTTAGGGTTGCCTTCGGATACACATGCACACATATACACATGTGTAAATACATATGTATACGTATGTGTGCACAGATGTAGGAATATATATGTACACGTGGGAGAGAGGTCGAGGGTTGGTCGACTTGGGTCAGCAAGTCACGCGAGGCACGCTCGTGGCGGACATGGAAACAGGGAGGAGTACTTTTATTGTTCTACTAGTTGTCTTAGAGTCGCTTTTCCTGGCCACTGGGCAGACCGGTTGAGAACGGAGGTCGATATCTATGCCTGGACGAACCTTTTACCCTCGTGCATGCCTGTTCCTTTCGTGGAACATGTCTGACCTTTCGTGTGACTTCTCGATCGCCAATTTTTTGAGCACTTTCAGACTGCCGTACAGGTGTGGAGAACTGGACGAAGGTATCGGATCGAAGATTTTTGATTTTGAAGATAACGCGGAGAATTTTCTTCTGGAAAATTTGTGCTATAGAGACGATTTAAATGTCAATTATTCTTGTCGTTGAATCGTAGTAGAAATTAAGAAATAAGACGATAATGATCGATAGTAATAAGATTCTGAATCTAAAGTGGATTTTCTTTTTTTAGGGAATTTTTGTGCGGTGTCCAAGAGTAAGCAAGTAAAAGATAAATGTCGGAGCTGATAATATTGCAAAGCAACACAACGCCTGGTATATTCGCCTATGGTTACGCAACAGAGTCGCCAGTTTCTTCTGAAGAAATCGCGTGAACAAAATGCGCCGTGGAGCTTCCTTCCATCGATAAGAAGTATACAAGCGTAATCCACCATAAGTTTCGGCGAACACGCGATCAACGTTAATGACTCTGCTCGAATTACCACGGGGAACGTATATAAGTATCTGGAATATTCGTTTATGGCCTAGTGAACCTATCGTTGAATAGTTTATCATCAGACCGCGGGTTTTTGATGCATGTGTGCGAAATTCAAGTATGCAAAAATGCACAGAACGCATATCAAATATTCAAAGTAGAGCTTTTTTTTTTAACGTTTATTAACTTTTTAATAACGTTTTCGATGTCGAACCTCTATTTAAATTCTATTTCTGTAATTTTTTCATCTCTCTAAAAATCTACAAAGATATAAATTTGCATAAAAATCTGCAATCTATTCATCGCCATCCACCACCTCGAAGAAATGGGAAGAGTATCGAAGAAGATATCGTCGTATCTTTGGAAACGCATTCTAAATTATTTTCGACAGAAAGGGATATTGTTAGAAGAAGAGCAAATTAATTTGGCCTGTGAGAGGTGTGCAGACGAAAGGGTAGCTTGTAATTTCAATTTGACGCGAGAGCCACAAAGTGGCCCGGGGCCAACACGCGTCGTCGCGTAATTTCACGAGGTTCCTGCTCACGATGGTTTCGTTCCCTTTCGCGTTGCCCCGTGATGTGTAAACCGAGTCAAAGGAAGTTGGCCACGATCAGAACGATGTTGACGATTTGCGAGCTTGCTGGAGACGTTGATGCGTGAAATGATAAAAGGCGAGGTGTAGAGGCTGAGTAAGCTAGGATTTTGTAGTGTAGTAACAGAAGGTGCTGGGTCACCGGTTCCAGAGAAATATTCGCTAACTCGGAGTTTGCTGACTTTCACAATAAACAATGAATGTTATAGGACTTCTAGAATTTTAATTTCGCTTGTGTTTCCAATTGAAAGCTGAGGAAACGATCACCGCTAATAGTTTCCTTCGTCGTTCTATCAGACTATGGTAATCACCTTTCGCGTTACATTTCGAGTTTCCAATATTATGATAAACAAACGACAAGGGCGACCGTGTAAATTTATTTAGAAGGGGAAAATTTACATGAATTCAGGAGCCAGTTTGTTTGATGATATTTTGCCTTTTGTATCAAAAACAGTCAGTAAAATTCCTATATCTGAAAAGAAAGCGAGCCTTGTGTTAAATAAATGATAAAAATGAATCATACGCGAAGTCTGAATATTAGAAGAATTGAAATATAATAAGAACTGTAAATTGAAAGTTTTGTGCGAGCGAAATAATTTGAAATTCTGACGCTCTTTTTGTAATATCGGACGTAATTATCGTACGATAAGTAGAATTTCACAATCTAAAAGGGACCATAAATAAATATAGATACGAGCTCGTAATTGTACGAATGTAAATAATATAAATGAATGAAATTGAACTTCAAGAACTGCAAGAAAAAACATAACAAAGACATCTAGAAAAATATGAAGAAAGAATACTATTCGACTCTTAAACACTAAAACAAGCAATGACTATAAAATCGATCGTAAAATAATGAAGTATAACATTTTTACCGAATAAGTCAAACCGACAGACAAGTCTTTTACCGCTTAAATCCTTGAAAGTATGCCGTAGCAAATTTGTAAAATTATTATACAATACTAAAAATTACCATTTACCTATATCGGCTATAGTACTCTGATAACTGTAGCGTTAAATCTTTCCTTATAAAACGTATTTTGATTGATTTATTACTAATGTGTTTGATAAAATTAGTGACAAGTATTTGTAATTGATTTTTATATCAATTTGTCATACATTTTTCTACTTTCCTTTTTTTTTTTTTTTATAATAATATCACTCGTTTCATTTTGAGATATCAAGCTACATTTGAAGTTTATTTGGAGAAAATTTCTATCTATACTTTTTCTATCCAATTCTGTAAGATATCAATCAAACTGAACACAACCGTAATAAGAGAAAAGTATTAATTTGTAATCATAGAGTCGTACGCTTAAAGAATCGAGAAGGTAATTTAAATTAAAAGTGACCAAAGTTTCCGAAAGATTATCTGTATCCATAGCACCGTGTTCTTCGTTCTTCAGTTTTGATTTGAAAATGCTATCGCTGTGTGTACGATCCGCACGTGCGAACGAGACCATCAATTCCCTCTTTGACAACTGATCCATGGTGATTGCAATCTAACGAGGCGTCGAAACCACAAGCCGTTTACATCAAACCACCCCAAGCTAAACCTCTGAACTCCGCGAAATGATTGTGTCACTACGTATACCATGGAACCGGTCAATGTACCTGCTTAATGTGCGATCTTTCTGGTTCGTACAAACATCCACTCTTACAGTTATTATCTCTACGATGATTTATCTTCCAATTTTGTTACTAACGAGCACTCTGCTTTTATACGTTCAAATCTTTCCTATTAAATCTTTCAGAATTCACATTCGCTTCTTCAAACCATAAAGAAACAGGTAGTCCTGTTTCTTTAAGAAGTTCCTTAAGAAGGAACTGTCCTTCGCTTTGCTATTTCCTATCGAGCAAACCTACCTCCGTACACCTTTATTTTCCCATAAAGTGATTCGAAACCGATATTCACTTTCTCAAACCAGACAAAAACGTGGAACAAAGAACATCCTACTATTGCTGAACTCCACTTCGCCTTTCATTTAAACCAAATCCAATTTACCTACCAAATTACCTTTTCCAGATCACAATTCCTGCATAGTTTCCAATATGCAAATCCACGCACAACTCTATATCCTTTTCTTTCAGCCATAAAATCTTCCAAAAGCAACTTCCCACTCCGAGAACTCAAGATAAAATACCATCCTCCAATTCGTCCCTCTCTTCTTCGCCAAACCTCTGAATAGCGGAGAGTCAAAGCGTTAATTCGCTCTTTGCCAGCTGATCCATGGCGTTGTAACCTGGCCGGGCGTCCAGAAGCCGTTTATAACAAGCTGCCCGCGGGCAGGGCTCTCTGATCTCCGCGAGATGATTGTGCCAGCGCAGTGCACAGGGTGGGGCCTGGCTGTTCGGTGTTGCCGCGCGGCCAAGCGTCTCTACACAGCCCCCGGGGCTTGTTCTCTCTCTCTCTCTCTCTCTCTCTCTCTCTCTCTCTCTCTCTCTCTCTCTCTCTCTCTCTCTCTCTCTCTCTCTCTCTCTCTCTCTCTCTCTCTCTCTCTCTCTCTCTCTCTCTCTCTCTCTCTCTCTCTCTCTCTCTCTCTCTCTCTCTCTCTCTCTCTCTCTCTCTCTCTCTCTCTCTCTCTCTCTCTCTCTCTCTCTCTCTCTCTCTCTCTCTCTCTCTCTCTCTCTCTCTCTCTCTCTCTCTCTCTCTCTCTCTCTCTCTCTCTCTCTCTCTCTCTCTCTCTCTCTCTCTCTCTCTCTCTCTCTCTCTCTCTCTCTCTCTCTCTCTCTCTCTCTCTCTCTCTCTCTCTCTCTCTCTCTCTCTCTCTCTCTCTCTCTCTCTCTCTCTCTCTCTCTCTCTCTCTCTCTCTCTCTCTCTCTCTCTCTCTCTCTCTCTCTCTCTCTCTCTCTCTCTCTCTCTCTCTCTCTCTCTCTCTCTCTCTCTCTCTCTCTCTCTCTCTC
>NT_176438.1:476106-485609 GCF_000188095.3 Bombus impatiens | reverse complement strand
CCGCGGTTCAACGCGCCACAAAGCGCCGGGACGCCCACTCACACCCCATCCTCACACACACCTACACGCACACATAATTCTCACATATACAAAGGCACATACAATCTAGTCTCATACATGGACATATCAAAGATATACACACACATGACATGCGTGCACACGTACGCACACGGAGGTATACATGCGTGCATCCACATATGCATAGGTAGACTCACACAGATATATGTATAAATACTTGTATTCTATATATGCATATATATATATTATACACACACACATACGTATGTGTATAAGGAGAAATATATATGTATATAACTGGACTGAGGATATTTATGCAAATTGGTATTTTTATTGAACACAACTAAAAGAGCAGAGATCCGGGCAGAGGTTTGTTTCGTCTAACAGATGTTAGAATAGATAATGTATCCTGGATATTTCGTATATGTTTGCAATTACAGGAAGCGCGTTCTCTGCACTTTTGCGCCTTTAAATTTTCCATAAAAAATCCGCGGTACATATGCGAATATGTTCCATGTATTCCGCTCTTATACAGATACGTGTACAGCTGCGTATATGTATGGGCAGAGAGTCGTAGATTCGAATACAAAGGCGAGGGAAGAAGGCAGGAGTCGCGACGCGTGAACTTGCACCCAGAGGCGCCTCCGACCACCCTTTGGCCGGGCTGTATGTAGCGAATCGAGAACGGGGAGAAGGAAAATCTGGAGGTGGAGAAGGGAGAAGGAGGGACTGGAGTCCTAGCACCCGTGGCCGATAAGATGGCAACAAGGATCGATTCGTAGAGACGACTTCTCTCTGGCGGTTTCGGTTACGAAGCTTCTTATGATAGAGTTATTGGGGTTTGTTAGGTTCTTCCTGGAATTTCTGCATAGATTTTCTACTCTAACCGTTAGCCACATCTGTCTGTCTTTTCTTCTTCGTTAGCTTTTCTATTTCAAAATCACTTCTTCTTTGGGAAGAGCACGATGACAAAAACGGGGAATTTTTCTCCAAAAAACGATTAAGATTAGAAATGTTTAGCCTGTTTAAGATCTGTTGGCAAAAATCGATAAATCATCTACATTCTATCTTTTGCGTGGTGTTCTAGAGGAAGCCATTTCGACAAATCGACCAGCTACAATTTCAAGAAACACCGTCACTTACACAGCAACAGGAACATTCTACGACGTATGAACGTCAGGTCGAAACGATTATTCCTACCACGAACTACTGCGAACGTCCGGAAGTACGAACCTCCGATCATAACGATAGAACGTCAAATTACTATGAACTAGGAATAACGAAAGAAACTTACCCTGTCCAGGAGCTGGCGACGTGGCGTGGCTCCAGCCTCCTTTGTACGAGCTGCTGGCATCTGTAACGCGAAGGAAAAGAGAAGCTCGCATAAATACGAATCACAGAATCATCAAAATAAATCTTTCGACACTCAGACGTCATAATTTCAATGAAAATAACAGTTTACAACACAATGTTGAGAGAAAAGCAGCGCATCGATCGAGCTATAAAATGCAGCCCAGGCACGTGTTACATTCGCTTCGCGATCCCTCACGAGAGATTACACAATTTTCTTTTTCTCTGTTTTTTAGGTCAAGTTATTAGAAGACGTATACCGTCTGCAATTGCAAGGTAATCAGTTCTGTGAATCGCTTGGTGGCCGTAAAGTATATCTGATCGCCGCCTTCCAGCGAGTTTCGTTGAAAAACAATTCCTTAAGAAAATCTTTACGACCCCTTAACGATACACCGCCTTCTTCCAAGTCCGTGCGCTTTGGAAAATATGATCCACCGGTCTCGACGATCGATTAAAATCGCTTTTCGCGTGGCGAGAGGACGGTGCTTGCGAAGTTTGCGTTCCGATCGTCGAGAACAGTTTCTTCGATTATCGTTAGAATGGCTCAAAATAATTAGTAACGTTTGCTACAATATTCTGTCCATTGCCATCTTCTTACATCTGTGGTCCAACGTCTCGTCATACTGTGGCTCACTGCTCTATGCATTTTTCAACAGATTAAAATACCTCTTCTAATTCTTAGATATCAAATTTCCACATTACGTTTAGTTTATCACGATATTACGTAATCAGCTATATGCGTTACATAAATGACATTTATATTTTTGCTAATAAATTATATTTATGTATTATTTTTATATACATCTATATATTTGCTAACAACATGCAACGCTATTTTAAACAAATACAAATAAAATAGAGCAATCGCACTGCGATGTGATATTGGATGATATTGGACCATAAATACAAGAAGATGAGCAAAGGAATTTTTTGTATATTATATAAGAATGAATTTATGAGAACGCCATATAGCAATATCCAAATATTAATGCGAATCACTGTACCGTTTTTTATTATATTTTCCAAATACTGAAGTACTCTACCTATATTCTATATATCTAAAATCTGCTATATTTATCCGAACACCTATATTTATCTAAGATATTTATGTTAACACTGCTGTCACGGTGGTGATCGAAACGCGTGCACGGTATTGGTTTCAGGGACGTCGCGATCATCCCTTAGGAACCTTCGGTCGATTCTTCCGGCGGTGTTTCGAGCGCCGCCGGTCTGTTTGCAGACAGATATATTTTCATTTGGCAGTTATTGGCACGAGGGTGGCTCCCATGTGTATACACACGCGGTACGGTACGTCATGCTCGCAGAAAGTCCGTCTTTCTGTGCAAACAGAAGGCCTAGGTGTACGAAACGAGTCAACCTTTCGTCTTTATCATCCCCTTCATTTGATCTGGAGACCATGTTCCATTAATAGGGCCTCGGATTTCACGTTCACGAAAACGTCAGGGACTATTCGTGCGCTAATGTACCGTTTCAGCCTGGGAATCATCTACTCTCTTCCAATTACCTGCTCTCTTCTCTGGCTTTTCTAGTTACGTCCATTCGCATTAGAGGGGAGAGCTACTCTTTTTTAACGGATCGTCGCCACCTTTTTAAGCAAGTGAATGGTGGAATTATTTGCGGATTGTTGTGTTCGCCGAGCTTCGTTTATGATACATTTTTTATTCAGATAAAATACCAGCAAATTTCATTATAAAGTTAACGAAGAGCAACAGAAGGAGCCTCGAGTGGTTCAAGTAAGATGACCTGTTTTTCTTTTCTTATAAATAAATATAGAGATAAGTCCTTCATAATGAAACTATAATCTTATTGTAAAATTTATTTACTGTTATTTGTTACACGAGGTTGTCACGTAGTATTGATAAAAATAATCTTTTTGCAGGGAAGACTAGAATCAGCTTGTCTTATTCGCCACGAAGAACTTTATCGTCCAAAGTCTGTGAATCTCTTTATTTAAGAAACTGAAAGGTGTCAGCCCCTTCAGCATCAAACGCGACAAAGAGAACAGAGAGTATCATTGGAAAAATCAAGCTATTCTTTTTTGTTATTTCGATGCATTCACTTGTCGTGAGGTTCCATGCACGCCATACAGCGTCAAACGAAACCATAGTGCCACGTGGTCGCACATGGATCATCGCCGGATCTAGATCGTCGTTATCGATTTATATCTTTTATATCTCGATCTTGTTCTCACTTTTGCGAACGAACAGAATTTATAACTTTTTAAAAACTATTTAACGTAAAATTGGGACAAGAAATTTATTAATAAGATTTTCTTTTAGCGTTACGAAGTACGCAAATAATCTCGCAATAACGAAGTATCAATGACTATAACAAAAGAATCTCTGAACTAAGAAAAACGTACACGATAGGAAGAAACGATAGATGAAATTTTAGAAGAAACAAAATTTGATCGAAACGATGAACAAAACGTGACAGGTATGACTCTGAGAACTGAAAATACAAAAATATTCTAAAAACGTCAGAAGACGTTAAATTGAATAGATTGCTCGACCAGGTCGTATCAGGTCAATTAATTTCAAACTAAATTAATATTTCGATCGATCGTAAACTACAGTTGTTACACTGTTTACAGAATCAGCTGCCAAGGGATCGATATCACCGGATTAATGGAGCGCATGGGGGCCCAAACGAAAGCCAGCCTCGCATAAAATAAAGAACCGCGCAAAGCTGAACGTGTTTCACATACGCAAATCGACGAACGTACCGGCGAACAGCATGGATAGATTGGTGAACGCCGTGGTGCGTGGCAGTTCCGCGGCGGTGGTCCCGCTGCTCTTAAGGTCCAGCATCGCGTGGCGTTGGCCCGTGTACCAGCAATCGCTGGATACGCTGGCCTACACGGGATATCTACACCCCCCTGTAGTGTCTCGAAATCACGGCACTACGAACGTCCAAACCGCTGGTAACCCCGTGGCCGACCAATCAAAACGTCTTCTCATAATCAAACAAGTATACCTCTCGATGAAGTGAAGAGAATGCAACCGAACCAAATGACCGAAACCTACTTCGAACTCGTTCGAACGGAACTTCTGGAAGAGTGTAAACTTAATCGACCAGATGCTACGAGGTTTACACGGTGGCGTCTACCTTCTCGATATCGATATTAATAATAAAAATCACGACACAAAGGAGGATCACGAAGAACGAATTCGATCGTTCGAATCTACGATACGAGTTGGTTGTCTGCGCGATAAGGGCGCCGATCATCTTGGCGACCCGCTCTGAGTGACACTGGCGGTCGAGGAACGTCTCTAGGGGCAGTGACGATGATCGTGCAACCTTGTCTCCGCCCATGAGTCTGGTTTTCGTTGAACGAGGCAAGAGAACGGCCACCAGGGGTTGGCTCGTTGATGTGGCAAGGTAGGCGGGGTTTATGCTTGGACTTACACCCTCGAACCAAGGGGCGGATGAACGCCTGCGCTCTGTATAGGGTGAGAACCCTGTATACAGAGCGTGTGAGGGGTTAAAGAAGATGAGAAAGCGAGAGGAGAGTAAAAGAGGGCTGAGAACGAAGAGAGACGAAGTGTACGTCTATGTGTGCGTAGAGATGTGGAAATGTGTGTATGAAGAGGAAGAGCGACGGTACCAGGTTGCTAGGTGGCCGGGCACGAACGTACCGGACCTCCTGCACTTACCGACCGGCGTTGTCGACGACGTAGTTTGCCCCGGTAACGACGTGCCACCGGTTCCCTTCCGGAACAAACCCTCTGTGGTAACGGTGCCCGTTTAGAGAGAGAATGGTCAGGGAATTTTGGCAGTAATGGGCCAAGGTGTTTCCATTATTCTTCGCTTCGGACATTTTCTATGCTTCTTTCTTTTTACACCTTTACGGCCTTTACGCGGTTCGCAGTTCTTCTTAATTTTTGTTTGTCTGCTTACGTGGTTAGCGTTGTTCGTTTGATTTTGTCCTTTCTTCTTTCTTCGTATCTTGGAATTTTTTTGCAACATCACAGGCTGATTCTTTGCAGGAGGGAGACGAGGAAGAAATCTGACAACTTTCAAGAGAACGAATCCTTCAGCTTTCTTTTCCTTTCTTCTGTTTCTTGCTCTCGACAAGAAGGATTAGAGGAATTGCTTGGCAAGATCGGGACAAAGCATTTCCATTATTTTTCAACCTGCGTGTTTTCCACGCTTTTGTCTCTCTATGATCTTTGCGTGTTCTAAAACTTCTTTTTTTATTCTTCGTTTTTCTTTGTGTCTTGTACAATTTCTTGGACGGAGAAAGCAGGGGCAGTCGAGGACTTTATTTCTTCTGCTTGGTTCAATTTGATAAGAAAGATCGGAGATGTTCCCTTTCCCTTTCGTCTTCTAAAAAGTTTCTAACAAACTTCCCCTTAAACCGAAAACAACGCGGAGAACTGATTCCTATTGATCAACGAATTTTCCACGGTTGTAAATGCGAAACATTCGAATTATGTGGTGAATATACAATAGCGAACGCGGGCGATCGCAAGCTGTTTCGAGCGTGTTACATCGTAAACTTTCTTTGTCAGCATTATAATTGTGGATAAATAATCAATTAATTAAGACAGCCTCATGTTTTCGCGGTGCAAAGCAGATTTTATGGAAATCACCGTGGATGTTATAACCACCCCTATGGGGCGGTGGTGGCCAGAGGCAAAGGGAGTAATTGCAATGGAATGCAAATTGCGTTAATAACGGGGTCATCGCGTAATTTTCATCGCGACCGTTGCCCACGGTACCCGACGGTATAATTATTATAATTTCCCGGTGAAAATATCGGCCCGTTAAACGATACCCATTGACAAGGGAAATCTGCGGCGACCATCGATCGACCGGCCAATGTGGCGAATTAAAAGCTGATTTCTACGATCTCTATCTCTGCTTTCGATATCGTTCGTTCATCGTACAACATGCGAAACAACTGTAACGTTTCGGTATTTCTTGCATCGAGTTTTCATTATACAAACCTCTGCGAAGTGCTGTCCTAATAATATTGAGAATTTTCGGTGTTGGTACTTCAGAGGTGTTTCACCATATACAACGCTCACTACGCGCATTGCACATTCGATACACGCAAATAACGCTCTAGTTTAATATTTTCAGTTCTCTGAAAGTTTCTCGTCGACTGTTGGAACAACTCTGCTCTTCCAAAACTGCCTCTTGCCTCTTGCCTTAAAATGGCTAAAACATAGCAACGTAGCGATGCAGAAAAATTTAAGATACTTTTGCCGATGCTTTCATCTTTGTCGTACTTTATATTCATTTGACATTTTGTAGAAACTGTTAAAAACCGACGTTAAGCTTTTCTGTAAATATTCACTTTAGCGAGGAAATTTATACGGCGAAAAGTATCCCAATAGGACTGTACCCAGCGCAAAGATATTTTGCAAAGTAGACGAACGATGGCACACAACACATGGAATGGAAAATATTCACGCAAAAAGGCAAAATTTGAAGAGGAGAGTCAGCCTCTGGCTATAAGAAGACGGAACACGTATTGAAGATCTATTATCATTTGCTGTATTTGTTTGTGGAGACTCGCGGTGCGTGTGTAAGTCTTTTGTCAACATTGACAACACGCTTTTTTATTTGTGAATCATGGAGCAAAGGATTAGAGGGAATATTAATTCTCTATGTTCTATATTCTATGTTATATATGATATGTTCTTATGGATTTCCATGAGTAAGCGGATTTAACGTTCAATCTACCATTTTTTTTCTTTTTTGCAGAAAAAGCTTGTACGAGGTAAGCTGTGGCTCGTGTGTCGTTCGAGGTTTGAGCATCACTGTGCGCGCCGTTGCTTATGCTGACCTCCTTTCGTTCGCGTAAGAAAGTTTGCTCGCGTGCAGGGATATTTTGGCCAAATTTTAATTGCCAGTAATTGAAAAACAATTTTGTTATTCTTCATTTTCGACTTATTTCCACTTCAAAGATCATCCTTTAAATTTCCTGACATCTGCAGCCGGACAGCCTGCGTATAACGAGAAAAGTGACGTGGGGCAAGATTATTTGAGTCAGCTCAGTTTCAAGCATGATCTTTGCACAGAATAATCATATTAGTTTTATATTGTGACATGCTAATATAAGAACGAGAGTTACTTGAATCAAGTAAGAATTTCAGATAAAGAAACGTAGGAATTTCATAATCATTTTCAGATTATGAAAATTGTCTTTTGAACTGTGCAGTAGGTAGCTTGAAATTGGAGAATGCAAAACTTGACTAATGCGAAGTTCTTATTTAGATACGAAGCATCCTTGCAAGTATCCAGCGGCTATTGGTCGAATCTTGGAATACGCTTGGAACAGCGAGACTCGTGTGAAACTGCTTGGCGATCCGATGAAAATGTGTGTTACTTAAAATCCAAGCAACTTGATTTTGAGAGCTGATCAAGGTTTTACACAAAAGAACGAGAAAGTTATGCAAATTTACAAGCTGGCGTTTTGTACTTACAAATTGTGTAATCTCCAATGTACGCACATACATTTTCAGTAACGTGCCAATTCTCGAACTGAGAGTTCTCCTTTTATTTTATTTTCATCTATTTCTTTCGTTCCGTGCTATTCTCTAAAAAAGTACTTTATCAAAGTAAAACGGGGACCGATTAAAAAGCCATCAAGACGATCGATTTCGAGGCAGGGCTTTTCGCGGAATATCGTGAAACGAGGGGGTGAAAGGACGATGAAGTTGAAAGTGGTCAGGGTGCGTGCGTGGCCACGTCGATGGTTCTCGTTTGCCTGCTTATGTCCGTGATTCACGCCAGCAGGATATCCCGTGCAACCGGAGGTCGAGTCGAAGAATATCAGTTCCGATCGTGCTTGTTACACGACCAGTCGATTCATGACTCAATACCAGAATCATCGTTCTCTACCTTGCGATATCATAAATTATTCGAGCCTGCTTTTCACTGCCTTATTTTTGCCTGCTATTACGAACTAACAATTCCCCCATTTTTTTATTTTAATCAACTAGCGGTAAACCGAAGCAATAAATCAATCTAGTAGATACAGCATCAGGTATAAAATATTCGTATGTAAAATGTAAAAAATATGGAGCGGCCGATAATTCTTAAGCGAAACAACTATCGACCATCTCGTTCGCCTTTTTCCTACAAATTTTTCCTTTCGGCTTCGCCTTTCTTTCTACCTTCCAAAGATACAAAACGCTGTATTATGCTACGCTACTATACGAGACGTTATATAATATGATATTTGAAATACTCTGATTCCAAAAAGTATAACGTACTCTATGGTATTAAAAAATATGCCAAATTTTCAAATACGACAGTACTTGAAAACTTTTCTTCCATGTGCCATTTTTATCAGCGGTGACCTAAACGTACGATTTAATTATGCTCGATTCAGCGGAGTTAATGGTAGAAGTTTGCTGGTCAGATAATACTAAGTCACTAGTTCAGATTTCAGATAAGCTTGGAATTTATCTGGAACGGAAAATCAGAGAGTTTCCTAGTAATTTTAGTTTCCTAATCTTTTATCAGACCCTTTTCTTTTTCTCTAGAATTTCGTATAAGGGTTGTATAGCGGGGCTCCCTAAACTGATGCGATCGACGAACGTCGAAGGCTGAAAGTGGCTGTGGCGGCAGCATCGACAGCTCCCATTAAAGTGTTTATAACCGTGGTTCACGTTATCAGGACACCCTACCTTTCATCGCGATGAAATATTTTCTAGGTGAAGAGTTTTCGTAAAGAACAGAGAATTCCTAAAGAATTTCCAATTTTTCGAATAGATTCCTCCTTGCCTTAATTATCATTGACGAACTTAACCAGTTATTAATAAATTTTCTTTTTTTTCTTGTCCTTGTCCTCTTTTTGTCCTTGATAAATTTTCAATTATTTTTTAATTACCGAAAACAATTTACCAATTCTTTTAATATTTTTGCGATTTTTGTCGATTATGTTATTATAAATATTAAATTACACATATACCTAATACAGAAAGTAAAATATTCACATACTTGCTACAAGCGCCGATTCGCTGCTTCCTGTTCTAACGAAAAAACAAAAAACTGAATACTCATTTCCACCCCACCGCCCTTTCTTCATCCAAACTACCCCATGGAAGGGCGTCGCCGTTCGACGTCCGTCGAAGGCTGAAAAGTGGCCAGCGTAG
>NT_176438.1:468160-475611 GCF_000188095.3 Bombus impatiens | reverse complement strand
GTCGAAGGCTGAAAAGTGGCCAGCGTAGCCACTGCGCTATAGTTACAGCTCCCATTAACCATTTACAGTCGTGATTCATTGTAAACAGGGCGGGAGAGATCACTATATAGGAGTCTGTCAGTGTTGGAATGCCTGTTTCCCGTATTTTGTACATAATTAGACAGACTACGTGACATTCGGAGAAGAAGTTGATTATACATTATTTCTTCTTTCTTTCTTCTTCATATTTCTTTTTAAAGAGACGTTTGAATTTTGATTTTACTATAGGATACCGTGGAAAAATTTCCAAGCTCTTACTTATAAAGATATCCAGGCAGAGGAAACAATTTTATTAAATATTAAAGAATAGACTGCGAGTTTATATGCAATTTCGTACCTTTACAAACACGACTAAAGAATTTGCTTTATAAAGTTAGAACATCGCAAATAACATCGCACATAACTCCGCTCCGAGTATTTCTTCATAGTCCTTTGTATATTCTGTACGATTTCTGGATTTCTTTACTTCCAAATTCATTAGAACGGCATAAAAATCCACGGTGCAATTATGAAATTTAGACGTGCGCTTTAAATTTCGTTTCAACGTTGGATGCTCCAACTAATCTCGACCTATGAAAATATTACATACTCGATGGAAAACGGCTCGATCGAAGGCACAAAACGGTACCAATGCATTCAAAATCCATTTCTCTTCGCTCTCTCCCTATAAATGTACGGTAATAAATCGTGAACCCTACGAAGCCTAAAATCGACTCCCATAGCAGAAGGTCCACGTCGACATCCGACGTCCGTGGACCGAGACGAAGGAACGCGTTGTGCAACGTGTGCGAACGTGGAAGGGGGATGGTCGTCGCGGATACCCTTCGACCCCGACACGCGGACACTCGAGAGCGATCGCGCGTTAAATACGCCACTGGCCGCACGCGGTCGCGTGGCGCGCGCGTGCCCTTCTCCTGGGGGTTCGTCGTTCCAAAGGATGCCTCAAATGAACTGAGGAAACGCATGCGGCAGCGTGTGTACGTGCATACCAGTCTTCGGACATTTTATTCGAACGAAATATTTTTATTTATTCTTTATATTTTTACGTATTCCTGTGGTTTTATATTTCTATCGTATCTTTGTATATTTATTACGCAACGAAATTCGACACATTCGGGTTAGGTTCGGGTTAGTGTTCTACGAACGTTTCAACCAGTTATCCGTTTTTGACGAGTATACTCGTCACGAAGAGATGGCGATATTTCGTCTTACGACGAGTATACTCGTCACGAAGAAATGACGATATTTCGTCTTACGACGAGTATACTCGTCACGAAGAAATGGCGATATTTCGTCTTACGACGAGTATACTCGTCACGAAGAAATAGCAATATTTCGTCTTACGACGAGTATACTCGTCATGTAAAAAAAAGAAAAATGAAACGATCGTTGCATTGCAACTTAATTCTATATTATAACAGCCATACATATTCCGCGTTTGACGAGTATACTCGTCGTCGCTTACTTTCTCCGAGACATTCTAGCTACACACTGTTCGGAGAGGTCGCAACTGCTAACTGGTTAAAGATACCTGGAATATTCTCACAAACGTCTTAACTCGTAATAAGTAGCATTGGGGCATTGGAAACAATAACGATTTTTTTAGATTACCTAATATTGGAGTTTTTAATATAGTTGAATATTATAGCATGGCGGAGAACGTAACAGGCAAAATAGAATGAAATAGCCAAAATTTTAGTGATCTAATATAAATTATTATAGTCATTCGAAGAATATTACTCCGTAGGTGGAACTCCGTTTATTTGAACTCCACTTTTAGAACTGAATGCCCGATTAGCTAAACTTTTGTTCATTCGATTCGTTTACCCGGACATAAGCTTCTATTATGTGAATTATTCGTCCTCCGGCAAATTCGCATAGGGGTTTACCGTATCGTACGTGCAATGTAATATTCTTTCGATTGATATTTTGCGATATCGAGATTTCGCGGTTGCAGAGGCATCGAAGTCGGAAGGAAAGAGTCAAGGGAGAAACGTTGGCGTGTCTGGCGTCCATTGACCACCCTATGGTACGTCGTCTGAGTTGAATTTGAATAATGAATATATTAGCACGTTCAGCCTGTCGTATGATTTTGATACAAATCCTTGAGAGGCAGAGTTATGGCAGACATATGGTGAGTCATTTATGACGAACTGACCGGATATGTTTCTTATATTTAGAAGTGGTGGCAAGTGCCACGTTGCAAATATTACGTCCAGTCACAAATTATTACTATGAAGAGGAACGTTATGAAATAATGATCACCTTGTAACACAGTTTTAATATTTTGTAACGAATAATATATATATTTTCTCTTATTTCATCCTGTCTCGTTTTCTTTTCTCTTTTTCTATCTTTTTCTTATTATCTCCCTTGCTTCCATTTTCCTCCTAATTTCTTTGAAAAAGAGCTTCTTCAAAAATTCTTACGTTCTTTTCCCCTCTTCTCTCCTTCTTTTTCCTCTTTTTCTCAGTTTCTCTCTTTCCAAATACGCATTTAAAAGAAGTTAGATTTTTCAAAAATTGTTGCCACCGTGTCGAGTCATCCTCGTTCACCAAATTACACGGTTCCTTAAAATCTTCCATCCCCCGCTCCCCCAAGGAACCTTCTCGAACTCTTGCAAACTCCTTCAACCACCCCATTCACCAATCCTATCGCTATTGCCCACCCTACTCTCCGTCCCAATTGCCTCGATCAAGCTAACAAAAGTGGATGCCAAGCGAATCCTTCGAGTGCCACATCATCCTGTCTCAATCAGTTCGAACTGTTCAGGGTCACTTGGAGAACGTTACTACCATCCAACATCGAGGGTAACAGAGTCAGAGGGAGGAAAATAGAGCGAGAAAGAGCAGGAAGGGTAACAGAAGCGACCGCGTGCCGCGATTTCCCCGCGTGCATTATCTTGAGATACCAAAGCGGCGTTACCAAAGCGGCTACTTCGGCGTGGTATCGGCGCTAGGGCGACGAGTATCATTGTGTCGCATGAAACATGACAGGGCCTGGGCTATTGTACGCGGGACGCGTAGGCTACGAGCCAGGGAACGGAACGACGAGGGAGCCAGTTGCCCCCGCTACGTTTCCGTCCGCACAGAATCCAGCCATTCGCCACCCCTTACCACCCCCTTTTTGCTCTTCTCTCACTCTCTCTCTCTCTTTCTCTCGCTTTGGACCTACGTAACACGATAAGAAGCGTGTCAGTTTTGTTGCGTTTGCGGATTGGACGGAGGGAAAACGTTCGTCCGGGACGTTTAAGCGTCAGATCAGATATACGTTCCCGAGACTGCGAGCAGATAATTCCTTGTATTCAATTTGTACAACGCGGTGAATGAAACGCAAAGGATAGCCACAAATCGAACAGCCTGATCGAGAGTTGTCTGATAAGAGGCTAGGAAATTGGGTTTTAGGGTTAGTCGTAATAGTCTTGCAAGGTCCTGTGCGCCTTTTTACTCGCCTCGTTGTGACAAGCTTTTACAGAGTGTGTTTCACGGCCGAGGTTTCATCGACGAGTAATTAAAAGAGCAAACGTTGATCCGTGAACGTTTGGTGGAGAAACGTTTAAACAACAATTATTGTTACCTTCTATGAATAAAAACGTTCATATTCGGGATCTTCGATATTAGATTAGCGTTAGATTAATATTGGATTATAGATTAGTTATTTGGAACGAAACTTTTTGCTCGAAAGCGAGATTTTATCGCAGATGGTATCTGATTTATTCGTGCAAAAATACATCGATTGTCGTAGAACGAACGTTTTCTTGCAATTTTCTTTTCTGCAACAGTAACTTTGAATTTTTGCGACGGGTAAACATTTCGTTGAATTCACTTTGTCAGATTCCGAAGGGACGCAGTCCGAATTTATGAAGCCTTTTGCAGAGTATCTTTGCATAGGATTTTAAAGTCCCACGCATCCGTAGGCGCGCTCTTCTTGGCATGTTTACCGACCTGCACCCGGCATCCACACAAAGCCGAACGTTCGCGTTTACAAGCACCCCTGTCTCGATCACAATACACCCTTAACATCTATAAATTAGCCGATTTATCTTTTACTTGAATATATTCTATAATTATACGTCTTACGTTAATGGTAATATCTTGTGTACTTTGAAATTTGAAATATGAAGTTGCAACTTCTTGATGGAGAGTTTTAAACGTTGAAGATTTATTCAGGTATAGAGATTTGAAAACTCAAATTCAATTCTTTTAAAGAGAAAAAACTATACATGTTGTATATTATCCGTCAAATTAATTTTCTAGGATACCTGTAACTTCGATATAGGATCATCTACGAACGAAAATAGTGTGAAAAAGGAAAACCACAGAACGATACGATACCGTCATTTTCAACTTTTCCAAAATCTTTAACCTTTCGTATACGCAGTTCTAATGTAGAAAAAGTCATAGAAAAGCACACTGTACCATCATCGTCACAGTACATCACTATTCTGAAATTTCTCCAAAATTTTCTACACGTAATTCTAATATAATCAAAATTCTTATTTGAAACTGTGATATATAAAACCATTTACAAAATCGATTTAAAAACAAGGATGAGATACCATCGTCTTGAAAGTATTTCAAAATTATTGTACAATTTCACTCATCAGGGAAACATTTGAAGCAGTTTGAAGCAGACAAAATAAAAACCTATGTAACAAAGACACCCAGGTAAGATCAATCCTATACAAAATACAAGGATATAGGATAAAGAGGATAAACAAGATATAGAAACCCGGCTGCGAAGTCAATTTAAAAACAAGGATGAGATACCGCCAATTTAAAAAAAAGGACGAAATACCATCGTCTTGAAAATATTCCAAAATTATTGTACAATTTCACTCATCGGGAATAAATTTGAAGCAGTTTGAAGCAGACAAAATAAAAACCTATGTAACAAAGACACCCAGGTAAGATCAATCCTATACAAAATACAAGGATATAGGATAAACAGGATAAACAAGATATAGAAGCCCAGCTACAGAGTCAATTTAAAAAAAAGGACGAAATACCATCGTCTTGAAAATATTCCAAAATTATTGTACAATTTCACTCATCAGGGAAACATTTGAAGCAGTTTGAAGCAGACAAAATAAAAACCTATGTAACAAAGACACCCAGGTAAAATGAATCCTATACAAAATACAAGGATATAGGATAAAGAGGATAAATATAAATATAAAGATATAGAAGCCCAGCTACAGAGTCAATTTAAAAAGAAGGACGAGGTACCATCGTCTTGAAAGTATTCCAAAATTATTGTACAATTTCACTCATCGGGAATAAATTTGAAGCAGTTTGAAGCAGACAAAATAAAAACCTATGTAACAAAGACACCCAAGTAAGATCAATCCTATACAAAATACAAGGATATAGGATAAAGAGGATAAACAAGATATAGAAACCCAGCTACGAAGTCAATTTAAAAGGAAGGACGAGATACCACCGTCTTGAAAGTATTCCAAAATTATTGTACAATTTCACTCATCAGGAAAACATTTGAAGCAGTCGAATGACGCGATAAGAACCTATGTAACAAAGACACTCACGCGATACAACGAACCGTATACACTAAGCAAAGAGCAAAAAAGAAGAACAGAAAGGAAGAAAGAAAAACGAGGTTTCCTCCGGGACGATCAGGATTCCGCGCTCGATTCGGTCGGATTGTCGGAGACGCGTGGAGAGCGCTATCCATGAAGAGGTCGTAGGGGCGCGGTTGTAGAAGCAAAGGCTATTAATTACGTCACGGAAGAACGCAGACGTTGGTTCAAACAAAGGCCCTCGCTTTCCATCTCCTCTGTCCCCGCCAACCTCCTCGCCGCTGTTACTACCAATGTCGAACTTACCAATGCGAACATTGCGCGTCGTTCGTGCACGCTTCGTATATCCAGAGCCTAATTACCACGGATTTGCATATCTCCAGTCGCGCTGGACCGAGCAACTTCGTGCTTTTGTCCCTGCCAACAGGATTTCCGGTTGCATCCGCTCCGTTGCTGCCCCCGGAAACCACGGCTAAAGAGACACCGTTCCGATAACATCGAGCTCCTGTTCGAATTTTCAAATTCTTCCTCGTTAAAAAGAAAAATGAAAAATGAAAATAGAAAGAAAAAAGAGGAGAATTAAAATAAAAGGGCGAAGCGTACCACGAGACAGGACGTTCCATTCTGTGGCATTGACGGACGAGAAAGAGAGAGGAAGAAGAGGAGAGAGAGGAAGAAGAGAGGAAAAGGTACGTTGTACGGTGCAACGAGAATAAATGAATAGCGAAGAAGAAAACGTGGATGCTTTGGTGTGTGCATTGGTCGTTGAGAAGTGCGAGAGGAGGTGCTTTAAAAATACACGAAGACAATTGGATATCCTGTTTCGGGTTTGGTCTGGTTTGTGGTGAAAGAGATTGGAGACAAAATTAGAAATTAGTTAATTAAGTGGAACGATGCGTACCAAGATCGTAGAGTCAATGGTTTGGTTTTGTTGTAATTTTTCTGAGTATCTGTTACAGAGAAATGTTACATATTTGGTGTAAATGTCTGCTTGTGTTTAAGAAGTCATTGCGTTTATTATATCTCGTGGTCCTTGAATTTTCATATCTCCACTTCGTCCTCGTTTGAACGGACGTAAAGGTTTTTAATGATTAGAGGAATTCTATCGACGTGAGAATGATCTAGAAACAACCCTAAGTGGAGGATGCGAGGGGCACGAAGGTTGAAGAAGGGACTTAAAGAAACCGAGTATGTGCGTGGTGACAAGAAGAGAAGACAAGTAGAGGGGAAGGTATACGAAGGAAGAACATAACAAGAAGAAAACGGAATATGCAAGGTGTTATCTACTCAACGATTGAAAAAGAAAATCAAGGTAACGTAAATAAATGCAACAGCGAGCAAGAAAAAGACCGAAGGTATGGCGATAGGAGGGAGAAGAAGGGAGAGATAGGCAGATGGAAAGGAGACCGGAAGAACGATTTTCGCTAAGAAAACAGTTATACATATACGGAAAGAAAAACATCTAAAACTCTGATAAGCGAGAGGTACATAAACGAAGAGAACGATTAAAACATCGCTGGTTCGCACCAGGCGAAATACGTAGAAAGGAGAGAAGAGAGAAAGGATGGAACAGCGAGAGGAAGGGGGTGAATGAAAAGACGATAGGAGAGCGGAGAACCGAGAGAGCAGAGGCATCCGCGCGCTCATTTCCGTTTCAGAGCCGTCGAGGGGGATGAAAAGGGGGATGCGCTAACTCGCGAGATATTAATTCCGTGTTAGCGCTAGGAGGGTTGCAGGGGCGAAAACTACGTGCTGAGGGGGTGGCCAGCCCTCCAGCGTCTCTCATCCTCCACCACCGTCCTTCTCTCGTCCTCTTCCATCCTCGCACACCATCCTCGTTCACCCATCCACCCACCTAACCGCCTCCTCTGTCCCC
>NT_176438.1:467911-468073 GCF_000188095.3 Bombus impatiens | reverse complement strand
GCGATTCCGGCGCAACCCCCACGTAGAAGAGCCGGCTTGCCGCCGGGAGGCGTTACAAATCAGAGATTAGCCATAGTTAACTCGACTTGCGCAGTCAAACAGTTAATCAATAAACGATTATTTACATCGTGTGCCCGCAGCCGGCAGCGGCGGCGGCGGGGG
>NT_176438.1:465964-467846 GCF_000188095.3 Bombus impatiens | reverse complement strand
TGTGTGCACGCATTTCAACAGCCGAAACATATTTCTGTTCTTCCGCGGATGGATATAGAACGGAGATAGGAAGTCGTGGTTACCGAAAGAAGACGACCACTCGCGAAGATTCGGATTCACGTAGAGAACACACGTCGAGGAACGCGTGGAGATAAAACGTGAGACAGAGGCATAGAAACGCTTGAGAATTAGAAAATGTAAGGTTGATCCAAAGGGTGGAAAATATGGATGTTTCACATGTAGGTGATTCGCGTTATGCGATTCGAATATTATGGTTTCTGAGAATATAGTTTCTGAGAAAGGCGAAGGATTGACGCATCGGATTGATAGCGATTAACGGTAGATTTATCGACGACTAAAATATGAAACTTGTGGAAGATAAGTAGAATAGAACGTTTCAACACGATTTTTAACCCATCGACCAACATTTAAATGCGCTAATTTGAAATTCAAAGTTTGCGAGAGCAAAATTTTCATGCGTGTTGACGTAAGGAAAAAATGTGAGGGCTGTCGTGAGAGGTTGACGGTATGATATTCGATACGGTTGGGAAAGTGGCTGGTACATCTGATCGATGCATTTCTCGTCGCAAGTTCGGCTCGGGGGCTCGTTTTACGGGTCACAGATAACGAGTATTCGAGCGAGTCACGAGTATACCCACCAAATGGAGATTGAATGTAAAATCTGCGAATATACGTCATTTAGATTATGTAGCAGATACGAAACGCTGATCGGCGTATGCACCGCCGGTACACACCAGGGATCGATAGTAGTAATTTCTACGTAGCCACCCTGTACACACCCTTTACCCCACTTCCAGCGAAGAGTTCCGCTGTTATTTTCACGACGAGCGCGAATTAGTGGCAGGATTCGCACGGTTTCCCTAGCTTTTCATGAGAAAAATCCCTTATCTTCTACGCTCTTACCAGCATTCTTACATCAATTTTCATCGATTACTACGATATATCAAGTTAGCCGAAAAGTAATGAAATTGAACGACTATTCAGTATTTTATTAACACGTTCGTTATCACGTTGAATCGGACCAAAACGTCCAGTATAAATCACCTTTCGTTTCTAGTACTTTTATATTATACTTTATATCATACTTCAGTCGGCGATTTATTTCCTTTGTCCCTCGCTTGCTAAATATTACAACGAGCACGTATACAGTACCTTGAACGCTTTATATATTTCTTTAACCCATATACCAATAACTGGATACCCAGGTACTCACTTCCACGTTCGTATCGTAAGGTTCAACATTTTTCCTATCAAGAGAAAAATTAGATTCTCCATAGATGCGGCTTAATTACAAGAATCAAGATGATTTTTCAAAGCAATATATCCCTGTTGAATTTCTTCAGTACATGCAAACATATGGAGAATACAAAATGTTGTTCGTCGTAAAGGTCTGTGTAGCGAGTGTTTGCGCGATAACAGAGAACTTGGTGCGAAATGAAATATGAAATTACTTGTGAAACCGAACAACACTGTCCCGAAGCGTGGCTGAGTGAATCGGTTGACGACGATTTTTAGGCTCGTGGGGTCGCCGCATGTTTCTAGGTCCTCGAGCCAGCGACAAAGCCTTCTACACGCATACGCACCGAAACGTACGATGCGTGCATATGCGTATCGTCGATGAAATTGCAAAAATTCTAAATAACCTTCTGCCCTTCTTCCAGCTAAAACAGCTGGCCTTGGTTGCTTACGATTGCTCTACGCTGGATGATCGCGGATGTGTCGGTGGCGATCTGGCGGTCCTCGTCGCCGGAGAAAAGCATAGGTGACTAGCAGAGGAGGCCGGTGATGGTAACAAACGACGATGAGTGGGGCAGAGACTGGGGTTGGGGGTGGAGGTAGCTGGATGACTGGCGGCGGAAGC
>NT_176438.1:464581-465919 GCF_000188095.3 Bombus impatiens | reverse complement strand
GGAATCGAGTCGAGCCGAGGCCACATCACACACTACCGGCCGCGACGAACCGCGCCGCAACGCTCGCGATAGATACACGCGTGCATTCACCGACACCTTCCGACACCAAGGGTACGCACACCGTTTGGAATCGTCGTGGCCACACGGACGTCGTATCGCGTCGTATACTGCGCGCCACACGTCCTTAGCCAGTCAATCGGGCAAGACGAGTTAACTCGTCGCCTGGATTTTCGATTCTTTTTACGCGTAGATCTTTGTAGGTCTTTTGTGTCGTTTGGGTCGGTCGATCGAGTCGCGTATTTAAGTTGGAAAATTGGTAAAATGAAAAGACAATACGAGACAATCCTTATGGATGCGGCTGATTTCTTGTCGCAATACGATATACGATAAAGATCATCTGGAAATATTAAAAATCGTTTTAAACAAAAAGCACGACTGCTTTTGAAGATTGTTTTTGTTATGGTTAAACTATTGGGTTGCCCCGGAAGTTTCTTTCATTTTAGAAGGGAATAATTGATGGAACGATATCTCTTGTATTATTTGTAGGAATAGAACAAAATGGATCGTACATTGAGTAAAAGAATATAAAATAAGAAAGGTCGCGCATCTGTTATTTCCTTATAAAACGAAAGAAACATTTCGGACAACCTAATATATCAGATTTGTACTCGCAGGGACCAAAACCGGCCCAACTGCAGTTCATTTCTCTTTACCAGTCTTTAATCCCGTAATTATACAAGTTTCTGATGGAAGCAATCGAGCGACCAACTTGTCACAGCGTGAACGATATCGTTGTTGCTCGATTCGATTTGGTTTTCATTCGAAAATGGTTGATAGGGTGAGAAGTAGGAGCAGAAATGGCAGCAGCTTGATGGTCGAGGTCAGGGTTCTCTCGCGAGTTTGAGTGAATGGACGCTGCTGGTTACAGTGTATCGTGTATTACGTAAACAAGTACATTGGAAGAATATTATTATACATATCGTTACACCTACTTCATACTACGTACATTTTTAACGCTTTTCATTTACCGTAACATCGTATCTGATATCGCATAAGATCACGAAACTCCGAGCATTGTCGAACGATGATCTCGCATCTCCATAAATTGCAGCAGCAACCAGCTGGAAAATCCTTTGCCTGCATCTCGATAGCTCTACACGCCCGTATCATCCCATAAACCTACTGCCACCTCGAAGAAGAACACGAAGAACCAACGAGTGTTCGATACACGGCTTTCAAGTTCAAACAAGAACACCTGACTCCGCTTGATCACGCGATCTAGGTCTCTGAAAGAAAAGGTGTACGAGGTCCGTTCGACTGCCACAGTTCACGGTGGCA
>NT_176438.1:461972-464179 GCF_000188095.3 Bombus impatiens | reverse complement strand
TTCACGGTGGCAGCTTCCGGTGGCCAGCCGGAGCGGGTGTTACGTCGAAGCGGCTGTCGTTGGTCGATCGATCCCCCGCAGAGCCTGGAGAAGCAACCGTCGTCGTCGTCGTCGTCGTCGACGACTACATCGTCCCAACCCGCGTTCCCTGGCCTTCCAGTTCCAAGCTCGGACTGAATACCGCTGATTGTCCTCCGCTTTCTCGCTCTATCGCCCTCTTTTCCCTTTCCTTCGCGCGCCGCGTTCCCCTCTTTCGCTCGTCTCTGTCTCTCCTCCTCTTCTTTCTCTTGCTGAACCGTTAGAAAGGCTCGAACCTCGGCTCTCCACTCCTAACCACCCTCATCCTCCGCTCCACTCCACCCGAAACCCACCCCGTGGCACCCTATCCTCCACGGTGCCGTGCTACTCCTACCCACTCCACGATAATGATGGCAATCAGACCCTCAGAAAGGATTTCAGGAAATTCTCTCGCCTTTTTGTCGGCAGCCGGGGCGGAGGCGGACGCCGCAAACACCGGTCGTCGTCGTCGTCAATGTCGTCCTCCGGCTTGGTTATAGTCGCGTCGTCGTTCTTTCTCTTCTCCAGCTGGCCTCTTGCTTCTCTTCCTCTGTCGCGATCCCTCACGCGTCTCCGATTCCTTTTCCGATCGCTGGCGAAACCTGCCTCGTCGATACACGTGATGCGTTTGAATTGGAGACGAGCGAGCTTTCCTTAATGGGTATCGAGGATAGCTGCATGGATTCTCGTTCAATTTTTCATCACGACGTACGTGTAGCTTGTTTGATAGTTCGTATCGAGATATTCTGGTGCTCAGGCGGTTTGATCGATGGATTAGTCGGCTTTGGATAAAACTATTTTCGTACTCGTTAAATCGTTTAGTTTAGTTTGGCGCGGTCGCTGTTTAAGCTGCTACTATAGCCATTAGTCGCGTCGAGTAAGTTACTGTCCTCGGTAATAGTCGGTCCTCGTCATCAGTTCGATACACGATAGTCAGTTATAGTCACTGGATTTCTTCTTATAGTCACTCTATGATGGTCTTACGTAGCGTTTGTTCAAACGGCTATCGTAGTAGTTACCATCTGCGAACATGTTATAGTAATTATATAGTCAATGTATAGTCAACGTTATTCTTGCTTCAACTATTGTTCCATGTTATCCATCGTTTAATTCGTTATTATAGTCACTATTGTTTTCGTTATAGTCACGCCATTAACGATTACAGTATTTATATCTTTTTACGTACGAGATAAGAGGTGGGTTTTTACGTTGACCTCCACTCGTTCGATTCCATCTCGTACTAATACCCCTGACTATTTTCCTAATTCTTTAACAATGACTGGCGCGATCGTATCTGTGTGTCATAACGCTTTGCATGGAATGAAACTGGTCGAGCCGAGCGTCCTTAGTTCACGATCGTTCTTTTAACGACCACGGTTGCCCTAGTTTCAGAGCAGCTCGGTAGTAAAAGATTTTCGAAGAGCGGTTTTCCACGCGTTGGCGTTCTTTTGAGCGCACACGTTTCAAAGAAACGTTCCTCGCCTTTCGCTGAAATCACGTTTTTTAATTACAGACCCTGGGCGTTCGTTGACCAACACCGAGAGAAAGTTTCAAAAGAATCGTGAACTTAAACTTCGTTTCGGTGACGTTGTTTTCTCGCCTGCAAATGTGTCGTTCCTGTCCTTTTCTACTTCGACGAATGAAAGTCCACTCGCTTCGATGTTGTATTTTATTATCGATTTCCGTGTCACCTAAGTTCGATCATTAAGAAATCGAGAAGAATTGCCAATTTCAGTTCTATTTTCAATATGAAAGGAAAATACATCATTTTTGCATTTTTCCATTTATATTATAGTAACTACGTTTATCGTATTTGGCATTTGAAAAATGTTCGCTCCTCTTCATATTTACGCAATTTTCAAGCGAAATTTGCTTAAATAGAAAAACTAACGTCTTCTCTCGCTTCTCTATCTTCGCTCGAGGCAAACGTTCAAATCTACAAAACTTCTAATTTACTAATTATCCTGCCATTACTTTGACAAAGTTCTTAACTAGGTTGAAAATCACGCACGCAGACGATTTCATTCGCAAGCTTATCGAGTGTTCCAGGAAGAGCAACTTACTGGCGGCGATAAAACGCAACGATAATTAGTTGCACCCCCGGACAGAAATTAATCACTCGTCCGTGCAGCGACTCCGCGGAGTCGCTG
>NT_176438.1:445828-461488 GCF_000188095.3 Bombus impatiens | reverse complement strand
CGCAGTTCTTTAGGGCGCTATGAACAAGGCAGTCTCGTAGCTCGTTACACGTTAATTCCGGGCCATTTTCGCGGCCACCGCGCGAAAACAACGAAAGCAATTCGCCAGAATGGAGCGAAAGCTGGCTTTGGAAAAACGACACTTTCATATTTTTCATCGCTCTTTTATTTTTTTCCTCTTACGTCCCATCCGACCGATAATCGCTAGATTAATAATCTCTCGTTCATAATTATCGCTAATTTCCTTTTTAACCATTGGATCCGATATTCTGACGAATCGATCAGAATATCTTATCGTCCTCTTTCTTCTGTTTGACAAAAAGAAAAGAAATGATTCTACAGGAAGTTTCTGTTAATCGATCCTTAGCGTAATACTTCATAATACTTCACCGTTATACTTCACCGTGTCGTACTAAACCGACGCAACGGTTCGTTTATCCGGACGCTCTAGAATTTATTTTCAATCAGAACCTACTTTCGTTGGTCGAGTGTCTCTCAAATTCCTCCACGTCCTCGCTTCTCGTCACAAAATCCGCCTCTTAATTCCACGACGTATCGGAACAAGTTTTTCGGAATTGTTCCTCTTCAGAGAGTCCTTCATCCTGAAACCAACCTCGTAGAACCAAACACAACGTTCTACTCTTCTAATTGCACGGTACAATCATAGTGTGGTCACGTCGAGGTCACCAATTGCGGTGGACGGTGTGACGTGTTGTTGGTTAAATCAATGATAAGACGAGTTAATTTAATTAACTATATTTACAGATATTTTAAACTGTACTGACTGACCTACTGACTCGACTACTACTACTACTAATCACTCGTGGTCGTCTACTTATCCTAATCGAGGGGGGTACTGAAAGGTTTGAACTTGTGGCCCCTGGTAGGTTCACATGTCCAGAGTTTCTTTATCACATTATGTGCGTCGTACAGTGTTAATCCTCTGTGACAAAACAACTACATGCAGCTACAATAGGAACATAGAAAGAGGAAGAAGACTCGTGGAAGGTGGCCAATAGGAAATTTTCATAGCCGAAGAGAGAAACATTTCCAAAGCGAACTGACTTTCGTTTTAACCGCGTTCTGGTATTAACTAACAATAATATTATTATTAACGCGACTTCTTTTGTCCCAAGACTGTCGAAAAATGTGGAAAAGCAGAAGAAAGACGAGGGATGAGATCTGTTGCTCGCGCGGTGTCGACAATATTGACGGAATAGCGAAGAAAAAGGCCGAAAAAGGGGCTGATGGGCCTCCCTTTTTCGCTCACTCCCCCGCTCACTCCTTCATCGACGGAACATTAAGCACACACGATAACGCATGATTAACTGGCTAATGACTTTCTCCGCTGCCGCCCTCCCGCTGCTTCTAACTCCAAGACTCGGGGGTGCTGCTTTCGCAGAATCATCGCCAGCGGGGGTGGTTTTCACCCCTCGTCTTTTTTTTCCTGATAAGTGACGGATGTTTCTCGTCCTGTTAATCGGTTGAATAATTTTTCCCCGATAAATATTCGTCGCGCGGCGCGTCGATGGCTATTTATCGCATGGGGAAATCCTTCATCGTCCGCTGCGCGTATTTGGTTCTGTAAATCGGTAATTAGGATTCGTAGTGTAAAAATAGAATTCTTACGTAATATTTATTATAGTTACGCGCTTCTATCGACTCGATAACTCGCCTAGCATTTGTCTTGTTAATACCTTAGCTTTCGAAAGTTGTTGGTTTCAATAGCTTTAGTTTGAACGATGTTTCAAGATTTGCCTGAAATCGTTGACGATACTTTATCGTACGAGATGTACTTGGCAAATGTTAAATACTGCGCGCAAGTGTCGACTTTCGTGAGAACTTTCATAATATCGCGATAATTTCCAGACGAAGAAGAAAGTTAAATTGCGGCTGATTTCGGTACGAGATTTGGCCTCGGAGAAGCGCAGGGGTAGTTACGAGTACCAGGACATCTATCGCGGTATGAGATGACTAAAACAAGGGATGATTTCAGAAGACAGTGCCATCTGTCAGAAGGTACACCGAATTTAGGGGTAGTTAGACGCTGGTTGTCGGTCTTCGTATTGATCCGAACTACTTGCAGGGAAATGACGAAACACGAAAGACCATCGCTACCGAGCTTAACTTCTCGGTGATCTTCTTAACCGATCACCGCTAATAGTTTCCTTCGTCGTTCTATCAGACTATGGTAATCACCTTTCGCGTTACATTTCGAGTTTCCAATTTTATGATAAACAAACGACAAGGGCGACCGTGTAAATTTATTTAGAAGGGGAAAATTTACATGAATTCAGGAGCCAGTTTGTTTGATGATATTTTGCCTTTTGTATCAAAAACAGTCAGTAAAATTCCTATATCTGAAAAGAAAGCGAGCCTTGTGTTAAATAAATGATAAAAATGAATCATACGCGAAGTCTGAATATTAGAAGAATTGAAATATAATAAGAACTGTAAATTGAAAGTTTTGTGCGAGCGAAATAATTTGAAATTCTGACGCTCTTTTGTAATATCGGACGTAATTATCGTACGAGAAGTAGAATTTCACAATCTAAAAGGGACCATAAATAAATATGGATACGAGCTCGTAATTGTACGAATATAAATAATATAAATGAATGAAATTGAACTTCAAGAACTGCAAGAAAAAACATAACAAAGACATCTAGAAAAATATGAAGAAAGAATACTATTCGACTCTTAAACACTAAAACAAGCAATGACTATAAAATCGATCGTAAAATAATGAAGTATAACATTTTTACCGAATAAGTCAAACCGACAGACAAGTCTTTTACCGCTTAAATCCTTGAAAGTATGCCGTAGCAAATTTGTAAAATTATTATACAATACTAAAAATTACCATTTACCTATATCGGCTATAGTATTCTGATAACTGTAGCGTTAAATCTTTCCTTATAAAACATATTGTCCAAAAAGAGTCGAGTCACGTGGACTGCCCTATTCCTCGTCCTTTTTCTTCGCACCAAACCCCACAGTCCAACCCTTCCCCCTACTATTCTTTTTTTCCCAACGTGGTTCGTCCGTCTCGTTCTGACTTGGCTAGTGGCGAGTTAGCGGCTTAACGAGGTTATTTCACGACGTCGACTGGCTGGGCCATAGGTCGCGCCAGGATGAATAATGATTCGTAGGGTCGACTGCCGGGCGAAACTGACTGCGCCACGTACGATCGTTGCATAAGCTGCAAGTTATGTAGCCCACGTGTAAAACTCGCCCACCTCGTGGACAATATACAGAGATATATGATTCGAGGAAATTCGGTCGATGTTGAACCATCGCCATCGCTGCGCGTCGAAAGCACGGCCACTTTTCACGGGAAAAAACTTTTCCAGATTACGTCTATTTCAATAGAAATATCGTTGTTACATGTATATTAATATGTATGAAGGGATCGCGGGTTTACCGTGTTTTTTCATGTAAACGGATTGGCTAATTCGATGACAGAACGTTTCACAGTTGGAAATTACATAGAGAAAGTTCGGCGAGTTCGCTTCTGTTATCATTTTCAGTCTGAACGCTTTTAATCGTATTTGTATCTACAAAAGATTAGCTCAACGATTCGTTGCTATCGAAGATTAAAAGGCAATCTTCGATATTGGTTTGACTCTAGAAGGAAATTTCGATATTAGTCTGCCACGGGAATTTTACATTCTAATATTTCTATATTTCAATTATGTATTATTATGTAATATTATATAATATGAAAAATAACCTATAGATATTTTAATATCTTAATATTCTAATACGTGGAAGGGAAGGACAATGTGTTAGTTTCAAAGAGGCAACCCTTCCTAGGATAGGCAACAAAAATGCCTAATAATCATCGTCAGCGACGCTTTAACGAGAAACAGCAAGGAAGTCTAGGAAAGTTTAAGAAATTCGGAAAGCCTAAGAAACCAGCAATCGTGGAAGAGAAGAGAAAGAAACTGTTAGGAAGCGGGCAAAAATGCTGATAATAGAGAACGATATAGCGCCGGTGGTATAGGACGACGACAGGAGAAGAAAGAAACGCTGGAGTAAGAGAAGCGGACCGGCGAGGAAGAAGATGTATCAGGAGCAAGATAAGGCAGCAGCCCTTCGATCCCGCGTCACGGTCTTTGTTGCAAAGCGCAATAATTGCGCGGGAGGGTGGCTTGCGAGCCGCAGGGGGCAAGGGGTTAAGGTTGGAGCGGTAGGAGGCTGGGGCGGCGGCAGCACGCGCCGGAAACGGAACCGAGAGTCGTGTGTCCCCGGCGTTCCCGGGCGGAACTATCATGATTAGTCACGGGGCCTGCAATGAGCCGTAGGAGAACAGAAAGACAGAACCCCACCCTACGCAACTTCGATCCTAGCCGGAATTCGCTGGAGCGCGATCGACCCGAATGTACAACCGAATGCAGACGACGATCGATCATCGTTGTTTGGATTCTGCGAGGTTCCTTCTGTGTCCGATACCGGCTTCCTTTTGTGTCCGATACTGGGTTCCTTCTGTATCCGATACTAGGTTCCTTCTGCGTCTAATACTAGATTTCTTCTATATTCGATACTGGGTTCCTTCTGTGTCCGATATCGGGTTCCTTCTGTATACGATACTGGGTTCCTTCTGTGTATAATATTGGGTTCCTTCTGTGTACGATACTGGGTTCCTTCTGTGTACGATACTAGGTTCCTTCTGCATCTGATACTGGATTTCTTCTATATTCGATACTGGGTTCCTTCTGTATCCGATATCGGGTTCCTTCTGTATACGATACTGGGTTCCTTCTGTGTATAATATTGGGTTCCTTCTGTGTACGATACTGGGTTCCTTCTGTGTACGATACTGGGTTCCTTTTGCGTCTGATACTGGATTTCTTCTATATTCGATACTGGGTTCCTTCTGTATCCGATACTGTCTTAATTCGGTGATGACTGGTTCAGGTTCGTGGGAGACTATAGGATGATGTTATTAGTAAATTGAAAAGTTACTCGATAAAGGGATCGATTGATTATCGTATTAATTCAATGAAGAGACGTTACTGTTAGACAAAAATGTTATCGATGACCAGGTTTACAGACTTTGAATAGGTGGCACGATCGTAATATGATTTAGCGGAGTGTTGTGTAAAAGTATCGATCTTTAGTACAACTATAATGTATGGATATGAATATAGTTAATACAAACAATTTGTGTCTGTAAATGCTTGGCAATAATAGTAAGCACCTCTTAATGTATTATAGACTGGAAATTTGTTGAAACTTCAATTACTAACCAGTTACTTGAGATGTCAAAGTTGCCCAGCGTTATCAACATTCTAGAATTAGTTTATTAAGTGAATGATATTTCGTTCGATCATCGTCCAATATTATCTTATCAGGTTGTTGCGAAAGTTTCTTTCGTTTTATAAGGAAATGGTAGTTGCACAGCATTTTCTAATAATGAAACAAAATGGATCATACACCCACCTAACCTAATGCACTTTTCCATAATTTCTATCTCCAAAAGAGGCACGCAGCTCGTCAAATCTAAGAGAAACTCGCACTCGAAATCCCGGATTCGTAACCGGAGGGCCTTCGATCGGATATCCGGGGTCATCGGAGCGGTGTCCCCGAATTTTCTTTAATGTATTCTTTCCATTTTTTAGAGGCAAGAGACAGTTACGATCCTCTGAACCTTAGTCACCCCTTGAGGCTGGGAACGAGGGTGGAACCAGTCGTAGTTGCCGGTGCCGGAAGCGAAGGGGCGCGCAAAGGTTCCCGGATGAAGGGCAAAAGGGATCACACCGAAGGGGGCTGCCTCTGAACTAGAGCCATAAGCCTTGACGAGGGCTGTTCGAGACCCCATAACCATCCCCCGCCAGGGTTAACCGATACCGGCAATTATCAACGCGTCTTGGTCACCGTTCATCCTCCCTTGTTCAAGAAATTCAGACTACACGGGGAGAACCTTTCGTCGAATGATTAATCGAATTTGTATTTGATACTTTCCTAGGTCTATTAGGAAATATTAACTCTCTGAATTCAGATATCGATTATTTCTTCGTGATATTTTTTTATACCTATATTTGAATTTCTTCCGGATTTATTGGGAAATACAGACTTCTTCATTTCGACAGGCTTCTCGCATCATTTATTTGATCGTGATACTATGTATATTATGTACGGAGAAATATTAAGAGAAAACATTTAGCATAACTGGTAACGTAACGTTTTGAGCTAACGACCAAGCAGTAGTCAAATATTAACTTATCGATTAAATTTTCTTAGCAACGTACGGTAAAACGTAATTGGTAGTACTGTTAGTATGTTAAAAATTCCATTCTGACCTAAATCCTAAATAATAATTACCTTCTTCTGTTCTTGATAAATTTGTCCCTGAAGAGATTAAGCTCGGCGAAACCAACAACGGCGCGTTAATATTTATGAAAGAAAAAGATCAATCGCAAAAAGGCGTTTCAATAAATTTGTATCTTAATCTTCGCGAATAAAAACCGAGTGAAATAATCATTGAAAATTTCGCAACTACGTACTTTGATAAATAATAGATACACGAATTTAAAAAGAGATTGAACTTATGGAAAGATACATTCAGAAAAGTTGAATGCAAACTTTAACGTATCTCCTACTTTGATCTTATATTTTCCTACTATCGAGAACAAAATTTATGGGATTATTATGCAGTTGTCACGGTTCACGCGGCTCTGCCTGTGTCGGAGAGACCAGTGTTCCACTTTTTACGCGTACAATGCGACGTGCACCGACATCCTGTCTTTCGGCCCACTCTATGCTCGCGAAATTGGTGTAAAGGGAGGCCAGCCTCTTTTATGTTGCATCGTTTGTCTCGCGAGGTGCCCCATTCCGTGCAATTAGACAGACGAGAGGTAACATTACCCTCGGCCGCATCAAGCGTAGGCGTTCTCGCGTTTTCCGGCGGAGGGTACCAAAAGTGTCAACCCCGATACTTTCCTCGGCTTTAATTGCCCGATACCTCCGTCTCCCACCTCGGAAGACCTATCTCTCTTACGATGTCGAGCTGGTTTCGTGTGCGCGTGATAATTACACTCCGCGACTGTGGTCCTTTCAACCTCTGTTTCTTTTTCTGTTTTTGTTTGGCGAAATTCTCGTAGCATTTGTTCAAAGTTTTATCGAAATTTTAGGAGAAGCTCTGCGAGACTTTCGAGTCGGAACATTGGCAAAATTTTTAACTGAATTTGTATTGAAATGCTTGTAGGATTTTCCTTAGACTTGCGTCGAAATTATGGAAGAATCTTATTAGGATTGGATTGAAACTTTGGCAAACTTTTACAGGCATTGATAAGATTAGAAGCTTTCTCCTGAGAATTTTTTATTCGGTAGTTTCGCTTTTGTTTCGAATTTGGTATTCGAATTTTCTTAGAATCGAATACTAATCGATAAAAATTGCAGAGTAATGGAATATTCTCAGGATTGCAGTGGGTCGAAATCTTGAAGATTTCGGAGAAATATTTCAAAAATATTCCAAGAGCAACGTTGTGTTATTTGCGCAGCAAATTTATACTCTAATCTAAATACTAATCTATACGATCCAGTTACCAATTCCAGTACAATTCTATCACGATTATTCCAAATGTTAATAACTTTCCACGCTACTAGTTTTACAAAATGCAAACGAACTAGACGGTGAGATCCAACGATAATAATCGGAACACTTCTATTATTCGAATATTCAAAGTGGATTTCAATGAATCAAGTGTTTAATTGAGAAACGGGGTGTAAAGGTTGTCCCGTAACCTCGGGTTCAGTGGAGCGTGCGCGATCGAACGTGGCGTAAGTCCTGTGAACCTTAAAAGGGCTAACCACCGTTGCGCCCCGGCAAACAACACGTTGTCGGCATGCGCGTCACCTCATTTTGTCAAACATCAATTACCAGGGCAAACAAGGCGGGAGGATGGTGCTCGACCGGCGAACATTAAATACATGCACCACCCTCAGCCACGCTGACACAATATCCGATATTTAATGGACCGATCCCGTACTAAACGAATTCTCCGTTTAACACAGAAGAAAACAGTTAGCCGTTCTTGACGAGTATACTCGTCATGGAGACATGTCAATATTTTGTGTTATGACGATTATACTCGTCACGAAGACATGACAATATTTTTGTCTTATGACGAGTATAATCGTTACGAAGGCATGGCAATATTTTGTGTTATGACGAGTATACTCGTCACGAACGCATGTCAATATTTTGTGTTATGACGATTATACTCGTCACGAAGACATGGCAATATTTTTGTCTTATGACGAGTATAATCGTCACGAAGGCATGGCAATATTTTGTGTTATGACGAGCATACTCGTCACGAACGGACGAGTATAATCGTCACGAAGGCATGACTATATTTTGTGTTATGACGAGTATACTCGTCACGAACGCATGACTATATTTTGTGTTATGACGATTATACTCGTCACGAACGCATGGAAGTATTTAGTGTTATGACGAGTATACTCGTCGTGCGTGAAAAGTAGTTACAGTTTGCTGTTTAAATAGGAACTTTGTAATATGCGGTAAATAGCAGTAATAAAATTGAAGAATAAAATAGTCATTTCATTAACAAGAACATGTACCCTGTGTTTGACGAGTATACTCGTCGTCGCTTACTTTTTGCGACACATTTTAGGTACACGCTTCTCAAAGAGGTCGACAACAGCTGATTCTCAATGAAATCGAAGATTTGCTCATTTTTACGAAGATCTGGAATCTTAAATTAATTTTTTTTCTAATAACCAAACAATATTCTGATTATAGTTTTATACTTTTCCTACTGAGCGATCAATATCTTCCGCATTTATAGCAGATGTTAATTCCATAGTGCAAATTTCTAATTTCAGTCTCTCCATAGAAATATAAGGCTTGCTATGTATTCCCATGTAGCCGATACATCGATTTAATATTGGAACAACGAAGAAAAGTTCTTAAATCCCCACCCCCCACCCCCCACTCAACCTACACACTTCCCTGGTACGATTTCGCACACCATCACAAGAAAATACTAGAACCAACAGTTCATAACACGCATTACAATAAATGTACTACATACGGATGAGAAAGTAAATGAAGATAAATATACACGGTTGACTTTCAATCTCAATGAAAATCAATATCAATTTCACAGAAAGCGTCTGCGTGTTTTAGTAGCTGCAAAGACAAGAATCCGACATGCTACGTTCTAACCAACTTAATATGCAGATACCTGTACGAAGAACATTAAATGGTATTGACCTCTGGTATAAGAAACATGGGACAAAAAGACGACAAAAGACTGTTTGTTCTCCACCAAATCCTCGACGTAATATTGCGAATTCGAACCAATCGATCTCCAACACGAAACGCTTCTAAAACCGAAAATTCTGAAACCATTCAGAACCGCGATCTCGTTACTCCGACTCCTTCTCATTGCTGCCTTCTAGTTTGCTAACCGTAGAAAAGCCGGTAAATTTTCGCGAAGAGAGACCACTGCTACAATTTCACCGAGGGATTTCCCCTTTTGTCAGCGGCGGCGAAACTCTGCGAGAGTTATGGCCAGGTACCGTACGTACCTACCAACCTGTACGTATATATTTTATATATACACATAAACACACATATACATATATATATACTTTATACAAAATACATATGTATACATGAATTTATATATATATATATATATATATATATATAGCTATATATATAGATCCATGGCACGAAATGGTCCGAACTTAAAATCTAAGTAGCCGAGCATCATACCACCACGTAGATACGGACAGATAGGCCAGTGGTTCTCAATCAGTAGCATCATTGGTGGTACGCGAAAGATAGTGATATTGTATATATAGTAGCTACAAAAAGAATTTGTACTTATTAAAGCATTTATGCAATTAATTAAATAATTGATTAAGTCCAAGAATATTAAATCTTGACAGTAGATGCTTCCACGCAACTACGAAAGCTTAACATGCACTATAAGAATGAAATACGAAATACGGATTAATAATAAAAAAAAAAAAAAAGAAAAGAAGAGATAGCGAACGCTTCACTGAAAAACAAGGTTATAAACATCACTTCTAGCTACCGAGTAATTAAACCAAACATTGAAAGGATCACGATGAGATTCACGGTCCCTGTTTACAATTTTCCTGTATATACGTCCGCGATTAAGATTCTTTTTCCACCATCTCGGCTAGCTACTTAGAAAGTTGCTACTACCGTTCACTTAGAAAGTTTGTTAACTCGTGAAATCTTATTCGAGGGTCTTTGATATCTCCGAAGAGCGTTGACTTGCTTGCTATACTCTACACCCTATACGCCATATAGAATAGTCAGATGATATAGAATGGTCGCGTTACAAAATACGAGAGATTTCTTTCTCAATAGTAGCGAAAATATTCAGATTTTCGTTTTGACGATGCGCATTCGTGGAAAGGTTGGGAACCCCCGAGATAGAGGATTCAACCAGAGGGCGAGCAGAGAGGGTTGCATGGGTTAGAGAAAGAGAGAGAGAGAGAGAGACAGAGAGGAAGAGACAGAGAGAGAGAGAGAGAGAGGGAGAGAGGAATGGAAGGGATGCTGGGTTGTCGAGGGGTGCATCCGGGATCTCGGAGGGTGGCGATTCGTGGGGCGGTCGGTCGTCATGGATACGTTCCCGGCTAACCCCTAACCGCTCCTCCTCCCTTGTCATCCACATTTTCGCGACTACGCCGCCATCATCGACCCACCATCTTGCACCGAGGACCGACCACGAGATGTGTCCTCCCGTTCAAATTTTTCGGCAACCCTGCTCGAAACTGACCAACCAGTCGTAATTCCAAATTGATCAACATTTCGGGATGCTATGATTTTCAAGACGATATGTGTACGTTATTGGTACGATATTTGCGTATGTATTGTATGAAATGTATATATACATATATAGCAAATATGATATATAAGTATACAAATATAAGTATAATATATAAAAATATATATAGAGCGAATGTTCTCGTTTAACGAATGTATACATTCACAGTTTTGTAAGAGCCCGCAATTAGTCGTTCCACGAATTGTAATTGTAATCTATTTTTCATGCGAGCACGTAGAAACACGGAGAAAGTGCAGCCTCAAGAGGAAGCGAGAAATATTATCTTTGAAAAAGCACAAGCGACCTGTCTCAGATATAGTAACAAGTTATTCTGTCGATGAGATTTATCAATAAGAAGATATGTAATATCTATAGGATAAGATCATGTAGGTATCTTCTGTATTGCTTTATTAGCATTAAGTTATATCTCTATTATCGATAAAAGAAAAATTCCTCGTATTAAGAAAACAAATTAAAAAGAGCAGCTTTTGCAAATTGTATCTAATCCTTAAGAGTACAATTCATTCGTCAACATCCAATCAACCTTCTCCTATCAGAAACCTTCCAGACTTTCCTACGATAAAGAGAACTGCTTTACGATAATAGCCTGAAAAATCGCATGATTTCTCAAATCGTGTTACATTCGCGATGACAATACAATACGTTTGTTCAGTGCGTTTCCACCCTTTCCCCCAATAAAGCCACCCTACGATTTATTGCTCTCTAACGATAAACCAAGAACCAGCGTAATTCCTGTTACCTTGTCGATATCGTGTGACATTCCGTCAAATGGAAATCGGTCTAAAGCTTAAATAAAACTTCTAAAAAAATACACGATATCTACGCAGCCACAAGTAGTCGCTAACGGCCGTGATAGTCGAAGCTACCTCAAATGAAATATACAAATAAATAATAATAACACGTTGCACGATCTTCCAGCCGTTGCTCCAATAAAGATCGATCAAAAATTACGATTCCCTGCGTATAACAACGTTTCGTGTGCTCGAATCGTTTCACGAAATTTTCTCGACCGGAGCAGAAAGACGGGCAACCTTTCTGGCGCGTGAAGTTTTCAAGCGGCTGGCCGATAAATTTCCGAAGAGCAAGCAGGATATTGGTGTGGCCATGGAGAGAGAGAAGCGGCAGTCGACGACCGTTTTGCTCAGTTGGCAGCGGTGCAGCCCTCGTGCAACGCACCCGTTGCAACCTTTCTACTTCTACTACCCCTTCTACTCTGCCTGGTTGCAACTCGTCTCACCCCTGTTTCCACCCTTCTGTGCAGAGGGGGCGTGGGCGGTAGATAACGTGATTTACACTGGCCGGGTAATTAATGTCCTCGGCGACCGGCGCTTTAAAAAAACAATCGGAAATCGGCGACAACGAAGAGCAACAGTCAGGCTGCCGGTATCGCGGCCGCCACTCGCCTGACAAATTATCACGCTCCAGATTTTCCTCTTTTTGTTTATTTATTTAGAACTTGAATATATAGTTCTTTGCTTTTCTCCCTTTTCTCCTGCGTTTGGCGCCGCGGAACGTCTTTAACGAATTGAACATTGTAAGCTTCTCAGGCAAATTGAAGGTAAATTGAAGCTTCTCAGGCAAATTGAAGGTAAATTGAAGCTTCTGAGGAAAGAAAGAAAACACATGGAAGATTAATAACGTATACGCTGCGTAAGTATTTCGACGCTTCAACTGCGATCAAACGTTCAACTAAAGCGAAAACGAAACGAGGACTACGCTATGCTCGATCGAGATTCGTATTTATCTCCGACGAGTAGCTGACAATGCGGAAAATCCATATAAACTTTTGGAAGCTGGGAACGCGTAGTGCAATCGGGATCTTAATATCGAACATACTGCGTGTTCGCTTAAAGTCACTTTGGTCTCTTCCTGCCAACAATTTTCATCCATCCTCAGGTATTATCCTTTTATTTATACTGATTGGTGTCGATTATTGTCTTCGTCAAAATTTGCCAACTAGCGATAAGATGAGAAGCGAGAATTAGATCAAGCCAGAGCTTCGTTTCAAGTATATTTTATATATTTGTAATAATTACTTATTTAAATTAAATTAAATACTTATGCGCAGTAGCGTGCATATATACACAAAACTACGTAACAGATTTTCTATAATACATCCTTTTTCTTGCAATTACCAAGAATATGTGTGTTCTTCTATTGGCAGAATTAATAAGCGTGGATTTTTATTCAGTTTGAAACAGAATTGTACGTACTTACGATGACGCTTATTGATATTTGGATACTATAGTATTGCAGATTTAATTAGTGTCTGTGTTTTCTTACAAGGATATTATTCGTTTGATTGTTTCTCAATTATATTAGTTTTTTTTAATGTATTAAACTACCCATTTATCGTATTATAATTTTAATAGCAATTAAGCAATTAATTACATACATTGCAACGCTTAATCACATTCATCCGAAGTCTTATTTAAGTATCTAGAACAAATAACGTGAGAAAAACGGTACGATCGAGATCGTGGCGTTCGATTAGATCCTTCATCTCGAAATCATGAGAAATTCATGAAAAAAAAAGTGACTCGATTTAATTGCCCTGACTATTAACGACTTGCGAGTTCCCAGCGATTGTGTGCCACTGACTCATTCACGTTTCGCTGTCCTTTAGCTTCTAATATTAGTCATACTCGTTATCATTTCGGTGGCAAAAATTATTTGAATACGCGTATAAAAGCGTGAATGTTCTAAATAACTAAATTTTGCGTGTTAGATATATATGATATTCTGATAATTGCTGATAGGTCGATAGAAACTTGTGCAAAAGTTTCCATGATATAAATGTATATCTATACACGTTTGAACAAAACTCTACATCTTCTAGTCGTAACAAGTTTTTCAATTTTATTGACCAACATAGCTAACACAATTTTATTTATCAAATTTTTAATATCAGTATTATTTGAATACGCGTATAAAAGCGTGAATGTTCTAAATAACTAAATTTTGCGTGTTAGATATATATGATATTCTGATAATTGCTGATAGGTCGATAGAAACTTGTGCAAAAGTTTCCATGATATAAATGTATATCTATACACGTTTGAACAAAACTCTACATCTTCTAGTCGTAACAAGTTTTTCAATTTTATTGACCAAACATAGCTAACACAATTTTATTTATCAAATTTTTATGAGTATAGAAGAGTAGATGAGTATAGAATTTATATGAGTATAGAAAAGTGTTTACAATACTCTACTTTATTCGTAAATATTATATTTCTATTTTATTGGCAAATTTATCATCTACCTGGGATTGGCTCGGATAATAAGGATATAAATATCTTATTTTATCATTACACGTAAAAGCTAAATAATGATCTATAACGCTATTATTTCCAATTCATTTACAGATTTATCATTCAACTGAGGTAGAGACTAACCGATCGTGTAATTAAATTGTATTACGAGTTAATTGCGTTTGGTTGGTTAACGACGTTTCCTATGTTAATCGTGTGTCACGCAAGTACGCGTGGAAAAGCACACGCAACTCGATGGAGTACGTGAAAGCTTGTGTCGAGACAGGTGGTACAGAGCAGAAGCAAAAATTAAGCTTCGAGATAAGGCCTAAAACAATATTCGTTTCATTTTACTTTCAAATGTTTTTTTTCCACCTTACCGAGTTCCAGTGAGTGTATATCAATCATCGACAAAAGAAAGGAAATCGCGTGACGACATACGATTCGCGGATTATGTATTTCCATTTTATTTCCAGCGACTTCTGCCAAGCCGCGATACGTTGATGAAACATACAGGTATAATTTACTGGATTGATTCATTAAACGAAGAATAGAGTCATTAAAGTGCTAGAGAATATTATTTTCTTAATCACAAAGATTATCAAATTCTTTTCATGTCAGCGATATTGTATAATTTGATGCAATCTAAATACCACAGAGTTCCTCGATAATTCTTCATTTCCTTAATAGCAACCCACTTTTGAACTCCTTAACTCAACACCTGTGTATCAAATCATCCTATCACACAACCTACTTAATCTTTTCTTCGATTCTTCCCCATATATCACATTAAGTGTTTGGGAATTAATAAATTTGTCATCAAGTTATCAATTCTTTTATCAGAATGAAATATAAAACCATAATATTATTGCTTCTTGGCACTGATAATAAGATAAATAAACAAGGAAGAAATTGTACAACTAAACTTCATCAAAGTACAGTTCTTCTATCATACAAAAGCTTCTTTAAAATCTTACTCTAATCTTAATAATCACATGCTCTTTTAGTAGCATCAAACACAATCAACGATATCTTACACCAAATCAACAACATCTAAAACCAAATATTATTATTTATAGTGTCTCTACAATGTAACAGGCTAAGTTAGCTGCATCCAAATTACAAAAACTTTCTTCACTTTTAAGAATAAAATCTTTAAGAAAATCTTATAACTTCTCATAGCATCCCTTGAACACTGCCATTATCAATGCCAAAAAGCAAAATATTGTTGCACGTTCATTGTCCTCTATAAAATCTTCCACCTACATGAACAAACGCAATCTAATTACAGTAAACAACATTTCACTACATAGTATTTTGATAGACTCACCGGTGATAGACGTGGTTGGTGAAATGGTAGATGGATTGGCACGTGGTGGCGGCGAGAAAGCACCGGATAGATATCCACCGCGGTCGGCGAGCGCCTGTTTCGCTTTGTCGACGCTCTCCTTGAGCCTCTGGAAGGTGCTACCGCAGGTCAGGCCACGGTACGGCCAATTCTCCTGCTTAACACCGGCCGCGGTTACTCCTGCGGCCGCGGCC
>NT_176438.1:429056-445290 GCF_000188095.3 Bombus impatiens | reverse complement strand
GGCCGCGGCTCCGGCCCCGGAGGCTCCCTTTAATTCGAGCGCACCTGCGTACGAACAGCTAGCGCTGTCGTACATCACCAAAGAGCCCCTGAAAAATTAATCGAATTCTCCTTTTAACTTTATTTGATCAGATTAATGAAATTATAACTTTATTCTCTGGTTGTGTGTTAATTTGAAAAATCAATCAAAAAAAGTCAATCAAAGTGTAATCGAATTTTTATGAAACACAGATTTACGCCACGTCGTTCTTCGCTCTCTGTTATTCTTATACGACAAAGTGTCGCTTTACCATCAGATATTCTGAAGTATCATTTTCATCAAGATGAGAAATAAAGGCATATGAATATAATATTGTAAAATCTATGTTATATTGTATTAACAGATGAGACAAATGACGAAGAGTATTATAAGAGAATTGAAGAACGTAAATAATAGAAGAGCTATATATATATATAATATATAATAAATATATAATAATAATAAATATATATAATATATATAATAAAGAGCAATATATATATATAATAATAGAAGAGCGATAGAGCAATATAATAATAGAAGAACAATAGAAAAGCAACGTAAATAATAAAAAAATGACATAAACAAATTCTCATTGACTTCTAAATATTTCTCACTGACAATAACATATACTCTGTCATATAGATTCTATCTCTTCCAATTTGGCAAACGAATGACAAAGGGAAGAAGAGAATCCATAGACAACGGTATTGACAGAGCATGGATTACTGCGACTGTTCGCGCTAGTACTCGTGTATTACAGTAAGCAGTGTCGTTAAGGATCATTAAAGGACCCTCAAAGCATCCGGTAAAGTCACGATCGAATTAAATCGAACGAGCATGAGCGCATGAAAGTTTCTTACTTATAAACCAGCTGGTGCTCTTATTACACAGAACTTGTCTTCTCACGCAAGAAACGTAATTAAAAATATGAATACATAAAGCACTTGGAAAGATCATCGGTGAAGAATAATTGAAAATTTTTTCATCAGAAGAATAAGAGTATTAACCGGTAGATTAAATTGTTCGATAGATGAATCATCGAATAAGTATCTTTTTTTCATTGTTTTAATTAATAACTATCATCCTCGAGTAATTAAGTGAAATTCTGTGCTTGATAATCATCGTGAATCATTGATAACTTACACATCAAGAATGGTGTCTGTTAATAGATTATACAGATCGTTACCTAAATCCTATATCTACGATCTATCCATTACGGATTATCTCGGATCATGACACCGCAATGACGTTCCGAACATGAACGATATCTCGATCAATTAATCAATCAACGCATCCTAATCCATTAAGAAAGATGCTGTTTTTTGATAGCATTGCTAAACAACAATATACTGTATTATTGATACATATATTGATTTTATACGTTTGAAAATATCGATGCAACTTAATGCAAATTTCTTAAATCTAATATTATATTAAAAAGAATATAGTACATTTCTGTATCTTCCAACGATTTAGAACTTTAAAGATAACTCAATGCAGGTTTCCAAAATTGAATGTTGCATTGAGAAAAGAATATATACTGTAGATTTTTCCAGCAATTTGAAAATTTTAACGCAACTAAATGTCAATTTTGAAACCTAACATAGCTTTGTAAAAAGGAATGCAGTTACATACTATATTTCTACGGCATTCAATGATTTAAAAATTACAAAATAATTGGATAGAGACTTCGAAAATGCTACTTCAAACGTATTAAAAGGAAGTAATTAAAATTGTGTAATGTAGTATATTTTTCTTAAAGAAGCATTATATTTTGGAAGTCTGTATTGAGTTACTATGATTTATAATTTACACACTACGTTATCATTTTTCTGAAAGATTGTGAATTTAGTTTTTGAAGATTAAAATACATTCAAAAATATATAATATATCTTTACACCTTGCAACGAATAGGAAATCTTGAAGAGTCACCGAGAGACTTCAGAATCCGGTGGCAGAGAAGATAGCCGCGAACGAACAGCTAACTGGAGGTAGATTACGTGCACGTAACGAGCGGGAACTCGTAATCGATCTGTCGTAATTTAGAGAGGAGCAGGCGGTTACCGCGTTGCATCTACCGGCCGATCTACATTTTATCGACTCGGCCTCCAACTTTATCGCCTTCCATCGGAATTCCGAAAGTGATACCACAATGACATTTGCATCGTTATCTTCATGAACGTTATTTTCACTCTCCATCTCAAATTAATCGAACAAAAATTAAAAAAAAGACATTTAAAAAAAGACATTTAAAAAGAGAAAAAATAAATAACATTTCTCCTTACAATTTTCTCTGTGCAAAAATATGTCTTCCTTCCACAAACACGATCCCTTTTCCTCTGTTTTATGTATATGTACATCGTAATCGTTATAAATCATACATCTTTATCATAAATCAAGCAGAATAAAAATAATAAAGAAGTTTCAAAGAGGAAACGATAAATAATATTTCTTCTTACAGTTATTTGTATATATAAAAATATAGATCTTTTCCAGTAACAAAATTCTTCTTTCTGTGTTCTCTACGTATCCACGACATCTGTCACTTCCTCCTACGAGTTACGTGAATTATTCGACTAACCGGAAACGAACAATGACCAGAGGAAAAATGGACGCGAGTTTTACCTGCTGTCACTGCGACGATGTCCACGATAAAATGCGAGCTGCACACCGTACACGCTGACCATCGATCGTCTTCTCGATAAGAAAAGAAAAAGATAGAATCTCTTTCTTTTTCCTCCAACTTGAAACGATGATTTCTTCCAGATCTAATCAGGTTTTACACGAAACATCGTTTTTTTCTTTTTCTTTATAAATTCGTTGGTGTCATCGAAAACGATGAATTGAGTGGAAAGCAGCGAAAACACAGTTCGGAATTAAACGCACCGCACGGATGTCCACAATGTATCGAGGTCAATTTAATCACGTTCACAAAACTGTCACATAATCACGATGCACCTCCGGCGGGCCGCAAGTATACGGTTTCCGCGTCCCATCCAGTTAATCCTCAATACTAAATAGCAATTGATATGAGGAAAATTCATACGATCCTTCTATATGCATATAATATTATGCATCTACTATAAATCTCCTCGTTGAAAACAGATTTTTATAGCAGTATATATCATCATACGTATAGTCCTATTATACATATATTATCTATATATATGTATACTATACGTTTTAGGAATAACACTAGTTAATTCCATGGAGTTTTATCCAGTGAACTTTCAATATCAGATAGTAACTAATGCCAGGAAAATTCGTATGATTTGTCTGTATATATCTATATCCTCTCGTTAAAAACAAATTTTTATATTAGTATACACTATTACGCATATATTGTTATTGCACACATACTATTAATACATAGTGTATGTTATGTTTCTGGTATAATAATATTGAGCTCGTTCTCGAACAGACGACAATAATGTAAGACTTGTCCTAGGGCACAGATTTACGAATCATTTGACATATTTCACACCAAAATAATAGCGACATACATTGGATATGTATAAATCTTCTCTAAACGTAGACGTAGCTAGAGCACCATACTCTTCTCACATTCGACTGCTTGTGTTTCTATCTTCTTAACCTCTAATCAGTATCACACTAATCTCTTGTACATTTGTAGGACGCTGTGTTTCAACGACAGAACTTGATAAGAGAAACACAGGAACAACGAATCATCGTTGGAGAAACGTTGTAAAATTTCACTAAAGTATTTGATGTAAACAATAGACCGATCAATCTTTCGATCGAAGATTTCGTAAAGGATTGGCGGGATCACTATGGTTACGGCACGTGCGCCGTCTGGATTGATCAGTGGCGACACAGGATTGTCGGATATCGGTTGGTGAAGAGGCTGGACCTGATATCAAGAAGAAGGTACTCCGGGCAGGTTGTCTCGCGCAACTGCGGCCGCCGCGGCCAGCAAATTGCCTGCTTCCGGGCCTCATTACATCACTCTGTTACTCTGTTAACGCTCGCCGGAAACCCCTCTGCCTACCTCGTCTAAACTCTCTCTCGCATGTACCTACACACACTATTTAAATGCACTGTGTCGCGGACGATGCGGCCGCGCGTACTTTCAATACGAAAGAGGGAGAAAACGATACATGCGTCTACCTTGCTGCGTTTTCTTACCGGATGATTCGATGATGGTCTGTTTGGTTTTGCTTGTGTGCAATGGAATCGTAGGACGGATGCTGGATTCGCTCTGTTTTAGGTTGAGCGCTCTTTCGATGAACAGGTAATTACATGACGGTTTCCTTGATTTCTTGTAACTCTGGTGATTAGTATGGTATTGTTATTGAAGATTGGTATTTGATTCTGTATTAATGATTATGTTTAAATATGGAGAATGTTTGGTTGTGTCCTTTTTTAGGTAAAGCATACTTTTATAGATTGTTTGTTGTTGTTGGTGCTGTCTAATGATGGATTAGAAAGAATTGCATGATGGCTTCTTGGTGACTAGATAAGATTGGTATTTGATCTTTCAATGAAGTCTTAGGATCAAACTGAGGTCTGATTTATGGTTATTAAAGATTGGACACTTTTGCAAAGGAGGAACATTGCCAAATTGTTCTATTTTAAACAGAATTTGCCTTGTTGCTTGTAATGTCTGGTGGTTGATATCCTATTGTGGTTTGATATATGATTTATAGTTGTTGGATGTTGAATTTGTTTGAAAAGAAAGAAAAATTCTGGATCTTTCTGTTAGGTAAAGTACTGTTTTGTTGACAATATAGATGAAAAGAAATTAATACATATATATATGATTTTTACAGATATATAATTCATAATTGTTGGAACTTGGTAAGATATAGAGTTTATACTGCACATTAATTTTATGGAAGTAATACATAGAATCTCAAGATTTGCAGTAATATTTTCCTTAATTATAGATATATTCTTCCTTATGATTCCATAATAAACATAAAAGAAAGTTGACGATAATTAGTAACCATTTAAAATTAATCCTGAGATTCGCTGTATAATATTAAATACAATCGCACAAAAAGCCTGCCATTTATTGCACAACAGGAGGTGAACAAGAAAAAGAAAAGAAAAGAATTAATATTAATACCAGGGCATAATGCTATGCGCTTGATTCGATATACATATTCTATCTCGATATTTCTCTTCTAATATGCAAAATACAAAGTCCAAGGGGCAATGACGTTTTTCAGACGAGGAAAGCAGAAATACTAGTACAGCGATAAAAACCGGAACGACTTCCATGATCACGATCCATGCTTAATACATGACAAAGTTCATCGATGAAAAGAGAGGACAGCGAGGAAAACATGGATATTACCTGAACGAGGCGCTCTTCCTCTAAAAACAGGAATTCTTTAACGACGAAAATAGAGCCAAACGATAACCAGTGAACAGAACCCCGCAGAAAACAAGAACACCTATTTAACGATAGACTCGAGTAAGTCTTGAATTCTTCTTACTTGGTGCAACAGAAATTTCCGAATTAAACGGCAAAGAGAAAAGAAGAGCAAAGACAAAAATGGATGTAACCAATTAAAGGCTAACTTAAAATTTTTAATTTTAACTTTAAATTGTAGAATCTAGGTATATGAAATAATAATGAAAAAAATATCAAGTGGATTTTTAGAATTTCTTTTTACAGTCGGAATGTTAAGGAAAATTCAACGATGCAAATTGATCGCGAAAAATTGTAAATGAAATGTTGCCTTAATTGATCTTTAATGGGTTAAGAAATCTTGCATAAGAGATATTATGACACGAAATAAAAAACGATGATACAAGAGAGACAAATGGGGGAGGATTTGTAGAATTTACGAGGCGTTAAAAAAATGAATAACAACGTGATGTAGAGTGCGGGCCAATAAAAGAGTCGGCAGGAAAAATGCGAACGTGGGCGGTAATTTAGCGTTGAAGATACACGCCGGAGCGGTTAATACGCGAAACATGCGTGCAGACAGGTGAGGCTGGTGTTCACGAGGGTGTACACAGTGTATATCATAAACGCGAACCGGTAAAACCCGTGGGAAAGAATCGGGAATAATAAACGTGCCGATTTTTATTCGGCGGTTATCGGAAATTCGCCCACGAGGCGATAAATGTTCGGATAGTTCCACTACTGTACGCCTCTAAATCATTGTAGTTATTTTTCACGAATGGTGGAAGCGATATTACACCCTGTCTGGCTGTATGTATGAATGTAACGGTAAAATGATTTATACAAATCTCATAATCTTGTAACTATTCTATTTGACTTAGACTTAATAATCATTATATGCGTTATATATCAATTGAACATTGTTTATTAGCGTTCGGGATTGTGTTATTTTTTCCATACTTAAATGTTTTATTATGAAATTAACACTATAATGTATAATGTATTTGCTACAACAAGATGATTATTCATGATGTTAATGTGGAATTTTCTTATTGTCAAAATAAGCCTAATTCCAAGGCAAAGCAGGCAGATAAAACTCAGTCATTGTAGAGTCATTGACTTCCTAATTATCAGGGAATTTATTTCAGAGTCGTTTTAAGCTCTTATTTCCTATACTATTTATTACAATTTTCTACAACATCCTTACTTACTGTACTATTTATTACATCACTCTTATACAATTACAACTACAGAATCATTAACTCTCAAACTACATAAATAGTACTCTTATTTTGGTTAAAAATATTACAAACTCTTACTTACTACATTGTTTACTAAGCTGTTTTCATATTACAGTTTCCATATTATAGGTACAATAATATATGCAATCACAATCAACTGAAAAGTCCAAAATGAGATCCAACTCACCGTCAATGCGGGGTCCTGCGTGTAGCCTTATCCAGCACCGTCAAATCCAGTTCGTCTTTCGCACCAGGTAGCTCAAACCGAGTCTCAAACCTTCACCTCCTCACTTGCAATAAAATCCCAACCACGATCTATATATACTTCACCCAATACTAAAACCTCGTTCCTCTTTCAAGTATCCTTCAATGAGAAGAAAACTTCAACGAGGAGAACCAAACCAGGAAGTCAGCAACATTGGATGAACACGCGGATTGAATGATAGCAGAGAGATTCAACGATACATAAAATAAAATCCAAAGGAAGCCGTAGCTTCAACTAAAGCAGACAGGTGAAACAGACTTAACAACCAAATGAACCGGCGTACGATGGCCGATAGCCGGCTATCCGAGCGGATTACAACCCCGGAGGATGTAACGAGGCTGCGAGAAACGCGTGGACCACCGTGGCGAACTCGGCCGCGATGCGACGGACGCACATTTGGCAGCGTCGTTATCAGTCGCGGTCCGACGATTGGCTGTGTATCGGAGCCTGCGCCGGGACGCCGGGAGAGAGGGTGGAGATGGCGGTGGAGGAGGTAGGAGGGTTGGTTGCTAACCCCCTCGTGCCCGGCTCTGGCATGAAGCGGCTCCTTAGAGGCGGGATCATCCACCAGGGTGGATCTTTCCTCTCCCTTCCTGCCTGTCCCTCTCGCTCACTCTCTCTCTCTCCCTTTCTCTCTCTCGTTCTCTCTCTCCGTCTGTCCTTATCTGACCTGTTTCTACTACTACGTTGTACGTCCTTGTCTCTCATATTTGTTTGGCGTATATCACTGTGTTTGTTGCACTTTGTCAGGAGCTCAATTTCACTTTTTCCATCATATATCTATTGTTTTTTTTCTTTTTTGGATGCTTTGGATTTAGAATAACGTCTTCGTTGGGGTGATCAGTCTCTTAAGAGTTTCTCAATCTTCGGAGGTGTTGCGTTTTGGCTTTCAGTTACCTTTTCTGGGTCATGGATGTCTTCGAATGGCCCTCTAAATATTTTTTAAAGGAAACTAAAGGAAAATTTAATTAGATACAATTTTTTAAGATATAGTTACGGATACACTCACAGATGGATGTTTTGTTTAAACAAGTTGAAATGTATTGAATGCATATCCTTTAACTTTTCTGGAAAGAGACAGATACGGATGAGGATCTTTCATTGATCTCCGGATTTATTTTACTCCGAATTTTCCATGTTAAATACGATGAAATGAAAAATGAAAAGTTCATTGAACAAAAGAAAGTAATTAATTTTAATATCATAATATAATACTATATTATTGGCTCGAATATTTTATGTTGGTATTTTAGATCTAATACACAGTAAAAGCCCGATAGACGGTGAACGCAAAGCAGAAATATTAGGATGAAAAACCTAAACGATAATTAAGGTCCATGCTTAATGCTTGACAAAATCGTCTAAGCATAAAGGGAAAATATAAATCTGTTTGTTGGACATTCTACGGTGGACAACATTGCAAAGTGTTTTGTAATACTTTTTTATTTTTAATATTGCATCTATTATATTTGCTACTTGATGAGAAAATTGAGGAAATTGCTAGTTCTTCTTGATGTGATTAAATTTAAATTGGAATCGATATGCTGACATCTTTATAGCGACTGAAGAAGTTAACGAAAAAGAAAGGAGGAGGGTTTTCAAGCAAAACAGAACGAAAATTGTTGCATACAAGAGCTGGAAGTTTGGCGTGCAGCGGTCATGGGACTTTGGCATAGGTTCAAGATGACGGGAACATTGAGCTTTCAATTGTACTCTGTAATGGGCCTTTACAATAATCCAATATTTCCAACTAAATGTCTTTCACCTCCGATTCGCGGGCATTTATCCACTTAAATCTTTCAACACTGTAAAATAAGAGGATGTGGTAAGAACAACGTCTATTTCTTTGTAGCTTCAGTTAAGTGCACTGATTGGAAATGATGTTAGATTTAAATGTGGAATTTTGAGTAAGCGTGAGATTAAAATTACTTTAAATCCAACTTAGATAAAGTAATATCCTAAATTATCCTAGACCATAGTTAGGTAAGAAGAATACCTATAAACTTTTATACGCCCCATCTAGCTAGTAACATTTCCAAAATAACAGATTGTTTTTATGAATAATTCAACGTTATCTGCTAATCTTTATGCGACACAACTGTATTATACTTTGCTTGTTATTGCGCTTAGATCAAAGATAGATCAATCTTTTCTCTTTAAATTAATATTTTAACCAAAGAATAATTGTCAAGAGAGATATCAAATGCTAGGAAAACCAATCTACTCGTTTCCATAAATTTAGCCATACAATAACAATACTATAATGACAATTCTAAATCAAAACTAAAAGAGAGCAATATCCATGAACACGTAGAGATTTCGTAGAGCTAATAACATTCCCAGGATAAGTAGTAAATTCGATTAATATATCAATGTTATCTCGTGATCTTTATGCAAGGTCATGGCGTATACGTTCCCGCCCTTCCACCGGGTATCTGCTTGTACGAAAATTATCTGATCTACGGCGTGCAGTAACAACGGGGGCGCGACACGTCGGACACGTGGCCAGGGCACGATTTCGAAAGGGTGCTGGCGGCCAGCCGCCGGTATATGTTCCAACATATCGTCGATAACCATGTATCGTTATCGTCCTATTCGTTAACCGTAGCGATCAACGCGAATTCACGTGTTATTGTTATCATTTTCAAGATCGCATTACTACGCTATAGAAAATCCGGTCCTATTGTTTTTCGTAGTTCTTCGGATCTAGATCAGATTATAGTTTGCAAATGTTTGTTGCTGATCTCAATTTGGTTTTAAGAAAACTATACATAGGTATGAACTGTCTCTTTAAACTTTAAACAGTCCTAGCTGTAGATCTTTCTTCTATTTCTTCCCAATGGCTATTCACCTAATAATATTCTTATTTTCTTCACAGATTCACGGGCCTGGAACCTAATAACGTAGAACCAATTTTATCCACGGACCTGCACTCAACCAACATTCTTCTACTTCCTCAAACCATCTTACCTCTTTCAACAAGAAGAACATGGCTTTATCAACCCTCATCTTCCTTTATCTCAAAAAATTGTTACACCATATCTCACTTCTTGTAACTTTTACCCATAGATAGTGAGAAAGTGAGACGAGCAGCATACCGTGCATAGTCGATTATACGTGGAAACGGTTGACGATGGCCGCGACCGGAAGTAGCACGGATCCACAGTGATCCGGACACGAAAACGCACTCATCGATCAGGACACAAAAGGTTCGATGTTTCTCGCACGATTGACATCGTTCCTTGCTTCACGATCGGAGGCTTCACGCATGAACAACGAGACACGGCTAGACATGGTTCGTGATTTCCACCGGAAACGAACTGGCCAAGGGGGATGATTGTTGAAACGGAGAAGAACTGCTCGATCTGAGACTGATTCTTAACGGTGATCGCTTTAATCGATTATTCACGAATCACTAGGTAAATAATAAAGAAATTTTTGTTTCTTTTTCTGCGAAATTGTAGGGGTCTGAAGGATTATTGGGTTGCGTTTGGTTTAGAGATTGTGCATCTGTGCGATGCTACAAATAGGGTTGAAAATTGCTGTAGAATATGAGAATTGATAAAGAGCGGCGAAAGTTTTCTCATGTCTTTATTTCTTATATTTTTTAACAACTTACTCTTTACTGTCGTGGTACCATCTTACTAATTATGGCGAATGTTTATCTCATTCAGAATATCATGTCATTTCAATACTTAGTTAAGACAAACCTAGAGGATAAATGACCCACTTAAATTTTCCATTTCTTTTTAAGGCCACTGTTACGTTTGGAAGAAAATATTTATCTCGTACACAGTATAATGAATTTTCTCTCTAAAGACATAAAAGAATCATCATCATCCCAAGAATCACTTAACCAGGTAAACAATAATTTGGAGGACTCCATAGATAGAATCTTTTTCTTCTATTTAGAACAAAATATTTATTCTATTTAAAATAATAAATTACTCACTTCGAATATTTCATGCAGATATCATTCAACCAAAGAAGGTCACTTTCATATTCTTCTACGCTGATACCAAGAACAAGATAGCACTCAAACCAAATCACCCTTGGTTGGCAATAGAATTCTGCAAGAGCCCAAAATAGAGTCTTCCTCTTCCAAGAGAATCCGAAGGATAATCAGTTCAGGTCGAAAATGTTCTCTCTCTCTCTCTCTCTCTGAATCAGGATGATCCGTATTGTTGTCGGCAATCACGAACGGGTCGGGTACGGTGGATAGAGGCCGAAAACGAGTCTATCGGCATTTAGCCGGGTTTCGTGAATGTAAACTAGGCGTTTCCTGCACGTATCGTACAAAGTGCTCGATTCGCTGGTCTTTTTTCACCGGACCGATCGATAATGCCATTGCAAACACCCTGTATGTGCTCGGTTAATGTTAATGGCAGGGGCTGGCTCGGGTGAACGGTGTGGGTTGCCCCTTTGCCCGTGAGTTAGAGCTTCCTGAGGCTTTCCCCGCATCCACCGTGCTACCCTCGCCGACTAGAGGACTGTGTCTGGCTAATGGTAAAGCCAGGAAATATCAAAAGTCGTCTCTGTTACCGTTCTTTTTAGTTTTCCCGAGTTTCTTCTCTTTTCCCTGTCGTACCACGCATCGAAATCCTTGCACTTTAGTTCTTCTTTTCTCTTTTTTCCACTTTCTTTTTATTGGTTGATAGATAGGGATCTTGTTAGGGATAAGAAATAGTCGAAAGCTTGGAGAATGTGAAACAGTTATTTAAATATTAGTATACATTATCTTTAGATTTATTTTGATATATTTTTAGACTTGAAAGAATTAGAAAGATATTTAAATATTAATGGTAGCCTATATATTTTTGGAGTTGTAAGAATGTTTATAGAGATCCTTATCAGAAATTAAAGTCAAGAGTTATCGACGAATTGAAGTGCTTGTGTTTGCTTCTTTTTGCTCTTGTTTGTGTGGAAAAATATAATACATTTTTTACTAATATTTACATAGATTGTTGCTACATATACATAGATTAGGATAAAGAGTTATTAAGGAATTTGGAGAACAAAGGAAGTGCCTTTGCTCTTATTTGTATCAGAGAATATATCAAAGCATCACATTGTTAGCTTTTTTAGCTTTCAACTTTATATTTAGAAGGATATTTGAAAGTGAAAGAGAGTAAGAACACAAATTTATTTCTGTTGCCACACACGTAGAGCGAAGATGGTTAATTTTTAGTCATTTAGTAAGAAATATAGGAAAAGTATGGGCTGTTTGAATATTTTTATTCAGATACAAAAGGAATTTTTACGAGGAGAATCAGTTACTGCAACAAATTTTCTGGCTTCCCTTTCATTGTTCTTTCTGGTCGGTTTTCATCGAGTTAGCCGCGAGACCAGAAAGTAATATATTAAAGCACCCTTGATCTACAACGATACCGAACAGCGGTTAACGCGGTTATCATCGGTAACACGATCGTTGAAATGATAAAAAATGTATCTAACTCGAGAGAACAAATGTAATCACTGCTTGTCACGAACACAATGCATTCAACAGGTTAGTGCTGCATATTAAAAAGAGTTTATTCGCATGCTTATAAATCTAGCCCAACGTTCTGGAGGAAGATTTCTCTCGGTTGCTACGTAAAAGGTTCACCATACCTGCTAAAAATCTGGAAAAAGGGGGAAACAGGTAGAGTCATACGATTTTTATCATTGTTCTCAAAATAAAATATTTACAAATTATTTATTAATTTTGAACGTTCTTAACTAGGATTGTTAAGTCTTGAATAGTACTCGTCAGATTCCTTGGATTTTGAGTGATACAGATTGAGGTTAGGTTAGGTTAGATAGGTACAGACTGAATTCCAGAATATAAAATAAACTAAATCATCAAAGTAAAACAATATCAGTTTATTACAATTGAAAAACCAATTTCTCGGAGCTGAAACTTGTACAATAATTATTTAATAACTATTATCTTTAAGAATTAATTAATATCGATTATTGTACAAGAAACCCCTATATATTATTCTATTCAAAATTTACTAGAAACCAAAATCTTCAAGGCACATGACTAAACACAGCTTAATATTACGTATAAAGATCGCAAACCTAAACGAACCTATGTTACAGATCTGTATCTTGTACTAATCTAGAGTAACTAAGCCCGAAGTATGGCTCGTAGTTGAGCGTAAATCTGGGACCCTTTAATTGGAAACAATGGTCCGACGAGAATAGATTAGAGCGTTGAAAAGGCGTGCACAATCGCGGCACGCTTCTGCCGCGCGTAGATTTCACCCGAGGGAATCGTCGATATCGCGTGATTTAATTTGTTACAATTAGGGCAAAGGGTCCCTTAGGTAGGACAGCGCAGAGTACCCGGCCAAAAGAGCGACAGAACGTGACAGACAGAGGCAGTACGAGCGAGTTCACCGCGCCCTGCTATTAATATCAGTTAACGACCCGATATGATCGCTCGTCTATACTCACGGACAGGCTGCCATCGGTAGGTTCAAGCCATGGGGTCGAATCATGTGCTTCATCCATGGTTTCGACCACGATTCACACTGACATCGATCCACTGAGTCACCGGGTAGAATTCATTCTCAGCTTTCCGGCTAAATCAATCTAGAATCTGTCGTGGTTGCCTCACCTGGAGAAGAATAAAATGGTCTGACTGGTCCGGGCTATTTATTAAGCATTTCCAACGGGCTTTATCTTGATACGTGGTGTATGTGGAAGTGAAGATTGAAATTGGTATCGTTTTGTTTGTAAATGTTTGGAGATTTAAAAGGCGAGTCCGTAAATTGAAATATCTAAGTTACGAATATTTAAAAATAAATTAAATTTAAGAAATCTATATGTCCTTAAAGATTCTATCGAGATATTATTTTTCTAGTATTTTACATTAGCTGCTGCGAATACAACCAATAAAAGGTTAGGTTTAAAGTTGAGGTTAACAGTCCCTACAATTAATAAAATGCATCGTCTCCTTCAAAAAAAATCAATAATTCAACGCTTTTCGAATATTCTCTCTTCCAAAACTAACACAAAATCTATATCTATAGGAAATGTAAGAATCAAGGATTGGCTGTCAAACCCTATGGACATAGGAAAAGCGGCGTCGGGTGCATGTAGAGAACGACCGATAACAATAGACAGGGGCCGTGCTCTATCTAGCAGGCATCCGGGCCAACGTCGAAACGAGGCTGGTGCCGCGCGCGGATTACCATAAGCATTCATATATGCAGCGGCGCATTATACTTGCATACCCGGCATAAAGGTGGCCGTGTCGACGCTCGTATTGGACAGCGGCCGCAGGTATATGTATTGCACCGGCTGGCCGGTCGGCCACTTACTTACGTGTACCGAACCGCCTTCACGAGTCGCTGGCACGCGAGCCTGATTGACTTGTAGATGAGGCGACACAGTCGATATACGCCAAGTCCACCGTCCGACTCTGAAACCCCCGTCATGGCTACCGATGTCCGTGCAATTCTACCTCCTCCCCTTTTCCCTATCGGTTTCTCTGTATTGTTACGAACAAACCACGGATACTTACATGTGTATACATCGATTATATTTTACGATATAACACTAGAAGTATCAGTTAGGATTGATGTTTTAGTATACTTTGATCTGTATGTATTATTGTTTGGAATGTGATTGAAAGTAGGTAATATATTATACACTGCATTATAGAATCGTTTATCTTTTTGTTAGAAAAATGAAGCGTATTGTATATGAGATGACGCGCTAATTAGTTAGGTTCAGAAAAATATACATAATGGGATATAGTGTTAGTATAATGTTTAGTATAGATAGAGCGGATTAGATCAGATTTAACAAGATGTATATTCCAGATAATTAATAGAAGCATTTAAATTATATATGTATTACAATATTCACAATGTCTAAATTAATTATGGACAAATATTACGGAACATCGTCACATTCCAAAATCTTCAAAAACAACTGTCCATTACGAGGCGTCTTGAGACCATCGGTAGCCATGGGATTTCTACACCGTGGCCACGCACCCCCACGAGCATTTCCCGTCTCGCTCTTCCACTCCCTCTCGACGAACCTCCTTTTCCAACGTTCCCTCGCAGCCACCGACCGTTATCTAGTTAATTAATCTCCGCCGACGGCGGCAGCCGACTACCAGGGCGGCAAAACTCCCACCGTTTCTGCAGCCGTAACGAGCCACGACAACGAAAGTGTCGAGCGCCACCCCCTTAGTTCACTCCAGATTCGCGACTCTCCCCATCTTTTCGAACTGCGAAAATTTAATCGCTTTTAAAGAACCATCGTGCGATTTATCGAAGGGGATAATTGAAAAATGGTTGAAGAAGTGAAATGATTCTGGAAATAATAGTGGAGTGAGCATTTGAAGGTGAAGACGCGAAAAGAGCAAAGAAAAACAAATACTTGGTGTTTAGATCATTAGAGGTAATATTCTTTATTATTATTATTATTATAAATCTTTTCTTCATTGATATTATTATTAGTAGTAGTAACTAAATTGGTAACTAAAAATACCAAAAATACACGTTCTGAATATTCTTGGTTTTATATGGTTGCGCTATATACTAGTTTATCAGTGAACTATATATTTTAAGATAAATATTTCAACAGACTCGAACATACAATTTACTCAGATCTACACGGCATATAATGCAAGTTGAAGCTATAAAAATTACACTAAAAATAGCGGGCATGGAGTGATTTGAAAATAAGAGAACAAGCGAAACGGGTGACAAATAAATTATTGAAAGAATTGGATGGGCCACAAATGAAAGGAACAATAAAGAAGGTAAATTCTACAGATAAGGAATATAAACGTAATACATATATTTTCATATTATTCCCATTTTACTTACTCCAAACACGATCAATTTAAGTCATAAAAAAATTAAACACATTTCTCTAGCCAATCTTGATTATTCCAGTAACATTCAAAGGATTAGTTCTACACTGATGACCGTCGTTCCTCAAAATTCCTCCAAATCCCGCTTTAAGCGAAACTCTGCTGTTTGAACCTCGACCACGGAACACCAGTGGCGACATCCTGCTCAACCTACATTCTCTACCACTCGCAAGATCACTCCGACGAGTCAACGCCTGATAACCTACCATCGAAACAATTTACCATGAAGCTCGTCAGATCCATGACAGTTACCCTCCGAAATAAATCTATCGATCGCTCGCGTATTCCGAACGAGGTCCAAGAGCGAGTCTATCGGCGGAACAGACAGATGTCTCAGGTCGACGTTGCGACGCGTGCGGGGTGGCTCGTGGCGTGGTGCTCGGTGGCGTGGTACGACACGGACGGTGCGCCCCCTGATGCGGGGTGGGCAAGTATTGATTGGGTCGGCG
>NT_176438.1:428468-428716 GCF_000188095.3 Bombus impatiens | reverse complement strand
GCAGGAAGAGAGGGTGGCGGAATCGCCAGGCGCCATCACGCGGGGCCACCGCGACCGTCGTCTGAAGGGCCGTCCAGCCAGTGGCCGCGATCTCGATTCACCGAAAAGATGGTCATGATGGCTGGCATGGACGACCACGAGCGAAAAGTCGTCCTCGAGTTCTGCCACCTGCTCGAGAAAAGCAAGCAGCTGTTCAACGGGCTACGGGATTTACCACAGTACGGGCACAAGCAGTGGCAGGGGTACTT
>NT_176438.1:428188-428430 GCF_000188095.3 Bombus impatiens | reverse complement strand
CCTTTGACATCTACACGAAGCTGTGGAAGTTTCAACAGCAGCACAGGTGAGTGAAACTTGAGAAAAAAAAGGAAGAAGAGGAATAAAAGCAGCAAGATAAGGAAATAGAAAGAAAAGAATGAAAATGACGAAAGAAAAGATAAGACAAATGAAAAGCATCATGCAACATTGTGTCGCGTATATACCACACGGAGGCCACACGGTGAGTCATCGTCGGACGAGGGTGGCCGCTGGCGTGGCTG
>NT_176438.1:423725-427990 GCF_000188095.3 Bombus impatiens | reverse complement strand
GGTGGCCGCTGGCGTGGCTGAAGCCATCGATCATACACGTACGACGTCCTCCACGCCACGAGGTCCTTCGACACGATCCGCGACTCTGTCAGGATAACGCTGAAACAGAGCTGTGTTCTCTTGGTGATTCCTCTGTCTCCTTCGGAAGGGCCTGACGGGCCGCGGAAGCCCGCCTCGCGCAGAAAAGACACGCGTGTATCTACACGTACGTGAAAGACGTACGTAATAGGCAACAGGGGTGTAAAACTGGGATCGGTTGCGCCCGTTCACGAAGGACCACGGCACGGTCCTTTTACGCGCTCGACCCACCATGTGACGTGAACGTGAATGGAGAATCGTGCGCGCGAGTGAACACGGTCACGCGTGTGTGTATATAGCTATCGTGTATCTCTGCCGCTTACTCAGATCTTCATCGCGATTTCCCTACGACATGTCGGTGCTTTTAGTGGGTTACACATTACTCTTCGTACATCTACAAGGACAGGATAATCTTACTGGTTTCATCAATTGTCGTTTTCCTAATTTTATCACTTTCGATTTGGTATAACTGGACTGCGGCTGTTTGTACAAACGCTTTTGTTAAAGTTTTAGTTTAAGAAATGAAATTTAAGCTTTGAATATTTTATGCACTTTTAGGACTTTGCGCATTCCTTGCATTTTTGCATTAAATTCCCCATAAATATATAAACATCCGTAGTCTAGTAATAATGCTAGCATTATAGATATCTTTATACCTTATTAGGTAGATCTGACACTGCAACTGGAAGAATAGGATCTAACCAGAAATTTGTTTCACTCTTTAAATATTAGAACGAGTATTGGACTTTGGATATTTTATGTATTTTGCATGTTACGTACGATTTATACACTTTTGAATTTTTAAAATCCACAACCCAGATACTTTTATCGTTTGGGATAAGGATTGGAGATACGAAGAAACATCGAGCATATTATATTAGACTTTTATAGTTCTTGAAGCAGTTTTTGTATAGCATATTGTACGTATGATATTATACGTGTGATTTAATTTTATAAAATTCAGAGTATAAAAGATAAGGATATATATATATATGTACGAAGGAAATATGAAATTAAATGACGTTTTACAAAATGGATATATTTGTGTGAGAAAATTATATGTGTGTTTAAAAGATACGTTAATTTCAATTTAGTCTGCTTTCACGTTTCCTTTGTACATCTTTCCTTTTATACGCTGAATTTTGCGGAATGGAACTTGAAATATCCTTTAAAACGATCGCTTCAGGCTCGAGTGTTTCAATATCTTTTGCTGTGAATTAAAAGATACATCAGCTAACATAGAAACTGCACATGGTTTCTTTTAACATTAGATCTATCAATCTTTAATATGCACCTGGGAGTATATACTATATGGATACAGATGATTTCAATGAAAATAGATAGATACATACATATAACTATATTTAATAGTTTTCTATTCCAATAAATCTTGTATGTTTTAATTAATTATAAAGCATATTGTCAATTATTTTATTGTTTAATTAATTGTAAGATTCCAATGTTCTTGATAGTTCAAATCTTTAAAAAGATAGAGCTTCTTTAATATATTTTATTATTTAATCAACTGGAAAGTTCAATGCCTTTGGTAGATCTTTTATTACAAAATGGAGTTATTACTTATAACTTTGACATTCTTCCATTTGCAATGAAGATTTCTACATCATATAATAGTTTATAGTAATTATGCATTAAGAAATTATATTTTCATCTCTAAAATTACTAGGCTCTGTTCAATTGCGTTTCAGATATCTTTACAGATCATATTACATGATTTTTTCTCGTAATACGATTCAGAATTTGCATGATCTTTATGTGATTTCTCCGAAGAGTTCTTGTACGTTGAAAAGCACGTGACTTGGATTCTCGTGGCCATCGCTATGCGAATACATCCATTTATGTTCAATCTTCTGTACGATTTAATATACTTATTCCAATAACTACGAATTTTTTGTTTCATAGCAATTATTAGTTATATTAGATTAATAAAAATATGGTAATTTAATCGGTTATTAGTATTATTATTATTAGTGCATGATTGAAATTAACAGGTCTTAATTCTTCAATATTTAATTATTGCAAATATTGTTAAAATTTCGTGTTCAACGTCATAAATTATTCACGTAACTTTTTATAAGTAAAATGCACCGTGAAGGCCATTGAAAGTATGAATCTGAGACTTACGTAAATGTTAAAATAGTTCAACGTCGATTCTGATGATCTTTCATTGGGGAATAAGTCAAGAAAGGTCAGTAAATGTCGCCGATAATAATATTTTAATAAAGATTATTGAATATAATTTACGGCGAACGATAAGGGAAATACTATTTCAAAGGAAACTAAACCGTTCTATGATTATTCGCCACTTGACACAAATTGAATGAATACATAAAGTGAACCTTGAACGTAGAGTTTAATGAATTGTTTAATTCTGAAACTGATTATTTACTTATTTATTTATATATTTAGGGTCAGTATAAAATACAGATACAATACATTTACAATACATCTTTACAATTTACAATACTTCTTTACAATATATTTTTTAAAAAAGCAAGTCAAAAAATATTTTTCATTCGAAAAGAATAATTTAATTTAATTAAAAAAATAATTTAACAAACAACTATCATAGCGCAGTGGCTGAACGGTAAAAGCGTTTCCAATTTCTTTTCCTTCCGTTTCTTGTCTATAAATTACGACAGAAGGAACATTACGATCGCCACGAGGATCTGTGTCACGTGGTTTCCGTCGTACTCCCTGTGGACTATGGGGGTGATATAACGATCGTGCAAACGTTTGCTGTAGTCATAGCATTCTATAATCTGTTTAGTTTACATGTAACCTTTAAATCAGAATTAATTATTCACTGCGTTAGATGCAAAATGTTGAAAGTCTGAAGAATTAAAATCAAGTTTAATTGTTTCTCTCTAGCGAAACTTTTTTAATCACAAATCGCTTGTTTCACCTTTTCTCTGAACCGTTCATATATATAAGGTATCATAAATTATATATTATAGACCAATCACATTACTCCATCCCTTTCCAGTCATCATTTCATTCATAAACTCACCATAGTCTCTATCCATAACCTCTTTCACTAAGTAACAGTCGAAGCTAACCCTAGACCGATTTACTTGGGTGAGTTTGCTTCGTTGGCCCACTTGGACCACGTTACACACACGTCTTTATTTACCCTTTCGATTCTGTTGCACTGGATGCCCGGTAATCTTCAGCCCTTTGTACCTTTCCTTTTTGATCGTAAAGTGTCATCAACATGGGCCGGTTGGCTGATGGTGCGACTCGACAAAGAGTCAATTGTCTATCCGGCTATTCACACCGCTCGCGTTCGTACAGACATGCGACACCCAACTGCTACGGTACATCTCCTATATACACACACGTACGATATATGTGCATACGTAACACGTGGCTGCAAGTATAGATAGGTAGACACGCGATCGTGCCGTGTCGACTGTTAATAAATATCGGGGACGCTCTTTCAGGATCGGTTCCACACGTCAAAACAATAGGGAAAAGTTTCTCGAACGTATGGCCATCAGTTTCAAAAGTATCGCTGGTATCTGAGCTTGTATTATGTTCCCCTGTTTCTCTTTTTTACCTTTCTTTTTCTTTCCTTGTTGTTTCGTTTGTTTAGTTTTTTTATTGTGTTGCAGTTTCCTTGTACCTTTTTTGTCACGAAAGGTTAGGTATTGAGACTTTGTTACTAGCGTTTCTTTGATCTTAGTCTAGGGAGGTGTGATTTCTTGTGAAAGAAAGTATTGTTAGGTTTTGCGAGGATTTTTTAATGATAATTGTTTAATGGATAGGGTTGGAAGTATTGTATTTTTGTAGCCTAGCTGGAGAAGGTTTTAAGTATAATATAGAATTTTATACAGCGTTCTCCATAGAAACGTTAACGTACCTCTCTTCCTTTATTATCTTAACTTCAAAACTGAAAATACATACAAGCAAAGAAAAACCAGTACCAGTTTTTTATAATTGGCACAACAAGATTATAAATCTCTTAATACTTAATATTTGAGCAATTGTATTTACTTCAAGCAACAGTTACGTAATAGAAGATCCAGAAAGACATAAAAGTATAAAATTATACTTCTTTTCTTATATCTAGTGCCTTTTGTTTGTTTATTCTTATGTCATTATTAACTCAATATATCAATCAACACTCCTACCAAAGCGCCTACCAGACCAATAACCATAAAAGGCCC
>NT_176438.1:398700-423351 GCF_000188095.3 Bombus impatiens | reverse complement strand
CGCGCCCTCTTCTTACAGGACGATACTGGACACGAAGTACGGCCTGAAGAGGTGGCAGATCGGTGAGATCGCGAGCAAGATCGGCCAGCTCTACTACCATTACTACCTTCGCACCAGTGAGACTTCGTACCTTCACGAGGCCTACTCGTTCTACGCAGCGATTCGCGGCCGCGCTTACTACAGCCGTGCCGCCAAGGAGGATAGGAGCGACCTGATGGTGAAGAAGCTCAGGTACTACGCCCGTTTCATCGTCGTCTGCCTGCTGTTGAATCGTATGAAGCTCGTCCGTGAATTGGTCCAAGAGTTGGATGCCCAAATCGTTGATTACACCAGCACCTACGAACCGGACGATCAACTCGAGTGGAATTTAGTCCTCGACGAGATCAAGGCGTTCGTGAAGGCCGAATCGGCCGTCGGAGTGGTGCACTCGGACTCGAACCCGGTTATACTAACCCACAGGTTGGGGCCCCAGACCTCGCCGCCAGTCGAACGTACGCCACCCATGTGCCTATCCCTGCAGGAGATCCTGATCGTTGGCAATTGCGCCGACCAGGTGAAGTTTAGTGAATTGTCGATGGACATGTTCAGGATGCTGCAAACGCTGGAGAGGGAGCCAAGGGACGACCCTAATCACCTGCACGATGCGTCGCCGGCAGGAAGGATGCCATTTAGGCCTGGCGCGTATCCTGGTGCCGAGAACGGTGCCCCGAGGCGGGACAATCCACACAAGTACCTGTTGTACAAGCCCACCTACAGCCAGGTACAGGTATTCCTCGCGAGCGGCTTCAAGGAGCTGCCCGCGAACGGAGCGCTGTTGCTCTACTTGTCCGCCGACGGCTGCTTCTCCACCGTCAAGCATCCGGAAGAAAGTGAGTGTTGCCTTTGATCGCGACCGATCACGCTTCCGCGAGTATCTTAGAGCCTTGGCTGAGCCGTTTTTACGTTTTGCTGTCAGGGAAGAGATATGGAATAGATGTAGGCAGCCGATGTAGGAGTAGAGCAGATTAGAGAGTTGGAGGAAGTTTGATAGATGGTTGATGTTAATGGGTTTTTCTTGGGAAGGAAAATAAGGAAGAGCGTTTTCCGTGGTTGCAATATTTCTGTTGTATAGTTAATCTTAATAGCTACGAAGTTTTATTAGCTTTGTCGATTAGAGTTGTTTCATAAAATGTACAAAAGCAAATCATCATTGGCCTAAATATTTTTGACGATTTCTTGAAATATATTGTCACCGACAGACACGTGTCTAACCTAATTTCAGAGTACTATAACCACATCCGTATATTGATAAGTATCATATGCAACACAAATCCAATATTTTATACGTTTGTACTTTCTCGCACTAATCCTAAAGCCAACATTTCCAAATCAAGTTTTACATAGCTTTCTTTTCTAAATCTAATACCGTATCTTAGTAAATTTGTAAAACTTCTCATTCGACAATTCAACTACCCCCACGACCTGAAAATCTCCAAATCGAAACACTTTACGCGAACTAATAACCAGTTGATCGATCAAAGCATGTTCGCCTCTTGTCAACGAAAATAGTTTCCGTTTTAAAAAGGCGGTTGGCCTCCGATCGATTCCGTTGATCGGCCGAAAATTACTTATCACGGTAGAGGGCAGTCGTTGATGCAAGGCTAAAACGAATCACGCGCTTGACGAAGCCGAATGCGAACGCGTGTCGGCATTTTCGGTCAGTTTCCTCGGCCGGTAATTCGACCGGTCGGGTAGAGCGAGTCTTCCGTGTCCTATCGATACGTCTAACTCTCCTGACGATCCTTGAACGACGAAGAAAGGATTTTTCCATGTCTATCATACAAAATATTCGTATTCTGTTCGACAAATTGAGTCTAGAGAGGTAAAACCACGTAACTAAAATCTAGAGAAGATAGGGTTGAATTCACAATTCTGAGATATTGTAAAATATATAGAAGCTATTTTTCGGTATATTAATCTTTTAACTGGAAAGAGTTAATTTAGCAAAGATAAAATCGAATCTAACGAGATATTTGTTGCTTTAATTAAATTACTGAAAAATGAAGCTGCTTCCTTTGTTACAGCAGTTAAATACATTTAATCAAACACGCTCAATTAAATATATATGTACACTAGTAAACCGCGGGTATTTATACAGATTCAAATTTTTGTGATTATAACTAAAAAGTTGTAAACTCTGCAGAGACTTTTTTTCATAAATATTTTTGAGAATATAATTAAAAAAGGAGATATTCGATCAGAAAATTGTTTTATCTATCAAGCATTATACACTATACGTTGAATATTTTATATATTTTTTGTATCATGTGTATTTTGTGCAATTTTGCACTTCCAAATTTCCTATAAATGTCTAAAAATCCGCAGTTTACAGATAAGCCGTGTCGCAACAATGTTACACGATGCCTACGCCACCGCGCGTAGATCTACCTTTAAACGCATGCCACTAATTGGATCATCGAATCGGACTATCACCTTTCTCCGATTCGTTCAAGGGCTTCCAGTGAGCATACGACACACGAGCCGCACTCATCGTTGATTTAGTTACTGAAAGGAACGCTCTTTTCGTTAGTAGTATTCGGATTATGTATAGTCGAGTGGGAAAGACCGGAAAGTGTTTCTGCATTTCATCGGAACTGATGATGACTATCAGTTGCGGTAGTTAAATTTATTCTGGCCTTTGCTTTTTTCCGAATTTGGAAGATGGAAGTTTGCAGCTATTGTACTTGGAAGGGAATGGTATGCTTATATAATGTTTTTTTTTAAATTAAATAAGTTGTTGGAAATTGAGTTGAGGTTAAGGTAAAGCAATGTTAACCCTGTATGACACTATGGAAGTTACATGTATCTATTTGTTAAACTCTACTTTATTTTATTTCTACTTCATGATTTTTTTATAATAATAATTAATTCTTATATTTTAGATTAATACGAATAACTATAATAATCTGTCATATTTTTGTTTCATAAGCAAATTAAGTTTTGGTTACAAAGGGTTAAAGAATAACTTACATATATAGTGGATAGTTTTTGAATGGATTCAGTTTTTTATAGGAAGTACAAAGAGCAGGAAATCTAATTATTAAGACATTTGTGCTGGGATATATTTTGTTTAGGCTATATTATTTACAGCTTTAAAGATTGGTTAGAATAGGAGGCTTATAGAGTCAGAAGCTTATATGTATATAATCATAGATACATATAGAAGATACCAAGAACTGCAGAAAAAATTATTTAACTGTAGGCAATGCTACACTAGCTTAGATGAAGTATTAACTACTATATAATAACAGTTGAAAATTTCACAGCATAAAAAATCAATATTTAAGTATCACACTTCCATACACAGATTCAAATGATATCTATGAAATTCATAAATCAAACATACATTTTAGAAAGGTATAAATATTTATACTTTCACGTATATAATTAAATACATTACACATTACAGAAGGTAAAAAGTTCTATTTAAATTTGCAGATGAAATTCACATACCCCTAATACAAAAACTAGAACTACTAGTAATTTTACGAATTTCTGTTATCTAATAGCAACAAAAATTATTCATATCCAACCAATTTGTTGAGAACAATTCAGTTACACGCCTAAAAATAGCCTCTTCTCATTAACACGTTAGAACCACATTGTACCACAAAGAAAATTCCCCAGTTTCACAATACAGCGTTCCTTTCTCCTTCAGAAATCAACGCCTTTAATTGGATTCGCGAAAAGATCAGTACAAGGTGTCCGCGACTCGAAGGAACTTGAAAGAACACACGCTAGCGTCCTCTTCTTTTTCGTCTTTAATTAGTGGGCATCCTCATGAAACTTTTATGCGGATCGAAAGAAGACATCTTGAGAGTCGGCATACGAGATACACACGACCATGACCTCTCGCGGTGCATGTTGAATTAACTACATAGAAAATCCAGGTCGTTTAAATGGTTTCCTAATATTCCACGTGCCACGACGTTCAACCGCGACGATCTATTATCTTCCGGCCGATCTGGAATAGTTGCCCGTCATTCATCGCATTTCTGTTCTGGTTTAATTAGTAATTCGTATATTTAATACCAGAATTCGTTATGCAATGCTTTCGATGTCTTTTGTGATACATGTATAGTGGCTCGCAGAAATGTCTGAATATGTACTTGCTATGGAACCTTTTATGTATACATATATTGTTTGTGCTATATAAAACATTTTCGAATTTTATCAATAGTATAATTAGTAGATTGCTGATTTTTATATAAATTCATATTTTCATGGATACAAAAGAGTAGGATCTGAGTAGAGATCTGGTTTACCTGTTAAATATCATAAACAGTACTATACACAAAAACAATACTATATCTTTATACGTTTATATGTTTTGTATGCTTTTGTATGTTGTTGCGTATCATAACGTTGCATATCATTACGTATTTTTGTATCTCAAAATTACTGATAATTGCATAAAAATCAGCAATAAGAAACTACTGTTACTGTTTTTCTACTACATTTTCAAACTGTTTCGTATAACACACATAATACATTCATGAAAAGTTTCTATAAGTATTTACTTTCGCGAGCTACTATATTTCTATGTGTTCTCAGTATTTGTCAGTGTCCGCATGTAAATGTAAACAAGTATTTATTGTCCTATGGGTATTTATTATCGCGTGTATCAAGTGGTAAATTGGTGGCAAAATTTTGGGATCGTGTTTAATTTTATATGCAGGTTAAATTACGCTATAAATATGATAATGTATAATAGACGTTTGTGTTATATTACAGATATTTTGGTTCAAACTTTGGATTATTAAACCTCTACTTTTCTTCCGTCTCGACGAATAAAAAAATTTTGAATATCTCATTATCTATCAACTTTCATAAATTTGGGAAGTTTTTAATGATAAGAAATACGATTGTGCCACAGGACATAGTGAGGTTAGGAAGGTAAATAAAAATACTTTCCTTCAGAAATTACTATTAGTCATATTTCTAACTTTTATTATACTCAAAAAATTTCGTTTCCAAAGAGGTATATACATATAAAATAAAGTAACGTTGATATATTTTCCAGTATAACATGCGTACCTCTACAACTTGAGATGAAAACGTCCGCAAATCCATAACCTTCACGTGACCCGTTTTCATCAGTAGAACCGAAACACGCTGTAAAATTTGGCCACCTATTTCCAAACGGATCTTTTGTACAGACTACTTTATTCTGTATCACAATTCCTCTCCAGTCATCGAGCAATCTCTCTTTCTCCCTTCCTGCTGTTCTCTTCAAAGTACGTAACACTTTCCACTTATCGTCCATTTGTATGTTGCCTAAATGTTACACATAAAATACCTTTAAAAGGACGAAGGAGAAGTGAAAGAAAAAAGAAAGAAAAGAGGAGGGATAGAATAGAAGAAAAAAATTCGAGTCAAGACCGAAGGTCGAAAATGTTGAAAAATTTAGCAAGCTGACCACCAAAGGAGCGCTCGGAAGCCGGTATTCAGAGCGCAGTGAGGTTACAAGCCGCTCGAGAAGGCGAAAACGGTCTTTCAACGAAAGTAGAGTAGCGCATCCGTGTCAAGGTTATTCCGCGATAGAGATTCCAAGCTGTCGGCCCAGTAGATTCTAAGTTTGCAATCAATATCGAAATACGCGGTGACGCGTCGATATCGAAGAAACCCCGCCGGTTACATTCGACCGACAATTCTTTTGCCTCTTTTAAATAAATCTCGGCTTTCGGTGTCGTTAAAAATCTCACTTTTACGGTTGCGATAGATTTTACAAATAAACGTTGGCATTAGACTATGGTTACAGTGGATGTGTGTTTTGATCTCAATATATCAAGTATGAAGACCATAAGGGATCAATATAATAAATCTAGCTTCTTTGTTTTTTTTTATTTTTATGTTACATAATGTTAAGCAGAAAATATTTTAATATGGAAAGAAAACAACTTGTTACACTTAAAGATATAACTATCTCAAAAAAAGGTTAATATATCTTTAAAGCTCCGTAAAAAATCAACAATATGATTAGAATGTTAAGACAGTCAATAATTTTGGAATATTTAGCATAGTAACATACGTATAAACATAGATCCTTGTTATTTTTATTTCGGCTTTCAAAATACGCATTCACCATACCGTTATAGCATTAGACAAGAAATTAAATTTGACTTTTTAAATTTGAATAGAGAACATATATAGGGTATTTAGTGGAAAAAACTAGGAATGGTCAGACGCGCGGGAAACTAAGTAGAATTTAAAAGCAGAATTGGTACGTTCCAAAATGCGCGATACAAATTACAATGTCGTGGTACGATCTAGTCCGGACACAAATAAATCTTCCAAGGATACAGGCAACGATTTTGGTAACGCTCCAATTTCAAGCGGCGAGTCTCGAAAACCGACACGGTCGGACAAGCTTCTCTGCTCATTGTTTCGCCGAAATGAAGCTCGCTCTTTCAAGCCGGCCGCGCGTGAACAGCCGATGCAACTGATCGTTGTTTTATTTATAGAACGCTCAGTGCGAAAAACAGGCCTCAGCAACCGCAAGTTTCGGTTTTATTCGGTCCTTATGGAAGATTTGTTATAGTTTTAAAAAGATATATTACGTTAGAAAATAATACTTCCGGTTTCAATGTTTCAAATCTCCGAACTTTTGTAATTTTTTTACCCATGAGTTTTTAATTTTTAAATTTCGAAGCGCTGAGTGGTTAAACTTTCAAATTTTGAAGCTTTGAACTTTCAAACTTTGAAATTCGGAAGCTTCAAATTTTTAAGCTTCTAAATTTGGAAACTTTGTACTTTTTCCGGATTTTCAAATCTAGAAGCTTTGAATTTTCAATTTACTAGATTTTAAAGTTTTGAATCCGCAAATTTTTAAATTACAGGGCTTTAAATTTTTACACTTTCACATTTGGAAGCGATAAATTTTCAAATTTGAGATCTTCCAGTTTCCAAATCTTTTAACTTCAATGCTTTGACACCTCGACATTCCAACATTTATATTTAAAAATTTTAAATGCCTTAGTTCCTAATTATAAACCTTAAGCACCAAATCCCCATATTCCTATCTACGAATTTCCTAAATACTCTTTGTAACTCGAAACCTGAAAAGCCAAAACTGACATTAAACACAAAACGAAGCCAAGGAAGGGCGCGTAGCCCGATAGTTAGGGTACCGTTCCCACGTGACATCACGCCGCTCCACGAAACCGGAATTGCACGATGTTGATAAACCTTCCGATTTTGCAGTGGGGTACGACCTGGGTGGCGTGTCCACGTGTAGCAAGAGGGACCCGGAGCACGGGAAGAGGCCGACAGGTGGCAAGGAACCGCACTGCCTATACCCGGGTGACCTCTATCCATTCACAAGGAAACCGCTGTTCGTGGTCGTCGATTCGGACAACAGCTTCGTGTTCCAACAGATACCTCGTTATTTCGGACAGCCGTTGATGGTGCTGATGTCTCCCCAAGACACGCCGTCAACGTTACGCGACGTTCGACACGGTGGAAGCCTGTTCACTCTGTTTCTCCACGCCCCCCTAGCCGCGTTTTGCCTTATATGCAACATCGGCAGCCTGGCCGTGCACCACTGGGAGCGGTGCCAGCGTTACATCGAGCGATTCCTCATCGAGGCTTGTCAGCTCGTCACGCGCTCCAGATGCGGTAAGGATCCAGGACGTTGTTTTTGTCGCCTGACACGGCCTGCAAGAGCTCTGCTCTGGCTTCTTTCTCTGTCTATCTATCTCTGTCCCTCTTTCTCTTCTAATTGGATGGGGAACGGGGAATGGGGCATATCGGTGAAACTTTCTTGGCTCTGGTCTGGCTGCGTTCGATCCGTGGACTGGGTGATGAGAATATTGCTTTTAGAGATTTATTAGATGGATCTTAGAATATTTAAACGATTGTAAAGATTGTATAATAGATTTATGTCTTTTGGAATGACGATAATGGAAATGAATTTGATACAGTATTTCACTCTTTGGTTTTTTGTAGAGGATTTTGTGATACAGGTTTGAAGATTGTGAAGTCTGTCTAATAGGACATTTTGTAATTAAGAGACGTGGAATAGTGCGAAGGTAAATTAGATGTTATATTATTTACGTGCCAATGAATTTATTTTGGTATCATCTATCTTTTTTTTTCCTCCAAAGGGGCAAGGATCGATCTTCGTTGAAAGGAGTGTGGGCTCACAAAGAGGAAAGAAATCCACCGACGTAAATTTCTTTAATTATTAAAATCATCAATTAGCAAACGATATGCAATCATACATCAGATCTTTCCCAAATGCAAATCATTTGCAAAAATTACCATAGTGTTTCTCCTTATATCAATGCATATCCAAGAAGTATGTTACAGTTCATAAGTATCGGCCCATTTATAGGAAACTTCTTTCTTGAGAATAACGTTTAAGCTCATTTTAAAAAGTAAATACAACGTGTGTCTGTTAGGAATTATAAAAAGAAAAACTCTTTTATGCGGATATTCAGACATTCAATTGCACGATTCTGGGATAAGCGCCCTGCTATTTCTCATAATCTCTTTATCTTTTACCAGATATCGTTGACCTACGTGGCGTGGGTGCCAAATGACATAAAATTGGCGTGACAGCGGAACGCGTTATCCTCCACAAGCAACGCCATCTTCTCTCAACATTGTTTCGCTCGTCAAACGACTATAAAGCATCCAGCAATATAATTTAAGTGGCTATAATAATCGACAAGCTTCCAGATTTGAACAGTTGAAAATTCAAAGCACCACGTTCGAAAATGATGAAGTTTAGAGTTTAAAATGTTGAGAACTCAAATATCAATCTATTCGATAGAAGTTTATATTTAAAAAACGCTACAAACTTCTCGATCAATCCGATGGTTATTCCTTAATAACGATTATAATCGGCTTTGCTAATGAGGAGTGCATTAGAAGAATTCTCGATCCCAGTCTTCGAAATCGTCTCGGTTCGTTCACCGGCAGCCAGAACGCGCCGAAAGGGATTTACGATTGCGTTCGAACGATAAACAGAGCTGGCCTAGATCCAGGTCGTGTTTATCGCTGAACCGGCAATCTTTCCTCCTAGACGCGTGATCTAGGGTCGGCTACAAAGGGGCTCTCCATTGTTCCTCTCGCGACAGCGATATGTCGTGTGCGAGTTTTGAACGTACGAGTGGCTTCCTTTGTCGCAGGCTCTCCTCTCTCTCTATCTCTATCTATCTATCTATCTATCTATCTATTTATCTATCTCTCGCTCACTCACTCACTCACTCTCATTCTCTTTATAATAATCGCGTCGTTAAGTAAAGCTTTGTGCGGATACGTTTAGTTCACTTTACCCTTAGAAAGTTTCACCGAAATCGATCGGGACAGCCAGCTGGCTGTCTAGCTTGACAATAATTCGTTCGAAAGTTCGAACAACAACTACAACAACAACAACAACAGGTTCTCTAGTAGCAGGCAACAACAGCAGCAACAGTAATATGCAAATTTGTCGGCCATATCTTTGGATCTGGAACCGTCGTCGAATTTTTGTTTAGAGGAAGATCGTGGACGTCAGCAGAGGCGATTTCCAGTATAGTATGACGAATTAAGAATCAATTTTAGAACTTCAAGAACCAAGTTAACGTAACGTTTCATTTCCAATTGTTTTAATATCAGTTCGCATCAGCGATTTCTGTTTTCCAACGTTGTGACTATGAAAGGGAATTCGGTATATTTTTCCTTATTTCTTTCAGCCAGATTCTATCGTTTTATGAAATTCTATAATTTTAAAGAAACGTACGTATCTGTGGTGTTGGTCCTCAATCGATTTCCAAGTGTAGTCCAACCGAGCGATCATGACAATGCTACTGCACGTAAATCATAAAAGTGGATGGATTTTCCCACTACTTTCTCTTTTATGTCATATGCTTCAAATTTTCAAACCACAGCGTAAAAGAAGAAAGATATGGTTTTCGTAGGAGAATGTTCTCTATCTGTATATGCCAATTGTCATAATTTAATTGTCTTCCTATTCTCGTTAATTACATCCTATTACATATGGGAACGAATAGCGAAATAAATGGCTGTACTGACGGTATAATGAATGACGGTAATGTAACTGCGCTGACGAAACAGTCGCAGATGCAATTGACTGCTTATGAAGAAAATTTTCTCAAGATTTTCCACTGCTTACTCTTCATTTCTCTTTTTAGCATCACGACCACCCGATTGGACTATACAGTTCCGAGTCTTACGAACAGAGTAAACTATCCTTGTCATGCATATTTTCGTCAGTTTAACCAGAGACAGCGATAAGGTGTAAAATAACCCATCTAACAATTAATCTAATTTTCTAATTTAATTTCATTTCAACGCGACTATTATTACTATCTACTGTTACTCTTGTACTTTTTATTTACTTTTATTTACTTTTTACTATTTTTAATTTCATTCATCTGATTATTACTTTATTCTATTTCAGATTAAACCGGAAAAATTTTAGAGATACAATCTCTCCTCTTATAAACAAACGAAATTCTAGCACAATGAAGCTGTTTGTAATGCCAATGCTATTGATATACATATAATTTTATATGATAGTAGACAGGAATTATTTACTAGATGTTTAATATCAAAGATATAAGTGATTTTTACTTCCTATAATACAAATTCCATATTTCATGTTACAAATGCAAAAGAGGAAAGTTTAGATGAATATAATTGCCTTTATAGTTGTTATTCTTTCCTATTTTTTAGATAGAAGATAATATGTATGAAGGAACAAGAAAGTTTTTTCTTGAATAAGACTTGGACAATATTGAATTTCGAGGATTGAAAAATACACCTTAGGAAAGATGTACCTGCCGGGTTTTTCCATCTGGAACAAGAGTTACCAACACTTCTTTTGTGTCGGGATCGAAATAAACTTGTCGCAAACATTCGTAGAAATCGGGAAAGTTTATTTGCCCGTAACGGAGAGTTCATAAAAATTTATCAAGTGCAAAAGGGCCGAGTTTGACGATGGAAGTTACCGGCGAGCTGACGTCCCCGATCGGAACATAAATCGAATTGCTCGAACGTCAAAATTCTGAAACGAAACGAACGAATGAGCGTACAAAGTGTTGGAAGGGTCTCTCCATGAATCGGTTGCCCGTTAGCGTGCAGTTGGAGGTGTTTAAACCTTTCACTTTTCTATGGTATTTCCCTTCTCTCCTCCAATATTGAAATTATGTTATTTTATGTTTCCCTTTATTCCCATTTATCCTATTTCTTTTTCAGAATTCTGAATAATAATATGGCAAGAAGTTAGAATATGCAGGAAGACAGAATAGTAAAATTGTGCAGCGGGGATCTACTTTTTAATTTAATCCTTTCATGCTTAGTATTGTTTATACGCAAAATTGTATTTTTCAATCGTCTTGTACCTGTCGATTGTAACTAAACGATACTTATGTATAATTATTTTCGATAAAACAGGTAAAATCTAATCTTAATGCGTCGTGTCTTCCTTATAAGAATACGAGGAAAATATGTTCTACCATTGATAAAAAAAGAGTTTCTCCCACAACTCAAAAGACAGGATTAATTGTTTCGAGCGATAAACAAATTCTACGCAGTAATGTTACTACTCTCATGCAACAAACTCCCTCACAATTTTGCTATTCGTTATTCACCACATCTTTCTAAATTACAAAGAAGAAACACCACGAGCTTTAAAACATTTTCCTAAAAAAAAATCCGAACAACCTCAAAGGGCCTCGTTTTAATTTCTAAAACCACCAAAGCTCTCTAAGAGCGAAAAGCAAAAAGAAGAAAGTGAAGAAAAAAGAGAAACAAATGTAGAAACTCCAACTGCACACCCATTGTACACAACCACGGAGACACTGTTACAACCATTTGTACATACGTATACATGTCCGCATGTATATCAAAAAAAAAAAAAAAGAAAGAAAAAGAAAAACGTACCAGAACTCCGAGAGAAACCGCCTTGGACCTGACCGAGCGCTTTTATCGGTCCACGCAGAAACCAGCGTGTTGCAATTCTTCGGCGACGATTTCCTACGACTGTTGCTGGTGCGCTACGTGTTCTGCGACGTGGTGTTGAATCTGCACCGGTCGTTCAGGGGTCGACAGCAGAGGCCCCGTTGCCATCCACCGTTGCCGGACGCGGAGGTCCTCGAGCATCCCACTCTTCATCACCTGGTGCTCGATCTGGCCGCCTGTCTTGACTGTCGCGACCATTTCCCGGACAGCAACGAACTCGCCTGACCCAGGCATCTTTCCTGCCCGGCCCCCCATGAGTCCACATCTCTGTTGCCGCCGTACAGCCACGACTACGATTACGATTACTGTAACTACAATTGCAACAATAAAATCGTTACACTGAGACCTCATTAAATCGCGTCTAAACAAAAAAAAGTAAAAAAAGATTTAAAAAAAGAAAAGAAAGAAAAAGGAGAAGAAGGATAGGAAAGAAAATGAGAATCGAAGGAGTCGAAACAAAAAAGATGTATGTATGTATGTATAGGAAAGGAAGAGAAAGATAAATGATAAGCGAAGAACGGAAGAAATCACGTGTGTACAGTCCACATGCACGTGTATCGTCGTTCGATAAATCACGGGGATTAATTGGCCGCTCGTGTTGAATATCGTCGACGCCGTCTCAGGGTAACCCGGCGTCGTACTTTTCGTTCTGTCATCGTTTTTCTCGTCGTCCGTTCGTCGATGATCTTTCGATGACTTCTGCATTCTCCTTGTCAATAGGTATTTGTCGATTGGAAGGTTGAAAAAAAGACACACGACGCCGGGTAACGACGCGTTTTTCTCTTCTCTGCCCGCGAAGAAACGTGCGGATACGGAAGAGGAAGTGTTAAAGAAGGTGGAGGAGCAGGAGGAGGAGAATGAAACGAACGAGCGAAGAAATTATATTCGCGGCTTCGTGTTTCTCCTTTTAAGGACTCGTTCTATGTTAATCGCGACACACCGCTGCCAGTTTTTTGCTACGGACTAGTAAACGAAACACAAAACAGAGAAAAAAGTCTATATGTATATATATATATATGTATATGTATATATATATATGTATATATATATGTATGTATATGTATATATATGAACATACAAATATATATATATATATATGAAATATATAATATATTCTGTCACTGCGTCGATGGTAAAAAGAAAAAAAAGAAACAAAAAAAAAATTTGAACGAGAAAGATGACTAATTATAATACGTATGAAAGAGAGGGACATTGTGATTCTCAAGTTGTATGTATAGACGAACGGAGGAGTGAATTTGTACGCACTGGTGCTTTGTACGATTTTAAGAAGCTTTTAGCGTGTCGTCGAATGACTCGGTTCGGTTTTTCCGTGTTTTACGGTTTTCCGTTCGGTTCTCGGTTCTCGGTTATTCGGATCGCAGGCCACGCACCCTCCCAACTCTTCTCTGTCTCTTAAAAAGGAAGAAGAAATGGAAGAAAGATGAAGAAGATCGAAAAGAAACGAAAACATGTTGGAATTTACGGTGATTAATCAATTTATAGAGAAATAAAGGGAATTTCGTTATTTCAATATATGTAGAATACTGTGAATGCATTTTACGGTTCCCGGGTATCAAATTAGGATCACACGCAGAAGTTTTACATATACTATATCAGATAAATGACAAGTTGTCTTTGATTGTCCAAATTATTAATAATTATAAGCATATATGTAGGTAATTATGTATACGTAACAATTAATTTATTTAATTTATTTAATTTATTTAATTTATTTAATTTATTTAATTTATTTAATTTATTTAATTTATTTAATTAATTTTAATTTATTTAATTTATTTAATTTATTTAATTTATTTAATTTATTTAATTTATTTAATTTATTTAATTTATTTAATTTATTTAATTTATTTAATTTATTTAATTTATTTAATTTATTTAATTTTTATTAGGTCACGTCGCAGAATATTTGTATTCCCATAATCGGACAGTTTATTTGGCTTCAGTACTATTGGAGATATTTGAAATCTGATCAAATCACTTGTTTACCCATTGTTGACCACTACATTATTCAACTTAAAAGCTTTGAGTGGTCCTAATTCCATCATCCGGGACTGTAGAACCATTCGGACCGCGAATTATGCCATTACGCAGTAAACCTATATCCGACACCTCTCACGATACATACATATACATATGCAGTAGCTCACGAAAGTATTTGAATACTAATAAAAGTACGTGATGCATAAAACGTTCGAAAATTTGATTAGCATTCTAACTAGACACGATTGACGTAATTGTCTTGATAAAATTTGAAACCAATCTGAAAATGTACATAAAAGTTAGAAGGTATTCGTTGCAATCATATATGCATATATATATTAAAAATTTAGTATACAGCATGAACAACCATCAAACATGTAATAAGCGTTAAAGATGGTTCCATTGTATATTGAGATTTATTAATGTAATAAATAATTCATTGTTTATTAAATACCTTTATGACCTCTGCGAAATATATATTTGCACTAAATGTCTTGTAACTTTCATATACATTTTCAGATTTATTTTTAATTTTATCAATATGATTACGACAGTTGGATCTCATTGGAGTGCTGTCAAAGTGTCTTGACACACATAATAAATTCATAAAAGATTTCTACAAGTATCGGAATTTTTTCGTGAGCTACTGTACATACACATACATAATATATGCGTACTTTATTGTAGAAACGCGGGTCCGAGACTTTGCGATTCTATTTTCGCTGATGTGTCCGCGAAGCACAGGTTTTCCGGCGCTTTTTCTCCCTCCCTTTTCTCTCTTTCTCTTTCTCTCTCTCTTTCTCTCTCTCTCTCTCTCTCTCTATTCGTTCTCGTCTCGTAATCGTCACCCACGCAGACAACGTCTCTTTCTACGGCTATCCACCTGTTTTTCCCTGTTTGTTTCTCCCATTGTTATATAATTCCCTCCCGCGCAAGGTGTTTCCGGTTTTTCCGGATAAACCGAGGGCAAATAATACACCGGTAAAAATGCGCAAAATACATTTGCAGAAAATTATATACACACATCTTAAATTTAACTGTAAACGTTTTATCGCGAAGTTTTAGGCGAACATTCTCTTCTTTTATTATGTACGCTATCAGACAGAAATTTGGTATCATTTTTCTTCTAATTGCAACTATGTATATTGAGTTTTCTGCTAATCTTCTGATTAATTTGAAATCAGCAGCTTCTAAATTGCGGATTTCTATGAATACAACTAAATAATTATTATTTATTTCTTTTATTTATGTCCATTTTAATGTCATAGTTCGTTGAACCTACCCACAAATTGGCTACAATGTTGCAATAAATTAAACTAGTAAAAAGAGGATGTTAATATCAGTGATCTTAAACAGGAAAAATAGCAGCGTTGAAGATAATATTGAAAAGAATCTTTTTATCATCATCGGATGTCGGATCAAACTATGTAATCTTCACCTAAAAACTGTTTTTATTTTTTTTCACTATCAATGAAATTACAAGTGGAACGCCAGGTATATAATTTTCTTACAATATTACCATATTTCTTACTTTCATGTTTTCCTATTCTTTCTTCCTTTCTTTTGTTTAACCCTCCAATTTCATCTTGGCCATTTCACGCTTGTTATCTTCCTCCTCCGTTCATTTCGATTTTCCCGTTCACAGCTCTACACAGTGGCCCGCCGACGTCACAAAGTGCCAACCGCGAGGCTCGTTTATTTATAAGCAAAAAGTAGAGCGACCAGAACGCGAGAAAGAGTGGCTCTCATTGAGTCGCCGAGATGACGATTCGCCAAATTGAACTTGCTCTCTCCTATATGACGGGCAATTTAGCTTACGGGATGAGATGAACAAATGGAAGACTAAGAATCATAGTGGTTGTAAGTTGCTTTGCTATAATTTACTAAAACATCAGTTATGTTTTTTCAAATCATAAAGAAGCACAGAATGCATGCAATATGCAAGAACACATAGGATATGTAAAGTACTTGTTATAGTATATGAAGCAAATCTATACTTAATTGTGTTTATATTATAAAAATATGAATCTGCAGTTATGTAACTTAATCAAGTATAAAACCAAAAGAATGATACATTTAAAAATCGAACTACATATTAGATTCAAATCCTCAAAATCTTGACTTACGCCACTATGATTTCCGTTTTTAAATAGCTGTAGAGAAAGACAAGGAAAGAGTAAAGAAAGAAGAAAAGGAAGATAAAGGATCGAGATGAAAAACGAAACAAGTTCATTTGTGTTCGTGTGTATATAGGAAATACTATGTACAATCTAGTCTTTATAAGAAAACGAGAGGAGAAGATAGAAAATGGAGTTAGAAGGAAAAAAACGAGGGAAAACGGAGAGGGGCAACGACTTGAGAGCAGAGTAATAGCAGTTTTCTCGGACGAACGTTCGTCGAGTATTGTTGTGTTTAAAACTATACAGAGTGCCCCAAGTTTTTCTGCAAAACAAAAATATTCTACGAGCAAAACTAAAAAGACCATAAATATAGGTTATTTAAAATAAAAAAGTTGTAATAAAAATTTTATTTTTATTTCATCTCAATGAACGAATTAACTGTTTCTATCAGTTCACTGCATGTACTACTATTTGATTGGTATATCTTTCTTCTTTAAAGTTATTCATATCTACAAGCTCAATAGTATGCTAAAATATTATTCTTTTTTGGGTATTTCACATTTCTCCTATACATTTTTAATGAAGCTGTAAATGACCTATATAACATTCCTTATTCATAGAATATATAAAAATTATGAACATTGTTTTGTATGAAAAATCTGGAATACTCTGTATACATGATTCGCGGTCACTGTATCATAACACATATACATGCACATGAAATCTCTGTCTATCCTCTATGTTTTGCAAGAAACGAAAAGGAAACAAGAAAGAAAGAAAGCGAGATCCAGAAGAACGTACGAAATACGCTTGCGTCCTATTATCACGGATACGACGATTAACGCAGAAGATTCTACATTTACCGTTTATAATGTCCAGCATTATTAAGCGAGCAATGTACCCGATCACATATGTGCATACTTGATATCAGAGACCATACGATTATCAATCTCTATGATAGTCCTCTGGTTCCTGGGTGTCATTTAATTCTACCATTTAATAGCCGAGTTTATTTCTTTGGTTTTTTATGTCTTACTGTTAATTTCATTTCATTATAAACTGCCGTTATTATATGTTATTATATTCTTGAGAATATTCAATCTTTTGTTTGATTATCAAAGAGAAGCATTTTTTAGGGAAATAAAACTAATTGAGGAAACTTTTTTGATAAAAAGGGTCTATAGGTTTATGGCAAATACATATACTTCCAGTTATAAGTATTGAAACACTTACATGTTATATTTATTGAAAGACTTTAACACATTTTACTTTCTTACATTATATTTTGATATAATTATAAACACAAACGTAACTAATATTTTAAAAAACTAGAGTCACTTTGTTATTTAATCAATTCACTATTTTGTCTTCTGGACCCTTTTTCAACAAGGCTCCTTAATTATAAAATTCATTCTCGATGAACAAACAGAGTATATTTAAGTATATTTAAGATTAATATAAAGGAGTTATAAAAATAGTAGTTGAATGAGAAAGCATATTTGGTGATTCGTATCACAAGTATTTTTGCATATTATTGGCGAATATATAAGTAGAAGATTTCTAAAGTCTTCTTGTAATATTGTAAAAATGATATTTTATAAATTAATAAGTAAGAATCTGCCTTTCTGTACAAGATGTTTTATAACATAGGGAACTATGTAGCTTTAATGGTAGATAGAGGACACGAAGGAATGAGAAAAGTTTGCATAAATATGTGCCCTGTTTAACCTTTTTCTCGAATCATAGTCATTTTTGTATATCAATAATGTACAGCTGCTTAACCATATGGGAAGTCACTTTCGACCTAAATTCAAGCCTGCGGTTGTCACGTTACAGCGCCGTTACACTGGATTACGTAATTGATGTTCCAAAAAGAAAAATCTATTTCTTTAATCGTCAATATTAACTGTATATATCGCTAAATTTAATTTGCATTAATGTCGAAATGTATCGTAATACTGTAGTTTGTCTATATGTTAAAAGTTTCCCAATGTTTATGCATTTTTTAAATTTACTAAATTTATTAAATATTTGCCATTAAGTTTAAATATACAAAAATATAAAGAATCTACACGATATACAAAAGTGTCTAAAGTACTCTTTTCTCATTGCTTTTTATAGAGATACAGATTTGCAATAACTGTCCACAGTCTACTCATTAATAATTTAATGTGAAAAAAGCTAGAACTTAAGTACAAGGACAAACAGGGTTCGCGTTTACACCAACTTTTTTCATTGTTCTCGCGACTACATCCACCATCGAACGAGGTTCTACATGTTACAAAACACCCCTGTATCATTGTTAATTATAGTACAGGAACGATAAATATTTTTCTCACTTGACATTCCTATGCTATGGTGTACTAAAACGGCAGAAATCTCCTAAAAATATTCAGAACTTACTATTAACTCGAATAACTACCTGCATTATTCCAGAACACTAACATCTTTCAATTTTTATAGTTCTTGTAATATTCACGTTTCTTTAATTAAACAAATTAATTATTATTAATGATATTTCACCATGAAAAAGAAATCATAACTAATTATATTTCACCATAATTCTTTCATCAACTGTACTAACACTATACTAAATAGTATTAAACGAATTGGCTGAAAGAGTAGATACTAAAAGGTCGACGTTTACACCCGGAAGCCAGGACTATCCGTAGAAACAGCCAAGCGTATAAAGAGCCAAGAGAATCATGTTGAACGCAATGTTCGCGACTCTATTTTACTCATCGACGGAAACACGCGAGAGGAAGACGACGTGGCTCCATGATCGAGTGCCAAATCATGACATAATCATCAAATTTGCACGTTCGATCATTCTGCGCGACGACTCTCATGATTACGGCACAATATCTACGATCCTCTACGTTTCTTTCATGAATCCGTCATAATATACACTGCTAGCCATAAGTATATATTAGAATACCTATTTATATTTAATACAAATTAGATACTTTTCGTCCTTCCTATTTTTTAATTATTTTATTATATGATTATCATAATCTAGATTGCAGATTTATGGAAAATTTGATTGTAGAAAAATGTACAGAGTGTATATAATATGGGAAGATATATAAAATTTCTAATGTAATCTTCCCAATGTAACATTTAGAAGATAAAACAAATTTTTACTTATAATTAAGTACCATTTTTGTAGTTGCATTCAAATATGAAAAATATGAATTCGCATAAAAAGCCTTATCCTAATTATTATAATTATAACATATAATTATAATACAATATAAAATCTCAAATAAACCAAAATTTGTTAGAGTTTCCCAATAATTGTAATGAATAGGTGCCCTAACATTTATGGCTGGCAGTGTAGCTTCGATAATTCTGATTCACGCGCCATCGACATCTGGCGATCGTCGATTATTCTTCACAAAAGATTTTGGATTGGTGTTTCGTTCGATTAAACGTTTTGTTCGTCCACTTCGTCTGGTTCGATCCGTTTGCTCCAGATAGTTCTCTTGGATCTCGTGTTCTTTCATACCAATTGTTTTGTTTGAGTTTCATCAGGTCGGGTTGTTTAATAGATGCGATTAGTGGATGAACCCGCGTTTCGATGATTTCTAAGAAAAAACGAGAATGTGAATGGGATATTGTAAATGTAACGAGAAAGTGCTTTGTCGAATACTTTAAGGATATATTGTAAAATATTATGGGTAAAGTGCGTTTTAATAATTCTGAAAAGAAAAAGAAATGTAAGATATGCGAGTTTCTTGAGTGATTTCGTTAAAAACAGCAACGGAACCCTACGACATAATTCGAGAAATTGTTCGACGATTCAAGAAGGCAAGAAATAGAAAAAAGGTATTAGTATCCCCTCTTTGAACGATCGGTAACTAAATTAACCTTCCATGTGATCGTTGTTTAATCCTCTATAACCAGGATTTTTTCAGTTATTGAAAGATATATTATAGTTAATTAAGATTTTTAACTGAATGACAAATAAAGAAGACAAAGTTTAAAAAATATATATATGCGATTTCTAAGTTTCATAGTGTTATAGAGGATTAAGAAGCTAGTAATTTTGATATCATCCTTTCCCACGGAAAAAATGAACCACTAAAACTAAAAAGTTAAAAATGCATACCTATAAGAATTCATTTCTAATGTTTAAAAGTTCACAGTTAAATTCAAAGAGTTAATATCTTTAACAATTCCCTGGAATTTCCTTGGAATTTCCCATCTCCTAAAAGATCTATAAAAATTAAATTTAAATGCAACAAAATAAAAAAGAATTATAATATTTTGAACACTTAAACATTATCGAGATGTGCAACCAATTCTTTACTATATCCAAACAACTAATGTCTTGAACATTTCTCTATAATTGTCCATCCCTTAAAAAGATCATTAACAAATCAGATTTAAATCAAATGAGATAAAGAAATATATACAAATCAAAAAATAATCTTAAACAGCAAAACTCAATAGGATTATCAACCAATTCTTCGTAATATCATTAAATCATTTTTTAAATCCGAAGGATTAAACATCTTTAACACGTTCAATTTAGAGTCAATATGTGTATGTATTTTTTTTAAATATTTTTTATCAACAATCTAACATATGTTCTAGATATTCTTTGAGTAAAATCAAATAGGCAAAATCTTTCTCAAATTGTTTTCTTCACGAAAGGTAGAAATCGTAGGAATTCTTCAGCATTGAACTTGTTAATCTTCGCACTACTTTCCCCAAAATCGTAATCTCTAGAGCGCCATATAGGGAAATTGAATTCCCGCGCTCCGAAAGCGCCTTACATGGCGCATGTGCGAAAACCGTGCAATTGCCACGCCGTCAGGTGGTACGATGATACGCACATGCAGGTGAACTCTGGTCGGCTGAATTAATAGACATTCAAGACGAAATGTTTCTATAAATAATCTTGATGCCGTGATGCGTAGATGGACCAGAGAGGGTACAGAGTCGCCTAGAAGCCGCTGCAGTGGCGGGCTGCTCTAGGTAAACCAACTCTCCACTCTCTCTTTCTCTCTTTCTTCTATTTCGCTGTTTCTGTCCCTCTTTCTATCCTTTTCCCCGTGTAACATACGGGGTGGTGGCGGCGTCACGTAACATCGACTCACATATAACCTCCAAGAATCTTCACCAAGAACTTAAAGCAACTACGTGAACCAACAAACTAAAACTACTTGTAAAAGAGAAAGAAAATATACTAAGAAACGCAACGTGGATTCAAACTGGAGGAGGAAAGGGCGCGATCGTGAATAGGCCACACGCGACACTTCAAATCAGCCAGCACATCGTCATCAGGTAGGCAGAGAGGAAGAGGAGACTGGAGGTGGACAAGTGGAAGCTCAGGGGGTGGGGATGGAGCCGGAGCAACGTGGACGCACCTCACGAGCGTCGTCGACGTCGAGCCTCGGCCGCGAGGTCCGTTGTGGCTGTCAGTACTACCAGAGCGACTCGCTTCTGCCGGAACGACGTGCTCTCCACGGTAGACCGCCGTCCAGGACGATGCAGCAGCCACCTGCGGTCCGCTGCAGGTCAGTAATAAGTCAGACCAAACATTTTATTCTACCATCGACTAATAGACCAATCTTGGAATTGCGTCCAAGTATTTGAAACACAGTTTGGAGCTTGTCTATTGATAGTTTTCTTATACCTCTGTATATATAAATAATACGTGTATATTTTTATATATGTGTACATGTACATGTATGTATAATGTTGTCTACGTGTTTCTAGTTAGGTTATATCTAGCTCCACGTTTATGTATGCACGACAATAACCAAGCAACGCTTTGAAGCAAATGCTAGTAATTTGGTATCCAGGCTAGTTCATTCCTTTTCCAGCTGAAAATAAATGAATATTCCTTCCGATTGGTATCCCACACGCATAGATACCAGTCGATGTTGTATAGGTTACGCGTCTCGACTATGCTCGCGTTCCACCGCAGCTATTTAAGGTTCGCCCGGCTGGCTATACATAGAATCCTCGGTCAGCTCGGTTCCGCGTCCAAACTCCTCTCGTATCCCTCTGTCTATCTTTCCAATGATGTATGTGGATATACCTATGGCTGGAGTCAGTGGATGACTGTAATGTACAGGTATATACATGTGTGCGTATATGTATATGATTGGAACTGTATGTGATTTTGAATGGTGTATATCATTGTACATTTATGTACGAATGTATATGATTGCAGGTGTTCATGATTGGAAATCTGCGTATATGTATGTGAGTATAAATAATTGTAAATGTACATGTGGATAAATGGTATGAATGTAGATATATACTTTTGTTCATAAGTTATTCAATATCTAGTACATTGAGGATAAGAATAAATTTTGTTACAATTATGAAAGGGAATTAACATTTGTTAACTATTTATATTACAAAACAAACTATATTATATTATAATTACCATATATCTTAAAACTTTGACAGAAACTTTATCATTTTAAATATTTTCTTTAAAATTAGCGAGTGACTGATGGACGAGTATGAATATGAGAAATATACACGTGTAGGTATAATTTGATGGATAGAGAGGGGGTTGATGACTGTCGGAAGCGAAAGGACGCGATTCTAACCTCCAAGTTTAAACTCGATGAAAGGGATGGATGAATAGACACGACGCGATTAAGTGGGCATCGAGTCATTGTACCGCGATAATAGCAGCACTGGTATCGATGATCGGTCTGTGGAAAGTCGTGATAACGCTCAACCAATCAGGACAAAGATAACAAGGGATTCTGTGTCGAGGATTCTTCAAGATAACCGAGAGTAACTTGTGCTGGATGATTTTTAGATGGACTGTCGAGCGTATCCACCTTTATAGAAAAGCAGGCATAAAAGAAAGTAAAAAGTTTAACAAATCTAATTTAAATTGCGTATGAATATATTCGTATTGTTGCTGCAAGTATAGTTGATTGAAAAAATCTGGAGCTAGATATTTTTGAAAATTTAGTATTGGAAGGCTGGACGCCTTTTTATTTAAACTATAAGGTATGTCGAAATTTATGAGGTATGTAAGAAACTATCAGCAATATTCAATTTAATATAAACAATTTAAAAAATTATATACAGAGTGTCAAAGGGTTTAACAACCAAACTTTTTTAATATATTCCATCTTATAATCAGTTTTATAATTGTACGTCTGTCATACTATATAACAATTAGTCATAGCAATTATTAAAACTTCTTAACAAATTTTTAAATAATTTATGTTTATATAACATTTTGTGCTTGATTGTGTATCGAAAAAGTTTAACTGTTAGCTCTAGAGCACCTTATGCACATATAATAGCTGTAAAAATATTGTTTATTAATTGTTATAAAGTACAATTAAACTAAAATTTAATATTTGAAAATTTAAGAAAGATTTAATAGAATTTAAGAATTAATTAATATTGTCACTGTAACAGTATTCCTGCCGTCCTCGAAGAAAATTATACCTAAATAAGGATGTGTCTTCCTTCAATATTGCCCTCCTGAATAAGCCGTCTGCAAATTAACCCTGTGATCGAAACATGAATACTCCAACTCACCGCTGGAAGTCTGCGGTCTGTCCGACCAGTGGCTACTTTTTCCACTGTGACGTCGTCTTTCAGTGAAACGAGCTTGAATTGATCAGACCTCGTTCCCTGGTGTTTGCTCAATAATAAGACTGACTCTGAAACTAACAGTATTCGTACTAATGGTACAAACGTAATCACGCTCAAGATAAAATGGATAACATTAACAGTTATTTAACGTAAATGTGTAAATTAGTTGATAAGTGTTTTTTGTATAATTACTCAAGTTCTTAACGCTCAAGTTTATAAGAAAATAATTAATCGTAAAAATTACTATAAAATAATAGCGATAGTTAAACTGATCATTAACTCCAAAGACTTAAATTAGTACGTAACATCAAAGTTTCAAGTCGACAATCCATTTCAAAGAATTAAGTTATCAAGCATATAACATTAAAATTCATGCTGACAACTAATTACAAGAATCACTGCACAAGTTAACAAACTTTAAGCTATCACAAATTGCAAATACCACTGCAAAGATCAAGAAAATGCAAAATAACAAATAAGTAAAAAGACTGTACTATGTGCAAAGATTAACAAAACTTGAATGACTAATTACCTATTATCACCAACCTAAAGGAACCACCTTAAGAGTTAACAAAATCTAAATTGTGGATCACATCCAATAAGCCAGAATAACTTCAAAAATTAACAATACCTATAATCATCATTTCAATCAAAATTACCCATTTATACAAAAGTCATCAATTACCTCCAAAAGAGAACCGCTTTAAGAATTAACAAAGTCCAAGCTACAGATAACATCGAACAAGATAATTTCAAAAGTTAACAATATCCAAATTGTCAATTAACCATTTGTATATGAACTAATTTTGAGAGAAAGAAAGAAAGAAAGGAAAAAATGCCGGTTAGAGCGAGAAGAAAACAAGTGACTTTTCGTAACAGCGAGCACGAGTACGAACCGATCGCGGCGCCGTCGCCATCGCCAAAGCCGGCG
>NT_176438.1:379892-398314 GCF_000188095.3 Bombus impatiens | reverse complement strand
GGCGCCGGTCGTGCGAATCATCGACACGGATGTGGTGCCCGTCGCTGACAGCGACGACAGCATCGACGACCGGGCAAGGCTACCGCCGGAGCTGACACGGGCCGGCGATGTCGTCCTCCCGTTGGACGGCAAGATCGAGGACACCGCGATGGAAGCTCGCGAGCTCGTGGAAACCGGCGACACCTCTGAAGAATTGGAGACCCCGCAACAGCTGCAGGAGCGGCTCGAGGAACGATTTTTAAGCGCTGCTACTCCAGGCGCTGAGTCCAGGACTGATGGAGAGGTCAACACTAGTCAAGTGAGTAATTTTTCTCTGGATATATGATTTTTGCATATACTTATGTACAGTTTAATTTTATTGATAATTTTTATTTATAAATCTTTTATTTACAGTTTTGATCTATCTTTTCTTTCTTGTAGGATATTTTTGATGTGTGAAGTAGGAATTGGAAACACTGAGAATTTGTATTAAAGTATCAAAATAGAGTATTGAATATTGAAAAGACAGAATTGTTAAATATATTTTCAGTTCCATTGTAATATTTAAAAATTTTTGGGTTCCATTAGATTAATCATAATGAATTTTCTGAAGTTGATATTACCAAGTATCTACTGTTAAATTAATGTTATTCTGTATTTTTAGTTATTAACTTGATATATTTATGTTCCTAAGATTGTACTACTAATTATTACTAAAATTATATACAGTATCTAATAATAACATACATCGCGTCAGCTGTAACTAAATTCTTCCAATGATACGGATGACGCACTGACAGTAGGTCACTAGAGCTGGAAGACTCAGTTTCTGAATACTTCATACCATACAATACAATAATACAATATACAATAATAAGATTGAGTCAGCAAAATGTGGGAATTATTTTGATATAATGAATTCATATTCCTGAAGTTACACTCTTTAATATTAAAAATATCAGCTACATAAGGATCAATATTTTTCTAATTAATATTTTTTCAAACTTCTTATGCAAAGTTTAACCTCGTCTATATTTGAATCTATTTAAAATAATTGTTTTCTTGCTGGAAGTATGCAGACATGCTCCAGTTTACTTAAAACATTTACATTTGAAATTTTCCAATTTTACATTTCTCCAATAAGAATATTTCCAACCTTAAATTTCCTACACATAGAATACAATAATAGAATTCAGACAAGAATTTTTCATGCACCTTATATAACAATATTCAATTGTTTTTTTTCTTTCACCTTCCTACCTTAGGTCAAATTACTACCTTCATGATCTCGAAGCAAACATTTCCAAGCCAAAAATGAAAACCAACAATCTCCTTGGTCAGATTTACCCGGCAGTTATCCCAGCAATTCTCCCCATCCAAAGCAACAAATCAGTCAACGGTAACAAAGTATGTAACAATTACCTTGTCACGATTTGGACTCTTTTTTTTTATACCTTTTTCTTTTTAAGGAAGTAATTCGATGCTCATCGCTCAGGAGAAGAATTTTCCAAAACGAACACGAATTGAGGAATGTCGCGCGAATATTCATTCGTTTGTTGCCCACGAACGCCTATATTTAGCAAAACACGCGTATAAAAAGCATTGGAGCCAACGTGTCACTGTCCTATGGCCATTGTGCAATCACATCGCAAACGTTCCAGAAAACTCGGGCTTTTCCCATTCGTTACACAATCTTATCTTGTCTCCTCATAAATCCTTAAAAGAGATCTACCGTATTTAGCACAGTGAATTGCCCTACGTTTCGTTTATTTGTAATTATAATGTTTCTAGAAGATGTTATCACAAAGATTCTTAACATTTATTTATTTGTTTTTGAGAAATACTTTTTTAGATTGTAGATTCTAGATTCTAAAGTTCAGGAGAGTATCCGACCCCGCATGAAAATTTTCTTCGGACAAACGCGAATTCGCTATCGATGAATTTCGACGTGCATCTGGTCGGTTATGCAACACTTTAGAAGCTTTGGTTAGCGAAAAAATAATAATTGATGGATAGAAATGCAAGGTCTATTTTGAGACGCAGTAGTTTCCGCGCTCTTCACGAACTCGAAAGCGTTTCTGACTCATTAATGTTGCGAGATGTCTTGGAAATGCAGTTTGAAAGAAAAGGAGGTGTAAACCCAGTGACAGTAATCTCTCATTGTGTCCATTTCTGCTTTGATTGTAACGACTCACTCCCGTTTTATTATTTGAGAATTTTGAAGAATATCAAAAAAATATGAAAAATAGAAAATTATTAAGTTTATTCATTCAAAGATCGTTACATTATATAAAAAAGATATTGTTATATTTGGTAAAGAAGAAAATTTTATTGATCACAAAAGTGATAACAAAATTTGTTAGATTCTATTTCTGGAACTTCACTAAGGTTTCATACAAAATAAAACACAAAAGTATCACTATTTCTCCTTTTCTTATTCTTTTGTATCCTCTTTTCATTCACGTCATACTACTTCTACCAAAATCTACCACCTACCTCACAAACCAATGTGCCCAATCTGTTTTCCTTCTCAAACGCTTCTTCAAACTCTAACATTACGTTCCTCAACCTGTAGAAACGGAATTTGATTGCATCAAACGTAATGAAACATCTCAACCATACCAAACATGTTGTCATCGGTAAGGTAGCTCACAATAAATCTCAAGCATCTCTGCAACGTCATCTGCATTCAATCTCGATCCTCACGTGAAAGAGCCATTCGATCGCTTGACGAATTAAGCATACCAATCTTTTTATTTCAGGTAGACTCATTGGCATTGGAGGAACTTCCTCTCCGTCGCGGTGCTCGCGGCTTGCCTCAACGTCTAAAAACGCAGGCTAGCAAGCTACGTTCCCGTCTGAGAAACATGCAACGACCCACGTTCGCCTTCACTGAGCGACAAAAGCAAGACAAGGCCAGGACGACAAGCAGCGGTCGCTCGGACAGGTCCAGATCCGATAAGAGACCCAGTCGAATGGATAGAATACGATCTTCCTTCTCAGAAAGACCTAGATTTAGCTTACCTGATCGTCCGAGGTTATCCTTGCCAGACAAATCAAAGTTTCATTTACCCGAACGACCGAAATTCAATTTTCCTGAAAAGGCAAAATTCCATCTACCTGAAAAAGCAAAGTTCAATATCAAGAAGCCTAACATTCGACTACCTAACGCTCTGACTCGCAAGAAATCCCCTGTTCACGAACAGCGATCTACAGATTCCACGATGGGCTCCAAGAAGAATATTTTCGACTTTCCTACTTATCCGCGGATATTCGATAAAAAATCAAAGAGCAGAGGCGAATACGCGACCTCTACGCCAAAAGATTCGAGGGCACAGTCAGCAGAGAGTGCTACGTTTCCACGGACACGTAAAAGAACCGACAGATGGACTCAGAGATTTAACAAGACTACTGCTTTTGGCGACGAGGACCAATCGAATGAAGAATCTGCGGCAGAAAGGGCTCAACCTTGGCGACACCCTTCCATAGAGATGCCTAGATTGTCTATGAGCGAAGAAGGAGCAGTCACGATACCCTGGGAAGAGAAACACAGGGAGGAAGAGTTTCAATATATGGATTATGAACAGGAATCCCCAGAAATTTCTGATCGTCAGCCACATCCAAGGTCAGAAACTTCCAGGACAGAAGAAGAATCGTATAACAGAGATAGACCAGAGTCAGATCTGATATTGTATCCAACTGAAAAGGAAATATATCAACGCGATGCTAGAGAAGAAGATGTGGAAGAAGATCAAGAAGAATGGAGACCAGAGGAAAAGATACCTAAAAAGCAATTCAGATCTATTCCAAGATCCAGGTCCTTAGAAGAGGTTCTTCGAGCCAGGCAAGAAGGTTATGAAGGATCTTTTGCGATGATGGATCCAAGAAGATATGGAGTACACAAGACACCATCCGAAGAAGAAGAATACGAAGAAGACATGGATGAAGACGAGGAACCTGAACCATCATCCGCTCAATCGGATAGAGAACAACAACATTCGAGTGCCAGCTCCTGTGATCGACGTCGACATGGGGTTATTGAAGAAATTGATTCCGACGAGTTCTTCCTACGAGAACGTGGACTCAGTCAGGATGACATGACTCTTGGTAAATATTTAAATAGTGAAATCAGAGATGTTTTGAGAACAGAAGGAAATGTTTTAGCCAATGACGACATGGTACCAATTCCTCCCATGAGAAAGAGGTCAATAAGAAAGCAAAAAGAAGGTTCCGTGGAGTCATATGATGTAATGCCACCAGTCAGGCCAAAAAGGGATTCAAACAAGGTTCATCGGAGCGAATCTACGGATGAACAGGTCCGTGATCAAAGCAGTAGCGACTCCAGACACAGGATAGTCTACCAGACAGAAGGAGAACCTGCGAAACTTCCAATTGAACCGTTGGACGATATTGTAGTAGTGAAGCCTATGCGTAGAAAATCGAAATCCTTACAACGCAGTCGATCACAACTTCCTGTGGATACTCCACATCCACCATCACCAACGCCAGTGGCACCAACTCGACGGAAACGATTGCGTAAGGAACTTGAGCGTAGAAATGACGAAATAGAACCTATTTGCAATGGACACACCGATTGGACCAGTGATTCTGCCCCTGAGAAACCTCTTCCATTACCACCTACAATGACCACAGAACAATTAGAGAAACAAGAAGTATACACAGTTGAAGAAATTATGACAACGAGTGAAGAGAATATTCAGAAGCTTGGAACGAGGCTTCAAGGAGAACAATATGTGGAGCCAGCGCCTATACCACCAAAAAGAAGATCTAGGTCTAGGGGAACTTCTGTAGCACTTGATGAAGATAGGACATCTCATGGTGCAGAGTCATTGCCAGAAGCTGGTTATGTGGAGGAGGATATTCCACGAGATGACCTTGATCTAGGAAGAGAATTAATAGGTTATGCCATTATAGAAAAACGAGAGAAGCCACCTAGACCTCCTCCTCCGAGGAGAAAGAGGGACAAGTTTGCTACTACTCCCAGATCTGTTCCTCCTAAACGTCCCCAAAGAGCGTACAGTACTCTTGGCCCAGCTAGGTCTAAGGAGACTAATATATTAACTGACGATACTTATGATATGACCCTGCAAGAAACTGAGTCTACTCCATACATAGAAATCGACTCCGATGATGGAGAACACAAAAACCTCCGTAGCAGTGAAGTTCTGAGTAAAATGCAGGGACGACCACTGCCAGCTCCACCTAGACCACCAAGATCTAGAAAAGATAGATCTATAGAAAGATCCACTCGTGAGATACAACAGGAAATTGCTATGGAAACGACCACTGCCACGCAGACAGATCCCTTACCTGATGACATGGTGATAGAGGAAGAAGTAACACAGGCAAAGCTACTTGTAGCACCATCTAGCTCAGGCTCCCAGATTATGGTATCCACAGAGAGAATACCCAGTCCATCAAGTATGAGCACACCACCTGTTCCTCCTTTACCAACGTCTCAAAGACTACGTAAGGATGAACAACCAGAACCTTCATACGATACTGTCTCATTAAAATCTCCATCTCCAACTAGAGAAATGGAAGCTTTTGAGGACAAACACTTATCCGCGCCACATCTAGGTGAACCGATTCATAGCGACGAAGACACGCATTTAAAGTCCATTAGATCCGCCCTGTTTTCAGATGAACCTGTGAGGATCACCAATCTAGAAGTTGCTGACCTAAGAGTGGATCGTCTGAGCGTTTCCCAAATTGAAGCTGGTAAAATCGTTGCATCTGAAGTGGATGCATTGGTCGTTACTGCGTCTGAGTTGAAGAACATAGGTGGCAGCATGGAGGAGAGTCTGTCTCCTTCTATTATTAGGGAGTTGATGGCTATAAGAAGCCATTTGGAGACTGTGGCTGCATCCAGGGTTCAGGGTCAAAAGGAAGAGAGCAAAACGATTGAGGCGAAGACAGACATTCCCGTTGCACAGAGGCGGAGCGTCGAAAGGAAGCCTGAAGAAGAGTCAGTTTGTGGAGATGCAGAGGAAGAGAAACCAAAGAGCGAGGATCAAAAGGTTGTTAGAAAAAAAGCAAAGGATACATCAAGCACACATACACTATCGGTCGCGCAGGTAGAGGACAAAGAGTCGACACACACCCTAGCAATTTCGCAAGTAGTACCGAGTGACAAAGATACTCCTAGCACACAAACATTACTAGTTGGTCAGGGTACTGAAGATAAGTCCTTACGAATTCTAGATACAGAAACCTCTCTTTCATTGAGCCCGGATACTACTAAGGAGTCCAACATGGAAGAATCCCGCGTGTCCCTTCCCCCATCCATAGCGACCGCCATGGGAGAGAGCACGGAGCCCAGGGTGTCTCTGGATCTCTTGTCCGAAACTAGCAACGATCCAATGGACCCCACCTTCGACTCTAAACCTTCAGAGTCACAAGAATTTTTGACGTCACAGGAAAAGGACAAAGAGACTTCGCCAGAAATCAGCGAATGGAAAATACGAAAGTCAAGGTCCAGGTCGCCATCTCCAATAGGTATCCCTAGAACACGACAGACTGCTTCTCCAGTTAGATCACTACCACCTGCCATCTCTGTGACTCCGGACACACCAGACAGTATCGTGAGTCACGGCATTACCAACGAGATGCAGCCGCAACGTGCTGTAATTTCTTACACTTCATACACAGATCAGTCGGACAGAGAAAGTCAAAGAGAATCGTCCCAATCGCCAATTCCTCCCTTCCCTATAGGAGGTACTCATCTCATAGCGTTTCCAGCTTCACAAGTTCCCTCACAATTTTTATCCTTGGCCAATCCTAGCCTTGACACAGAACCGAGTATTGCAGACAGTACCAGGCAATTGGTCAGAGTTCTTCGATTAGCTGGTTTAAAAGTTATGAGACATTTTGTGGGATATATGTCATCTATGGTGGGAGAGGAGTCGAGAGAGAAGATCAGAGAAGTGGAACTAACGCTGTGTGCATTGTTGCTTCTGGTTGCTGGCTTATTGATATTCTTCTTCAGCAACCCTAGAACAGTTACGCATCATCATCATTGGGACTATTTTAACCCACCAAAATAATAAGGTACAGATGGTGTAAGAAGACTATCTACAAATAGAATCTATGCTATTATGTTTGTTTCAATTGTCCGTTGCAAAGTGATTTTATATACGCATAATGGGCATTCTATTTTTACGATCGATAAGGAATAAGAGAATAGACCTAATACTTACAGTAGAGTAATAAGTACACGTATTTAAAGACAATGAAGATTTGGTCATGCAATTAAGTAGTTAGGTTTGTACTCTATAGTTAATTGTTGAACGCTTGTTATGTGTTGGACAAATATGTATGAGTTATAGCCAATCAAATGACTGATCAACTTTTCCCAGGCAAATATTCATTATGTTAAATGATACATGTGAAAGAAATAACACCTACCATAATTTGCTATGAAAATACTTGTATTTAATTTCTTAAGCAATGAATATGTATAAATACAATGTATATACATACATATATATCATGTATGTGTATATGTATAATTCAATTACAGATACTTATTACCAAAAATAAATTTTGCAACGACTATTTTTTTATCGACTCAGAGACTTGTAGAAAAAGATCAAATACGAAATATCATCTAAAACTCATCGATCGACAAAGTATAATACGTGAAAGAAAATAAAATAAAGTTTTTCATGCCTTGTCTAACCATTTGACTAGATACGAATATACAATATGAGCGCCGCATCATAACAGTCAAGATGCATGATTTGAAGAAAATATTTTTTGATACCTTATGAACATTACAGGCTATGTACAATTTTATTTTAAAGTAAGATTCCATATACTGTAACAACAATAGACTCTAAGGAAACATAGAAAAATTAAAAAATATTGCGTTCACACAAAAAGATCTTCCTCGTACACTATTAAATCTCTCCTATCTTTGTGTGCACTTTTCTGTGAATAATTCGCCGCAATCGGCGACCACATGGAACTAGATGTAGCATCAGTCATAGCTTCTATTATGGGTTGTCTTCGTGCCAGTGATACTTTCAACTGAATAGAAGACACCATACTGCCATCCATTTCGCTAATTGCTCTTTCAGCAGCTTCCGTTTTATCAAACGTAACAAATCCACGGCTAAAAAGTAAATAAAATAAATAATACAAATAATACAAATTTAAACTTTCAAATAGGATAAAATATCTGGAATTAATATTAATTACTTTTTTTCTGTTTCCATCGAGATATTTATAATATTTCCAAATGTTTGAAAATGCTTTTTTAAAAAATCTTCCGATATCTTGTAACCACATACAAATATTGTATTTCCAGCTCGTGGCTTCATTTCTTGCTTAGATGGTGGTTGAATATCTCTGCTAGTACGATCCTCTGGGTCTTGAGCACTCACAAAACTATCGTACAAATCTTTAACTCTTGGCCTTACTGCTTCTGTTTCTTCTTCCTCCATTTGTGTGGCTGAGAATGGTTGATATGAGCTCACCGTCTTTTCTGTACTGTTTAATTTTCTTACTAAACCACGTGGTCTTTTAAAAGATTGTTCTGGCCGTTTAGGAGTTTTTGGAGCAGTAATTACTCCAGATTTTATCAATTTCTTGGCAACTTCCCTGGCATCTCTAGCTTCTGTTGGTCGCTTTGGAGCTTGTGGTATTCGTTCAGCTTCTTGCTTTGGTGCTTTCAAATCTTGCAATGCCTTTTTCTATAAAAATATTAATATAAAATACATAAAAATTACACAGAAAATAACAAAAACCAAAAACATAACCTGTAAACATATCAGTAACTTCCCATCATAAAATAAAATTTACTAAAATAAAATTAAATTAAAATAAAAAATCAAGTAATTTAAATACGATTTATTCTAATCATGCAAATACATAAATAATTAATTCGTAGTATTAAAAATTAAAATATTTATTACAATATTAAAATGTGTAAACATAACCTGTACCTTTCTTTTAAGCTTATTATATTTCGCTTGCAACATCAATTCTTCTTCTGTTAAATTCGAAGGGAAGTGTAAGTATACCATATTTTGCATGAAATAAAAACAAGTATAAATTTCTGTTTATCCGCACAAAAATTTTAAGGAAACATTCAAAGTCAAGGTTTACGTTTCACTTCACTGTTTGATGTTTCTAAAGATTTTGGCCACATACATATGTTGGCAAGCATGAAAATGAAAATGGGCGAAAAATTTCTTTAGATTCATATATCATAAAATCATCATGTAAATAATAAATATTTTTTTAATCAATCAGAATTAAATAATAGCTTATAAAATTGCTAATAAAGTTACAAAACAAGATTTTTATTTAACCACTTTATAAAAGAGAATCTTTTTCATTAAAAAAAGGAAGGAAAATATATGTCGGAAATGAAAGGACACTGAAGCCTTCCTTCTTGAACTTCGGGAAAATCCTGCCCAATTGTACTTGTTTGCGATTTGAGCCGAACGTAGCCGCGGTCAACGGGACGAGCGCTTCATCTAACAAAGGTATGGAGCGATAGTATGACCCTCATTAAAGGAAATACTCATACAGGTATCTGACAGTAAAACATGTCAATGGTTTCTTCGGACAATGAATATCTGCTGTTGAGTCACGTATACAGCACAAGTCCAGTTAGCCCGAGGACCCGCTATAAAACCTGGCTACTTCCGGCAATTAAGATTTTCCAAACGGATAGACAGTCTTTGTCCCAAATTGACCAATTGACAGCAACGTCAACTTCCCTTACTTTCGGAACGAGGGCTATACTATATATCTCGTATCCTTAGACAGACCCCGTCATAATTTTCCTCTGTGGCATTATTGGGACGAAAATTCATTCTTCCTTGAGATCCCATCGACGAAGGGAGCAGTGCCTTACGATCAGTACACGTTTGAGTTAGAGCAAGTATATCTTTCATCCCGTTGACCGTGGATTCGTCATCGAACCTAAGACCAACGTCACTAACATCGCAAGTGCCCAATCACCGCTGTTGATTGTCGAATCGGTAGTGTCCATACTCGTAGTGTCAGGCTGTATCGTCGTTCTAACACAACGATGGCCGACTCCAAGGGAGGTCTATCAAACGCCCACAACCCTGTTCCTGACTCTTCTCCGACATATGAATTTGCGATTTTATCATCAAAATGATCGACTTATTATCGTTAAGGGGGTTAGGTTTATTTATCGACTTATATATATAGTTAGATGTTACATAAAATAAACAAAGCTTAAATCGAAGAAAATAGATTCAACGTACTATTTATTCAGTCCATTTCAAACGATTCACGCAAAGAAAGCATATTAAAGATGAATGAATGTAACAATCGGCTGAGATAAAGAGGAAACATCGGTAAAATTCAAAAAACAAAATTCAGTCACTTCGGTATTCAATTATTAATAATTATAAATAATAATTTGATTTCGTAATCATAGTGTATGATACAAAGAACAATATTCGAATTGTCGATGATGAAAAGAATTCGATAGAAACTACAATCGTAACTTGTAAAGTCCGCGCGCTACAATTATCGAGCGTTGAACTTATCCGCAAAAAGGATATAATATGATTCTTCAACGTCGTTTTTATACTCCTCCACTAACATAAATATACGTAAATATTTTAAATGTTTCAAACTATTACCAAAAAGACAGAGAAATACTCACGTCCAATTTAAATATTTAAAAAGATACTTAAGATAGTAGTAGGTACACGCAAATATCGCGAAAAATTAGCGAAATATTAAATATAGTCTTATCTTACAATAACGAAAAGACATTCCTTTTTGTTCGCGAAGAAAGTTTGAAAAGTATTAATTTAATAACACTCGAACCATCTAAACGAAAAAAAAGAATTTCAAATTCATTAATTGAATCTTAAGGCCTTACAAACGATTCGTTAAATTGGTACAAATAAATATAAAAATATCAGTTTAAGGATTGCAGAGAATGCATAAGTTCTTTTTCAAAAATTTCCCAGCAATTTTATAAATTTCCAAATTTATTATTCGCACATACCCACTATTATGCACAAAGGACACTGTTTCAATATTTGGTAATTACAAAAACAATCATTAAACAATACCAAAGCCTAGTTCGTTAAATTACAAATAATTATAGATGTGAGATAATATAAAACTAGAATATATTAAGTAGTAATGACAAACATGTAATCAATTATTAAACAAAAGACTATAAAACTATATGAAAGATAATTTTTTAAGTTTAGGTTTTTTAATTAATTTCCATTTTCAACTTTTCCAATTTCCTACTGTTTAAAATTTCTTTACATGATATGATAGGAAAGAAATAATATTTATCATTTCTTCCTTTCTTACAGATATCGATAAATACAATTGCCTTACTAAAATTACTAAAATTTTAAATGTTTATAATGAAATGATAAATTATCTTAAATTTAATAAATTGAAATACAATTAATAAGAAATAGATAAATTCTTCAATTATTATAATGATATCCATCAACAAGATTTTCATAGCATTGAACTTACAACTTTTTTTGTTTGTGTTTTAATTACTCTATAAACATCTAGATTGTCATGTTTATAACAAGTTATCGTATGACCATACACGAACAATTTGAACTAGGCTTTCATGTAACAAATATATCATAAATATAAATTACAGCTATACGTTGAAAATTGTGAGAGCATTGTAAAATTGTCATACAACAATCGATATCAGTATATTTCAAAGGTAATACATATCTATACTATATAAATTCCTCCTGTTTTTTAATTTATAGAATTTTCAGTATCTCTCGATTGTTGATTAAATAATTCAATGCACTCACTTCGTATGGTGAAACAATTGCAAAGAAATAATATAGATAAGTCTTAGACAGTCTATCAAAACGTTCTAATAGTGACAGGGAGTAACAACAACTTTGTATTTAACCCTTTCAGCACCAAAAATTTTCTAATAGTGTGGAATTAGCAAAAAAATGCCAAGTTGAACTGGTGATAAATGCAAAAAGGATGATGTGCTATGTATATGCATTGCATTATCATACATTTTAATACAAAACATATTTTTTATATGTATATATTTATATATATATTTATATATTTCTGTTTATGTATGGTGATATTGATATGAAGAAAGATATCAATATTTGATTCATAAGTTTTATTATTTACAAGCATTGGTCTACAAAATGTAAATTTGGTGAACTTCCTTCCAAGAGAAAATCTTTTATTTTCATTATATTCAAAACTCGATTCGTAGGAAATAGCAGCAATTGCCAAAAAATGGCTAAATGTTCTTTTTTGGTTTTTTTCTAGTGGTACAAATTTCCACGTATCAATAACGTGTAATGAATGATAAACATACATAATTAAATAAATTAAAATAGACTGTATAGGATAACATGCCTGGCCAAAATTGATCTCTATGTTCATATTGATAAATCTTTTTTTAACTTGATAGTAATAGCGTCAAATCTATGTGTAAATAATAAGTATTATGAAATGTAAAATTCTATTACCAATTATCAATAAATCTCATAAAACGTATCTGCTGATTCATTCAAAACAATAGCATGCATAATGTTGTTTCGAAGTAGTAATTTCTAACGAAATCCAAGCGCTACAACTACCAAATTAAATGATTGAACTCAGGACTTATGATATTATTATATTATAAGAATGCGATTTAACCTATACTGGCATTAAAAGGGTTAATTATTGTTGTGTCAGATAAATGTTTTTTTCTCTTTTTTTATCAACAAATGAATATACTCTGTGCTGCATTTCGACATTAAAAATCTATAACATCTTTAAACAAGACGATTAGCTAAAACGTTTTGATACAGATATGTGAAGATATCAAAATTCTTAGGATTAAGAAATATATCAAGGAATTTGTGAAAATAATGTAGCTGCAGGAACTCCAATTATATGTACGTCAGTTACACACACACATATTGTAAGAAGTTCATAGTGTAAATTCGGATTATCACCAAGCAATTCAATTTTCTCCCTCCCCCCCCCTTTCTTCCTTTCTTCTAATTCATTCTTAGTCAGCACTTGCATTATTTTCATCAGTATTTGTGCTCTTGAATGAGATTCTATAAGTCAGTAATCCGTACGTTATTGGGAGTATCATGATCCTTATGATCTCGAAACACATTAAAACGAAACGAGATAATCGAGGTCTGAAATCCCTTGGTAACGCGTAGTGTTTCACAAAGTCGAAGAATTTTACGAATCCGATCGATTCCAAGAGCCAAAAGGCTTTAGAGATGCGGAAGCTTTGAAATATTGAAGACTTACTGAAGCACAGAATATTTTGTAATTGTTGAGTACTTAATTCCACAAATACCTGACACGATTTAATCACTTTGTACGCAAACGTTTCATGCTCCCACACATGCCTATTTAACAATTGTTTTTCAGTGTTATTAAACGTATGTTCAATGGAGGATCATTCACCATCCAAATATATTCTAAGCGCTTTCTCTTTACGCGCATTACAACGTGACGCGGAAGAGAGTGGTAAAGAAGGTGATACTTCTCGAATTGCGATTTCATCATACTCTTCTTGGGTTAATGGATGTGAAGTTTCCCTGCTATCTCTGTTAGACATAAATTTTACGAATCAACTATTCTGACATCTCATTGTAATCTTTTAGTGTATACCAGCTTAATTATTTCATGCATACCTATATAAGAACACAGCACCATCTTCAACATTAAATTCAACAAGAGTTGTTAATCCAATCCAGTCTTCCTCATTCTCAATTCGTACAATAGGCATATGTACTGAACCTTTCCCTCTTATTATATTTATATATTCTTCAGGTATATCCGATATTAAAGATAACTAAATCAAAATTCAATATAGTCATTTTATTAAATTCAATTACCAATTAGTTTTTTGTAATTAGGAAATGTACAAGATATTCAGTTCACTTACTTTTTTCATCATTTCTTTCAAGGTCGTTTCATCTAATACGATTTCTTGTGGTGGACCAATGTGAAATTTTATAGGATACCAGCGTCGGACAAAAACAATGACTTGATTGCTATTGGTAACTGGATCTTTATCAGGTAACTCTTGTACAATCATTTCAAATTGAGAATAATATTGGAAATCTTTAAACTTTTGATGATCTAAAAGAACTTTTGAAGGTAACACAAAACACTTTTCCCTTAATCGACATCTTTCGTATGGTATTTCTATATTATATCTTCTTTTCATTTCTGCAAGAATCTCTTTTTTCGCCTGCCCAACAGTCATGTCTTCCGAGACTATCCATTCGAACAAAAATTTGCTCTGTAAAAAGTGTTGAAAAGAAACATCATTTCTGGTAAAAAATAAAGAATTTTTATAAAAGATCTTAATAATTTGCGTATTCGTACCTTAGCCGAATCAAGGAAAAATTGATGTAATTTTACTGTAAATTCACCATTACGTAAAGCCCGTCCTATTTCTATCCAAAGTTTCTCTCCGTCTTCATAAGAAACAAGTTGACTAAGTAAACAGCTACATTCTGATTCACCACATTCATCAAAATAACGACAAATTTTAAAATATTCTGCAGGTACACCAACGTACGGCTCTAAGTTTTTCTTCAAAGTATTGAATATCATTCTTTTATCCACTAATACTTTCAAAACTGTGATCAAAATAATCATCATTAAATATCTTCCCTATATATTTCCCTATATTTCAAATATTTTATAAAACAAGTTTAAGATACATACATTTCTCATTATGATTTGTATATGGGGTGGCTTTGAAATAATATTCTGAATCATCGATGATATTATCCCAGTTTTCGAGTCCAACTTGGTTTAACATTTTAATGGCGCGATTACTTGTACTTGATGGAAGGTAAGGTAATTGAAAGTCCTCGTCTCCTGGAGCATCTCCAACTAAAGTTTTGTCACTATCACTGAGACTACTATCTTCGCTATTACTTTGTTCAGGAGTATGCCATTCCTCACCCTCTACCAATTGTGGGCTTGCATTTCTTACTGAAGTATCTTCAACAAGCTTTCCACTTTTTGAAGTCTCATTGCATTTTGTACTAGCATCTCGATGCGGCTCAGGAACGCTTACTTTGGATGGACTATCAGTCACAGGTTTTTCTTTGTCTTTATTCACTTCATCTAACATTGGAATATTTAATTCTTCCAATATTTCTGCATTCAACAAAATATAATATTATATAACTATAATTTTAGGAAATATTATGTTAGTTTCATAATTAAATATAATAATCGTCTTACCTTTGCTTGAATTAGGAGGTAACTTTATACGTAGTGTTATAATGTTTTCTAACTGTTCAGCAATACCACATATTGTTGTTTCAAAGTAAGATTTATTACACTCGGCATCGGCATTCGTACATACAAAGACTTTAATTAAATTACAAAAATCTGCAACTGCTAATATAGCGTCGTCATTCTGTACGAGTATCGCATCTGTTCCGTGTTTTCGTAAAACTATTTTCATGTCGCCCGGATCCATATTAATAAATTTTCCTACCACCTGCTTATATTCTCTCACTGTTTGTGTAAATAAACCTCGTACATTTAATGGTCCTTCAATAAGCTTCTTTCTAGATACGTCGACGACGTACACTTTAGTTACAATACCTATCAAATAACAGAAAAACATTATTTTTCTTTCTACTAAAAAGGTATATATACATATGCGTAAATAAATACATACCACCTCGTAGGTGTGGCTCGAATTTTTGATCTTTATCACGTATTTCTAATAATAAACTATACCGATTCACTCGATTACCCCAAATACTTGCAAACGTTTCATGTTCTCTACCTTCGTAACTAGCCACGATTAACTCATTATTGTGATCGTAAACAACTAAACGACATTGATTTAAGCTCACCATTCCTTCCAAGCCAAAATTCTTATAAACAATCTTTGTCGTTTGAGCCCATGTAACATTAGGCGAAAAGGGAAGTCTAAAATTCAGTTTCTTATCTTCTGTAGGATGTTGACAATATACTTTCACCTTAGGTGTTGCAAGATCTTTTTCACGACTCTCCCTGTCGTTATCTTCATTTTCTTTCATCTTTTTCAACAATTCCTGTATATGTTTTGGAAAATCTTGCACTTGTATGGGCAAAGCATTGCGAGCAGAATCAATTTGTCTATACATGAGCATGTACGCATTAGTACTACTATAAGCTCCAGTAAAATATGACCTGGTTGAACCACCACCATACGTTTTCTGAATATCGTCATGAGTTATCTGTAATATAATCAGACATTTTAATACTCCTTTCTGAAAGTATTATATAATATAAAATAAACATTTGCAAATACCTGTGTTACGCTTTGATCATTGAAACAAAACCATTCGTTTGTTCTAAAATCTTTTATATAAGCATAATAATGACCACCACTAGCACTACCGCTATGAATCATAATTGAGAACAATTCATAATTGTAAGGTCCTTTTGCTGCATTACTGCTACGATTTTTTTCGTTTTCATGATTATGCACAGTACAATTTGATGTTGAAGGTCCATTACTCATATCTATACCTAAAAATAAACTACTTGAATAGGTATTAATTATGGAATGCATATAATTTATGGAATCAATATACCTTCATCATCATCTTGGTCATGATTTGTTGAATGATTACTATTAGGAAGACTGTTTTCACAGGGAGGACAATCATCATCTAATGTGCCGCTATCTGTTATAGAGTTATCGTCGCATTTTGCTAAACTAATATTTTCATCAGTACTTGGAGATTCTTGATTTGGCATAGAAGCAATAAAAGAATTTAAATTTAATGTATCTGGAAAAGTAACCCTAAAATTAAAAGTTTAGTATGAAAGTATAAGACTGATAAAAAATGATTAACAAGGACAATTTATATGCACTCACTTATCATTAAGTTTTATTCTATGAAAGGTTTTGAAATCAAAATCGAATCGTTTAAGGTGAAGTGTCAGAAGATAGGGAAATTTTGTAAATTTTAATCCTTTATGAGCATCACATTTTTTATTACATTTTTCGCAATGATACTGATTGCTTCCTTCTAAAATTTCATGTTGAACAAATGCTCTTAAAGCTTCTTCCTATTACAAAAATAAATTTTTATATAAATTTAATTCATATATTAAAATATAACATTATATATACTTACCACACTTGTGTATGCCACATTACTACCAAAAGGTCTTACTGGTAATGGTATATCAAGAAAAGTGTCTTCTCTAGATTTTTCAGTACCACACTCAAGACATTTAACATAATCAATCATCTTTCCTAACAATATAAAAATCAAATTAGAAACTCATTTCTGATATATCTAGATGTTTCAGATATATATATTCTATAGTCAATATTTCGAATTTTATAGTCCCATATATTTATATACTGGTGGTTGAGAACTAGAGGAAGTTTAGTTTTTCAACAAGACGATGCACCGCCACATTTTAGTCGTCATGTGAGAGATTTTTTAAACCAACATTACCAAGGCTGGATTGGTCGTGCTGGAACAATAGCTTGGCCACCACGCTCCCCTGACTTAACTCCGCTTGACTTTTAATTATGGAGCCATATTAAATTAATTGTCTATTCTGAAGAAATCGCGAGTTGCGAGCATTCGAAAGAAAAGATTATTGTAGCCTTTCATACTTTAAAACAATCGAATACGTTAGAAAGTGTTCATAGAAATTTAATTAGAAGAGCAGAAGTATGTGTTCGGCAGAATGGGCAACATTTTCAGCAATTTTTGTAATAATAAACTTTATGATTACTTCATACTATTTCATTATGTATTCCCAATTTTCCGTTACGGCAAAAACAAACTTAAACTGCGATAATATCCATCGAGATAACGATCTACAGTGAGATCCGTTATAACGAGACGCGATAAAGTGCACGCGTACCGAACGAAAATTCAAAGTCGATTTTCTCGAAAACAAAGCCTAAAACGAAAAATTTTTATTCTATATTTTCGACTTCTTTTTTCGCGTAGAATCACCCCCTTTCCGCTTGTACCACCAGTTACCAACCCTGTATATACCATATTTTCAGATATATATGTCGGGTTTACATTAGAATTAGAGTTAGGGGCATGAAACGAATCTTTGTTCGAATTACACGTTGTCGTTATGCAATAGAGAAGACATTGACTAGTGCAAATACGATTATTATAGAATTGGACAAGTAACCGTGGTAATTAGATACTCGAGAAACTAATGACAATGATCCTAGGTTCAACAACGAATCCGCGGTCAACGGGATGATAGATGAACATGCTTACAATATCTAAGTCGGACTCTTTGTTAAAACGTGGAATATCCACCGAGGGGTACAGACACTAAGTCACTCGCTAATACGACCTCACGAGAGAATGACTTTCCGTCGCGATGATGCTGCGGAGGAAAACTATGATGGGGTGTGTCTAAGGACACGA
>NT_176438.1:354443-379513 GCF_000188095.3 Bombus impatiens | reverse complement strand
CCGTCGCCTCGAGCCCAAGCTCATTATCACAAATCTCGAACAAATACAATCGGATCGAAAGACGACAATTGTTTAATTACGCCTATGATAGAATTTAGATTACAGTGTTAGGGGATTATCCCGAAGTTCCAAAGGGGAGGCTTCGATGTCCTTTCATCTCCGACATATATATACCATTTGGATAAATATATACCTTCATAAAGTCTGTTTATTAAATCAGCTTGTTCCGTATTTTTAAATTTTTGTTCTAAAGCATCAAACATAACTCTACATAGTTCTTGAATATCATGTTGTTGCCAAGCTTCTGTAGAATCCCAACCAAAACTTTTTGTTAGTGCTGTAGTTTCCACTGCTGATTTCGTTGATGTCTATAAACGTGCATATTTATTAAATATTTCGCAACAACCATACATTTATTAATCTTATGGATATCTGTAGATAATATTAATACCTGTAAATTTAAAAATAATTTCTGTAGTTGATATGGAATACTATTAGCTTCATCTTTTTCTGATCCTTCTACATATTCCCAATTATACAATGCATTCCGAAACTCAGGAGTCATATATAAAGCTTGTAATAGACTATTTAAGTAACATGTCATTGCTTGATTGACTAAACCGACATAGCCTTTAAAAAATAAACAATTAATGATAATACACATATTATTACAAAAATATAAAATAAATATTACATACTTGTTTCAGACTTAATAAGACTTTTAAAATCAACATTATTATCTTCACCCCACACTGACGAATGATTAGGAGATGGTGGTGGAGGATTATATGCATTATATGCAGTCTGTTGGCGAAATTGCTTCTGCATCAAAATATCTGCTGGATCCATAACTACAAGTGTGTGCTTATGCTCAGTTGATGATTCTCGATCAAAAGAAAAATCCACACCAATTTCTGACATTGTTTTATCTTTCTTTTCTGATAAATCGATCTAATAGCAATAAAACAACTTTAACTTCTACATGAGCAAAACATTAAACCATTGATAAACGATTGTACTAACAATAGAACAAAAAGAAATATAATTACTAACCAATTTTCCACCTGATACTAAATACAACTTAAAACTGTCTGGTTGTATTTGACACTGCTCTCCAATATAAACATAAAGATCCTCACCACGGGTAGATTCATGAAGCAGAAGTCTGTCAGTAGTAAAGATTTTATTTTTAACTCCGGGTAGATTGCACTGAATGAAACATATTTGACCAGCTCTACAAACCATGGTCTGTAATAAAAAATTAGATACAACATACAATATTTGAATGAAATTTCTGTCTAAAAATAATACATATTAGATATCAAAGAAGACACAATATAGTACCTTATATAGATTCTAAAAAAATTATGTAATTTAATATCATTTTAGCTTACACAACATTAATTAATATTTTTTCCTTAGAAAAGAAACAAATTACTTTTAAACAAATTATACATTAATTGAAATACTTCAATATGAGTAGCATGAAAATATTAAAATTCCAATAAATTAATTATACTTTACTTATATCATTTTTAACATATATCAAGATTATTAATCAACAAAAAGACTGAATAAGTATTGAATGTATGGAAAAAAAGGAATAGTCGCTTTTAATTAACAAATATGATATTTAGAGATAATGTTACAAATGGATCAGTAATTTTCAGACAAATAAAATTGGCATTATGCCATACTAAAGGTAGAAAATGAGCGAGATCTACGCAACACAGTAAGATACTACTCTGCACAGTATGACACAGTAAGGAAAGCCTATAGAGCCTCCAGTTATATTTAGAATGTCTAAACGAAGACTTGGAAAATGGCTCTCTTCTCCGACATCAGAATTCCCCCCTCTTTCCCTCTTTCTTCCTCACTCTATTGCCACTTCCCTATTCTACACTTTTCTTTCTGTACAACTGCCAAATAAATGAAAGTGAGTTATATTAAGTTTAAAAAAAAACTAGACTTAATTTCCTAATGGAAAATTAAGAAAAGCAAAAATTACTTTTTACTACAAATACAAATGATAGTTTATGAACACAATGTGGTATAATAATTTTTTGTTAGTGTAATAAAATATAAAGAATAGTCTACAATTACAATGAATACAAGTCATTCTTGATATTTATAATATCTCTCAGCAGAGTTACATTCACTTTTAATACTTACTGGCAATATATATACGTAAGAGTCCAGTCCACGTATACTTCTTTATTGTTTCAATCTAAAAGATTTCAGAACAATATAAAATTGCAATTAACATTCCATCGAACTCAACATTTCAAAAAAAAATTTTTTAAAACTAACATTTTCAACTTGAGATATGTATATATAAAAATATATATCGTATTAAATTACATTTCACTAATAACTTCTTATTGTTACAGTCGCTGAAAGTAGCAATAAAAGTCACTTCTTCTTACATTTTTTGTAAACACAAACAAGACGACCATTCTTTTCTTTTATTCAAACCAACAAAACTAACGTTTTCTTTAATGAGGAATACGTGATCGAAATTTAATGTCCTAATCCTTAGCTAATCTCATACGAATAATGTGTTAAAACGTCGTCATGTAACAGTACTTCATTTTCTTTTAATAAAAACAACACATACTGTAAACAAGTCACAATACGAAGAATCCACGAAACGCCAAGCACAGACAAAAATTTTTCACACTTTTACCGGTGTTACTGTGTTGTGGAGCCAATTAGACGAGAAGAGGACTGTGTTAGCGCGGTTGAAACGAAATGTTTATGCGATGAAAAAGCGATTGGCTAGACGAACGAAAATCGGCTGCGTAATAACTCAGGAGATCGGAATGCGCTCTCGTGCCAGTGGAACCGAGTTAAAACCCTCGGAGCCCGGACCTTCTGAAAACGCCGGAGGCGGATAAAAAATGATCCAGTATATGCATCACTAAATTTTCTTATTCTTTGTCATTATTTTTGAAAAATATTTTTTTGTATCAGCTCAAATATGACTCAATACATACATTTTGTTAGTGATATTATTTAAAAAAAAATAGGTTTTTAGCATAGGCTCGAATGTGATCCGGTACATATATATGTAAATTTTGTTATCTTCTCGTCATTATTTTCGAAAAGATTTTTAACGTCGGGTCAAAATGACCCATCTTTAAGGGTTAGAACAAGAGTACAAACGTTTTCATCACACGACGAACGAAACTGTTGCCTATCGATACGTACGACTGTTGGATTATATTAGTTAGCCTAAAAAGAAATGGAAACATTCAATTGATGCGACGCCAGTTTGTTTACTAATCCGACACTAATAAGAATAAACGTAATAAAAATCTTATGAAATAATTTGCCAAATACTCCTCTGTTCTTGTTTCATCTCAACTTTTTAAAATGACTTACTCTTGAATGACTCTCGCATTTCAAATTCGTTAATCATTTTTAGGTTCTTTTATCATATGGATGAATAAACGATGTAGTTTTCTTGTATGTCGATAGAGAAATTTTTCGGTGTAATACTTAAACTCTTACCGAAATCACTAAGAGACATGTGCGACGTTCACTTTACGCCATATTTTCTACACAACACAAGTTTAGTGCTGCCATGTAATAATGCTATTATACCAGTCGAAAGCATTTAAGCATAGAAAAGATGTAATGCAGATAAACGATTTGATGTATTTTTATAGAACTTTATTTGGGGAGTCTGTCTCTTATAAATTTAATATGTATTATATGTGTTATACGAATTAGTTTTAAATTTCATTAGCACTGTAACGAAACTCGAGAATGATGATTACATTGGTAAAGTTTGAAAGAAATTTGGAAATGTATATATATACTTGTATAATTTGTTCAACGAAACGAGGCAGTGAACGTAAACAAATCTTAATTGCTGCCACGATCATATAAACGTTTATACGATTGTGGTTGCTGCATTTAATTACAGCCGCAGCAATCAAGTTTTCAAGTTCAGCAATCGAGTTCGTTGGACAGATCATAAAAGTTTTGTATGATAAGTTTTCTATTATAATCATGTTCAAATACTTTTATCGGCAACTGTATTTCTAAAACACTTTAAAACTCATTGAATTGGGATCATAGAGATATAAAGATAGAGTCCTCAGTGAGCTGAAAAAGCAATATAGGAATAGAAAGAGAACATTGCATAAAGATCCTTTGTGTCCTCTCACAAAGTCCAAAGAAAAAATGTTCTCTCTGTAAACATTTAATTATGGTGATTGTTATAAGATCCACTAGAAAGAAAGCTGTTGAAATTTGAATAATTTTTGGAACGTACATGGAATTGTTGAGCGATCGTAGCGCTGCTGGTATTGTAGCAATATCAATGCGTACCAGTCTATGATATATCTGCGATGGTGTACAAGTCGCCATAGAACTCGTAAAATTGCTTGAAGTACTCGATGAATTTCGGGTAAGTTAACTTGTTAATTTTTGTCAATATAATCATTATCGAATCCAGGGTTTAATGCATTATTAAAAAGTCGAAGTGGTATTTACAAAAAGTATTTCTCTCTTGCAAACATGGTTCTGAATGACCTTTTTATGAATATCATAGGACCGAACCGACAAAATTTTTTTTTTTTATGCAGAATGAAATATTCATTGATAATACAAAAATATCGTATATGAAATTCTTCATTGAATGACCGAGAGATTCGTACCGTTGAAGATTATTTCAATGCCGGATTATAGCATCAAAATCTAAATGCCGATTTATATATGAAATTGACAGTTCGTGATAGTTGAAATTAAAAGAACTTTATCCTTTTTGTATTTCTTCTTCTGTATAAATCTTTTGAGATGTTATGCTCTTACTGTTACAGGTATTCCAAAATTTTTTCTGCTTCTAATGAAGCCAGTTTTACATAACAAATGACAGATGGATGAAATTAGATTTTATAAAGTCACTTCTACTTCCACTATATGATCAGACGATTAGGATAAGTATCATTTGTCCATACCGGAATATCAACTATCATCAAGATGAACATTAATTCAATAGGCATAGCTGATCTGTTTAATTTATTGGAATCCAACAAACTTGCGGAGGTAGAAGAAATAAAAAAAGTATTCCATGAACTTTTTTTATCTAGTAAGTAAGATTATGAATTGTAAGATATCTAATAATCTTGCCTTTTGTTTTTCATGATTTCTTAAATTTTTCAGCAAAAGACAATTGGTTGGTAAATGGTCTTTTTGATTATTATCTGTCCACAAATTCCTTAAGAGCTGTTGAGGTATTAGCTGGTGTTCGTGATCCACATGACAAGCATCTCTTAGATCGTTTGTCGGAAGCTCTTTCCAAATCTGGAAGTAGCAGCCAAAGAATTCAAACCCTTACTTTGTTAGGTCATATTGCCCGTCGTCAGCCAACTTGGTTATACAAGCTTGCCAGTCATACCTTATTTCGAGATTTACTTAGGTTACTTAAGGTAGAATTCAATTTTTCCAAAATAAGTAAAGAATATATTGAATTGATGATAACTCTCGAGTTAATTTGTTTTTAGATGGAAGCAAATACATTATCTCTTATGAGTGCGCTTCTTCTCTTGGTGATGTTATTACCAATGTTACCTGCTGCTTTAGGGCCATACCTCACAGAAATTTTTGAAGTATTTGGTCGATTGGCCTCTTATTATTATCATCAGTTATCATCCGTATTTTCATCTCCTGTGCGTTTTACTTCAACAACAATAACAGGAACAATAGATAAGAATCATTTATATTTATTACATTTGCAAGTAAGTATTAGTATTTATTTATAAAAGTAAGGAAGGTTTATTGATGTTTCTTAAATTTCTTGTAGGTGGGACTATATAATTTATTTCACAGATTATATGCCATGTATCCTTGCAACTTCATTTCATATTTGAGACAACAACAACAAGATCAACCTGCTACTTTTATCCATACAATTAGACCAATGCTAGATTCTGTGCGCATGCATCCTTTACTTGTTACTGCATCTAAAGATACAGAAATTTCTGCTGCTAGGTAGATATATTTTGTATTATGAAAGTAGTCGTAATTCAGAGAAAGGATTTTATATTTATCGTTCGTCCATTATTTTTAGATGGAAAAAGATGGAGCATCATGATGTTATAGCAGAATGCGGTCGTTTTACATTAGATAAATGTCGAGAAGAAGTATTTCGTACTACGAATTCACGTTCTACGCCACCTTTAGGTTTGTGAGTTTTATTATAATATATACCTATGAATATACAAATATTTACAGTATCAGTACATGTTCTAGATTACTCTTCTATATGTACTCCAATAAACATTAGTGGAGGGATAGCGCCATCAGAAATCAGTAATGGTGAAGATGATACGTTTTGGTCGCCGAGTATGACAGTGCCGCCACATAGTCCGCAATTTCCAGTTACATCTCATGAACAACGGTCTACTCCTTCAACACCTAACAATAACAGAAGCGGTACGTCTCCACCAGAAGCTGCAGTCGAAGCCACTCCAGAAACAACTCCTGTTAAGGTATACTTTAGAACTTCCGAGAATGAACAAACTAAATCGGATAATATTTAAAATTGTGTACATAGGATTTACGAAAGATGCCGAAACCTACTGGTTCTTGCGCAGTTCGTGCTCTTACTGGATTTGGTAATGGCACAGTAGGATCAAGTTCACGACCATCCACACCAATCCCTTTAAATCCGTCTGTATCTGGCACCATAATTGGAAGTGGGGATACAAATAATGCACATGGATTTTTTTCGCACAAGCTAAGTAAAATCATCGCAGATAGACAAGCCATTAGTCAAACCAAGTCATCTATCAACGTTGATGAAGATGGAAGATTTCCAGAAATGAACACAAATCAAAATGGGAAAAACGATTCTTGGCAAGAAGATCAAGAGGTTCTGTATTTTATGTACTTTTGTATGTAAGAATATTGTGCATTAATGAATATTGGTACGATATGTTTATACAAAATTGCATTGTGTAGGTTTTAGAAATTGTAAGCTCTCAAACTACTGGAAAATTTGAAAGTTCAAAATTAGTCGAACAACAAGAACACCATAATGAAAAAATGCAAAATGCTTTTGCAGATTTGTCTCAAAAGGTTTATCAGCTACGTTTGTATTCTCAAAGCCAAGCTTCAACACAACATTTAAATTTGAATTCTCTTTACAAAGTAAGATATGCAATATTTGTTGCAGAAAAAAATTTTAATATGATAAAAATATATATGCATTTACAGATTCGAGAAAGCAAATCTTGTCCTGATATCAAAGTTCATAAAAAACTGGAAGATACAGCAACCCAAACATCCGATTTGCTTCCATATGAAGATTTATTGCTAGGAATTTTGGAACAAAAGACGCAAATGAATTTACAAAAACGTTCTGTACAAGATACCGAATTTAGATTATCACCAACTGCAATGCTTGATCGATATGTTGAAACTTGCACGCACGGTAGTAATTATTCTGGCGAAAAAATGAGTTAGTAAAAAGTAAAGTTTAATAACAAGTCTTATTGTAAATCAACAAAATTGTGAATTAAGTATTTTTTCTTCGAAGGGACAAATGCAATTAAGCAGAAACAAAGAAAAGAAAATGGTGGGGAAGATGAAGTAGCAGAAGAAGATACTTTCGATGTCGAATGTGCGAGTCAGTTGTTACAGCTTATGCAAATGCAACTTCAGTTCGAACGACAACGTAGAGAAGTACATGCCGAACGTAATCGACGGCTTCTTGGCAAACTAAGGGATTCGCGTGCGTTAGAAGAACATAATTATGCTTTGGTCAGTTGACATTATTTGTTCAAAGTAAGGTTCGGTAATGTTCTTAATTCTTTCTATTGTTAAATACGAAATTCTTATTACATAGACTGATCGTTTAAAAATAATGGAAAAAGAAGTAGAGAGTTTAAAAACTGAATTAGAACGTAACAAGAGAGAAGCTTGTCAAGCTGAAGATCAATATAAAGATGCATTACACCACTGGCAAACTAAGGTAATGTCTATGAAAATTCTACTGATTGTATTACTAGTAGAAATTTGTATAGTAATGCGAGTAATAACGTATAGTGTGTAGAAGAACAACGACAGAATCAAATATTGAAGGATCGTCTCGAATCTGTGGAAGTCAAACTAAAGAATGAACAAAAAAAGGTAGCAGACTGTGAGCAGCGGATTCAGTCTACGGAGGCTTCCCTGTTCGATGCAGGTCATCAACTAAGAGTAGCTTTAAAAGCTGCAAATCGCAGTAAAGAGCTAGAACGTACTCTTGATACTGTACAGAAGAAATTTCTTTTACTTGCAGAGGTATTATTAAAAATTATATATATCTTCGCATGATATATTAAATTTATTTTTATATATCTACAGGCACAAACAAAATTACAAGAAAGTACAGGGGGTCTTTCACCAATGACAAAACAAGAAGTAACACAAATACAAAAATCATACGCAGAAGAATTAACTAGTAAGCAGATTTCAATTATTCACAAATATAAGAACATATTTGAAACAAATAATGTAAAATACAAATTGGTGTTCGCATAGATTTACGACGACAGTTGGAGTCGCGAATATCTCTTGTAGAAGCTTTGAAAATACGTTTAACTGAACTAGAAAACAAAGAAGCACGAAAAGAAGCGCAACTTGTAGAACTGCAACGGCTTTTACAAGAAACAAAAGATCAACACGAAGCTGAATTGGAAGCCGTCGAGTCAAAATATAAAGCACAAGCTGAAATAAACCTTCTTCTCGAAGGCCGTATACTTGAACTTCATGGAACATTAGAAGCAGCAACTTGTAGTAATACTACTGTAAACAATTTAGCTTCTTCAGCATCGCCTAAAGAAAGATCACCTCCATTGTCGGCTAGTTTAGCCTCTTCCAGTGAGGGAAGTCTTGCCTTTATTCATTCAGGTACTGGAATTATAATGAATGACTGCTGTGATACCGCAGGCGAAATTCCTAATCTTCAAGCTATCGTCGAACCTGTGCCAAGCCAGGCTACTTCACCATCTCGTCAAAATCAGCAAAGACGGAATCCTAAACAAGACTAACGCTACGCAAATTTGACCACCGAGTCTTTTCGTATGCAGCTATTCCGTTCTGCACGCGTGCAACTGTTATCCAATGACGTGGTATTGAATCAGAAGAAAGTTATTTATAGCTTTTTATCGACATATTATGCGGAATTCATAAAAATATTATTATCGCGTGATTTCGATAAATAATTGAAAATATACTGGTAATTAATAAAATTACTAGCATGATATAATTTCACTCTGAAGAAATGAATTCGCAATGAATAAATGGTTGAGATATTTTGTGAGCAATTTTATATGTCTCAACTAAACACATCCTTGTATTACTTCCCTTCAATATCTGTTTGATATATATGATGATACATGTTCTATTTATCATTTTTATTTATAAATTTTATCGGTGGATTTAAAAAAAAAATGTTACTTCAGTCTAAGAAAAATGAATATATTACAGAACATGATATGATTTACAACTACAGTATAATACTGAATAATCAATATTTGTCTAAAAAGATGAGTCACGAATGTGTTAAGAATTAAACTGTCTGATAATTATAAGAAAAGTATATTTTTTACTACGTTCAATCGAAATCATCATATCTAAATAAACAAACAATGAATATACCGAATTTCTAAAAAGAACACTGTCGTTTGCCTTTTATTAATAAGTTTCTAATTCGCGACTCATGGACATAAAAATGGCATCATCTGGATTAGCGTAATTTACCAAATCTGGAAAAGATCAACAAAGAAAAGATATTTTTCTTCAATTGAAACAAATTTCTTAAGTATTTAAAATTATTTTTATCAGTGTTATTTATGTATCCACATAATCGTTACTCACGATTATGACCCAAATGTACTGCCGATGTTTTAAATTTTCGTAAAAACAATTGAATCAACCAGAAGCAAGATAGCCACAATAACGCTCCTACCGAAAATGTTCTTAACGCTATAACACCGCCATATGTGTTCATTAACCACCCACATATTAAACTGCCACTTGATACTCCTGAAAAATAATTATAACCATACAAAAAATAATTATTTAAAGTCATTAGTTTTTATAATTAATTTCCTACTACTAACCAATTCCTTCGAATATAGCACCAATAAATCCTTGTATAGTAGCTTTAGTACCAGGTGGTGTTACCTTATCACCATATGATACCATTGTTGGCCAACAAAGACCTAAGGTAGGTCCATGAAGTATTTCAATAACTAAAAACCACCATGGGTTTGATATAGTACTGTATGCCATAAACCTGAAAAAATAGTACAATTAGTAATATGAAGCTACATTATATATTTACAAGAAATTTCATTACTTACCTAATTGCATATATCAATAATACTAAACTCATAACATTCATGTGACCTAATTTTCGCAAAACATTTCCTGAGATAAAATTAAATGGTAGTTCTCCTAGAAAACACTGTACACCAGTCAAAAGCCCTTGTAAAGTTTTCAGCCGTGTTATTTGTGAACTACTTGCTAGGTCTTCAATATACCAAAATAGAAAATTCCACACTACGCTAGTACACATTCCAGCACCTATGCACCACCATCCAAATGACAACACATTACCCTCCCGAAGGATAGTGAATAGTTCCCATAATATTGAAGGTTCATCCTCAGAGTGTTCTGGATTTTTCTGTAATGATACTGCTTTCTCCCATTACCTGGCAATTTTTTTATTCTTTTGATAAGTAAGAAGTATCAAACTTCTGTACTATCTACATTTTTCTCTACTCATAATATTATATATGGTAAAAGAATTTTACCTTCCTTAAAGTTGCAGACGTAATAATATCAAAAATCATAATGACCAACATGATATAAAATATACAAGTATAATCTTTCTGAACCTTTCCTTCACTAAATAAGTCTACCAAATATCCTGCACTTATTCCAAATATGCCAAAACCAATGCTGCCCCACATCTTTTGTTTTCCATATTCCTTTCTTCTCTCATTTCCTGTAACATATCAGTATGAAAAGCATACTAGATATTTAATTAACATATATAGTACTAACCAAGGAGATTAAAGCATATAGCATCAGCTATGCTAACTACAACTGCCATTCCAATCCAACTTATTATAGTTGCCCACAGAAATGAATGAAACTGGTATGTTGAATTTTCTGTGGAATTCTGAGGCACATCAACTTCATGCAACAATTGATTAAAGGTTGGATTATCATGACATGTAGCTAGGCACGATGTTTTTACATAATTGCCACAAAATGGTGTATATGGTACATTATCTGAGAATTTGGCAGTAAAAATACGCACATACATGCATCTTTTTAGCTGTAAAATAAAGAGTTTAGCTGTTTATCTTTAAATATAGGAAATGTGCAAAATATCTTACATAAAAGTCATGAAATATGTCAAATGTTACGGTAGAATTAAATGTGTCATTATTTAAAATAGAACTTGAATTTGTTAAGTCACAGAATTGAGGTACTTTCCAATTTGAGCACATTTCATGATAAAGTTCTTTCGAGGCTTTGCACGATATCTAAAAATAAAACACATAAAATATAAATTAAACATATAATTAAAAATATAAATAAAATCTAATATAGTAGAAAAATAAGATAAAAGGACATCACACCTGACATGATACATTTAAGTGAATGATCTCTGTTATCGCATCATTTTTAATTTTATCAGGAAATCCATTTTTTGAACACATCTCTATAGTTGCTATTTTATTACAAGTAAGTTCAACATTTGCACTATTGTCTATTTCAGGTATAAAATATATCGAAAACAAGGCTATCGCAACTACAACTTGAAATATTAAAAACACTATCTTATGAATTTTGAATTTGTCAGCTAATGCTCCAAATAAAGGTTTTGCTACTAAACCAGAAATTGGTAATATCGTGTATATTGTGCCAGTTAAGAAAGGAGAAAAGCCTAACTGTTTTGCTATTGTTGGTAAGAATGGTACTATTGGTCCAGTAGCTGAAAAATAAAAAATGCAATTATACATAATATTCTATAAGATGTGATATTTAATCTGTAATATAATCTATTTACCCGCATTGAATAAAAAATAATGTGTCTTTATTGGAAACAATTCCTTATTTATGCTTTCCATCATTTTGGAAGTACTTACGCCATGCAATAAATTAAAAATAGAAATTACAATCTGCAAACAATTTAAAAAAATTATTTTAATTCATCAACATTATAACACATGTATTGATATTAATTAATGCCAAGTTCATCAGGTTTTATCAACTTTGTCTTAATTCAAATGTTTAATTCAGAAATCTGAGAAATTTCACAAGAATGTTTTTAAAGTTAAGATATTAGCATAACTATTGAAAAATATGTCTGTTAATAATGAAACATACACTGATACTAAATTTTAACTCCACGTAATAGTTTACTATAACGACTTTTCATATTATTTTAAAACCAGTCTAGATTTTTCTACAAGTGCACTTTGCCCTGTAACATATCGCCATTTTATGAAAACGTAAATCTCATTTGCTGCATGTGCAATTTTTGTTATCAAAATCATGAAATGTAGATATCAGGAGGTGGAACTCGTGGATATCATATTTGCATTCCTCGAGCGCTATTATGTTTCATTATCTGTATATTTTTGGAAGATTTTTCTATAATTACAATCTTATTGTTACCAACTTGGTACGTTATGGTTGTAAAAAATGTCCTCTCTAGTCGCAATTAACTTTTCCTTAACATCATTTTCTATAATTGTGTGTTTAAATATTTGTATAAATGTTTCTATAATTTATCGTAGATTTCGACGTGTTATAGCATGAATTAATCACATGAGACTATTATTGCGTCGAGCTTATTTCAAAATGAAGACTAGTTATCTTCAAAACTTGTTAACTTGGTAATAAGAACGACTACAATTTAAACAATTTCAAATCAATTGTTATTAGTACACTATACATAATCGATTAAAAGATATGACACAATATATAGTTACAATTATGTAACTATATATTTTTATTTGATAAAAGATATTGCATATCGTAATCCACAATTTTTTAAATTATAAGTTTCAATAATAATGTAACACGTATCCGATATAGAATATTATCGAATTGTACAATGCTACAAGAATACACATTATAGTATTTTATTTTTTGCCTAAGTATGTCATTCGAATAAATTCTGTAAAGACTGTAATAAGTAATTATGAGACTATATTTAGTGAATAAAATAAAGAAGAACATCCATATACGATTCAAAATTTCCTGGGTATTGTCTCAAAATGAAAAAAGAAATTTATTTTGTTAATGAATTTTGAATCAGCAATTTGTCCTTAATTCGTTTTAGTATCTAACAGTATCTAACTAAGATTATTTAATAGAAATGTATGAAAAGATACAATAACTCAATAAAAAGATAACTCAATATAGCATACTGGATAATATTGATGATATAATGCATCTGGACATGTGGCAAATAATTCGAATAGAAGTAAGTTTTATTTCGATTTCTAGAGGTTTTTGAATCATCATTTGCGCTATTATGTTTCATTATATGTATAATATACAAACCTACATAAAAACATAATTAAGACAAATTTGTAACAAACTGTGCTTTAATCTGTCATCAGATACATTTACAATATACATTTACAATATATATATATATATATATATGTATATATTTATAAGTTTTTAATATTCCGCTTCCTTCTGTTTTTTAGCAATAAGGTGGGTTAATGTATGATTGCGGCGTATTACACTTTATTTCGTCCTCGACCATGAAATACGACGCACACTCATGTCCGCTCACACATACACACGATGTACATACATCTTTCATCCTTGTCTATGTCCCTACAATTTCCCATTGTGTTTTTATTCATCTTCTTTTTAATCTACCGCAGACGATTCTACAAGGTCATTGACTTTGTAAATCTTTCTTTACATCGAGCACATCGTCTATGAAGGAGATATGTATTTTATATACAAAGAAACAAATGTTCTAGCTTACATACTAATGAATCTATATACTCTACACAAGATACGCCAGCAACAGTGCGCTCGATATCATACAGAAATCTTTTGAAAATCAGACGTCACGTATACTCTCTCTATATGTTTCTTGCATGTCTAGTAAATTTTTTCTTATTTTTTATTTGTTTGAACACAAAAGAGAGGGAACAATGTATTTTCCACAGGCAAGACAATTACGAGCACACTTATGAAATGGGCCATCATTTTTCTTTTTTTTTTACGTTAAAAAAAAACGAATATTGCATAATCCGTATCTCAATATAGATTAAGAAACAAAACGAGACGCCATCGAGAGCGCGATAGATAAGAGGAACTTTTGATAGAAGGTTACTTCCAGCTACTAGCGACTCAACTTACGTCTAAGCTGTCGACTAGTTATTAGAAAAAAAACTATCAAAAATTCCTACAATAAGTAGGCTTATTCTTTATGTACATATGACTACATAATAGGATACCCTTGTAAAGGTAAACTATTTTCGTTCTGATATATCGTGTAAAAATTTCAAAGATCCGTATGGTTTTTAATAAAAAAGGAAACAAACGCGAATGGGAAAGACAAGCCGGTGGAAAGACCACACATCCTGATCTCGCAGAGAGCTTTTAAAAACCCGTTATTCGCTAGTCAATCAGTAAAATAATATTTATAAAAGAAAAAAAGGAGAAAGAAGAGAGAGATCAGAAAAAATAAATGATCGAAAATCTTGCACCGCATTCTTTTTTACTGTTTGACCTTTCACGAGTCTGTAGTGCATCGACAATCTCAAGGGATATAGTAATCAGTACAGCCTTCCACCCTTATCACAGTACCGAGATTTTTCTTAAAAAAAAAAAAAAAATAAAAAGGTTGTTAATGAAAATAAAAGAAGTCATTCTGAATTATACGTGTATAAACGAAAAATAAATAAATTGCTTCATCAAAAAAGAAAAAGAAAAAAATTAGGAAGGTCATTATCATTCTATAATACACAAGGACTTCATGCCTAGTCACATGGATTAAAGGGGAAAAATATCGATACCGTTTCCTTTTCCCTAGAAAGAAGAAAGTCTTGATTACGATTGAAGAGCGAGATAAAGTTAGACGAAACAATATTTACAATCGCGATAAAATTTTTTATCGCATTTCACCCGAATGGTGAATAAAACACTAACGCAACTTGTTCGGTAAAACAGAAATCTACTGCCACTGCTATCAACAGATAACATATTCGAAATATCATTTCCTCCAGCTTCTCGATGGGGACGGTATATCCACCGAAATGTCACATACAATCATTCCAAAACGCCCATTACAAAGATTTTAACGGCTAAAGCCAGGACGGTCGATGATGATGGGGCGGCGGTTGAAGCGCGTACAGGGAATGAATGTACTGTTGATAAGCGGTCGGATCCATCGTTAAGTTTGGCCCATGAGGCGTTACATAAGCAGACACAGGAGGCCCGTAAGCTGCTGATCTCTGAGCGGAATGAAGGAAAGGGTGAGGCGGATAATTTCTCGGCGGTTGATTGCTAAGCTTGTTACAGGCTTGTTGCGTGGCGTCCGTAACTGGCGGAACTTGCTGTTGTTGTTGTTGCTGCTGTTGCCTGAGCGCCATGCTATAGTAACTATTTGGATTCCGAAATTCATCCAAAAATGCGAACGCAGCCGCTGCAGCTGATGCGTCTTTATCGTAGAAAGGTGAACTGGTCGTGGTACTGGTTGACGCAGCGAAATTAAAGGCACTCCCAGCTGGTGGAACCATCGTGGTATTCTTTAGACCAATCGAGTCAGCTGATGTTCCCGTGTATTGTGGAAAACCAGGTATACCTGTACCAGATTGTGGTTCCGTGCTAACCGCCGACGAGACGCTTGTTACGTTTTGTTGCTCTTGCTGTTGCTGTTTGCTCTTTCTGCTCTTTTTCGTTTTCACAGGTGTCGACGTAGAACTACTAGACGCTTCTCCACCTCTGCGAGACGACGACATTGACAGAATACCCTGTGTATTCTTCGCTGCTGCCGTCTGCAAACTTTGAAGCAAGTTCAGATCTATTTCCGCTGCGCCGGATGCTGGACTACGGGCGTACGCCAGGTGTTCTGGCTTCGTCTGTGGTGGTCGAGGAATGGTCAACAACTGTTGTTGTTCTTTACCAGTACGGCTGACCAAACCTAGGCCTAGACGTGCATACGCTGGATTCGTCGCTACGGAATCGGCTAGGTTGCCGACAAACGCAGTGTCGAATTGACTAGCTGAAACTGCTTCAGGTTGCGGCAATGCCATTATGGGGTCGAAGCTAAATTGTTCCTGGCCCGTTCTCGCTGCCGTTTCCTGCGTCAAACCGCGAGACGCCTCTGTAGACGATTCATTGTAAATTCGTTTCTTCACTGGAGGCAAATTACTGGTCGAGCTATTCACCGGTCCGCTGTTAGTCGCAGCCTTTGAACTGGCATCGAAGTAATGTGGACTTGGATACACGGGTCTAGAATTTGGCATCGGATAACCAGACGATTGGAAACCACTAGGATAAAGAGATTCATGAGTCGTCAGATTTTGTTGGAATGCTAGGATTTGCGACTGATCTTGCGTTGAGAGCTGTTCGCTGGTACTCGACGTTTTACCAAGGAACGACCGCTGTTGAGCGTACTTCTGAGCGTTCAGAGAATTGCTAAGGTCGGTGAAACTAGGCCGCTCCTGGGACGTTTGTTGCTGTTGTTGTGACTGTTCCTGACCGCCGTGCCTCGAAACAGACCTCTGGAGGTCGATATTAGGATAGTTATTGCCAAACGTTGGTGGGTACTGGTTTGGTGACTGATAAATCTGATGATTCGCATTTAGGTTTAACGATGCAGCCTCCGGTGGTACAGCAAAATTCCTCTGCTGCTCCGTGCTCGAAGACTTCTCTGTAGTACTAGATTTCAAGTAATCAGTCCGGTGTTCTGTTTCGTTTAATGTTGACGATACTGAAGACTGAATATACGAATGGTTCTGTTTATATCCGTGAGAATAATTTGAAGGCGTCGACGCAGCTTGTGGATAATCTTCTGCGCTCTTTTGTGATTGTGGTTGTGGTTGCTGTAGACTGTAGTTTGTACTTTGTTGTGGAGACGGTTGCGAGTAATTCGAAGGCTGTTGCGAAGATTGCGACGCCTGTGATGTGCATGCGGACTTTTGCTGGGGTGACGGTTGAGAGTAATTGCGGGTTTGCTGAGGCGATGGCGCTGGTTGAGTGTAAGTATGTGATTGTTGAGGAGATGGTGATGGTTGGGAATAGTTACGGGACTGCTGAGGCGATGGAGACGTTTGAGAGTAGTTTCGGGATTGCTGAGGCGATGGTGAAGGCTGAGAGTAGTTGCTTGGCGGAGGTTGCTGAGGAGACAACTGCGAATAATTTTGTGGCGTTTGAGGCGAGTGTATCGAGTGTGAGTAATTGGCAGGTTGTTGAGGAGAAGGCTGAGAATACTTAACTGGTTGCTGAGGCGATTGTTGAGGCTGTGAATATGCTGCATTCTGAGGAGAAGGTTGAGAGTATGAAGGCGGTGCTTGTGGGGAATGTTGAGGAAAAGTTTGGATTTGTTGAGGCGAAGGTTGAGAATAGTTTCGAGGTTGAGGCGATGGCTGGGAGTAACCTGTTGTGAGAGGTTGAGGTGAAGATTGCGTGTAGCTGGCAGAATGTGTCTGAGGTGATGGATGTGAGAAATTTGAAGATTGAGACTGTTGAGAATACACTGGAGGAGGTTGAGGCGATGGCTGGGAATAATTGGAAGGTGGCTGTGGCGATGGTTGAGAATAATTGGAAGGTGGCTGTGGCGATGGCTGAGAATAATTGGAAGGTGGCTGTGGCGATGGTTGAGAATAACTGGAAGGTGGCTGTGGCGATGGCTGAGAATAATTGGAAGGTGGCTGTGGCGATGGCTGAGAATAATTGGAAGGTGGCTGTGGCGATGGCTGAGAATAATTGGAAGGTGGCTGTGGCGATGGCTGAGAATAATTGGAAGGTGGCTGTGGCGATGGCTGAGAATAATTGGAAGGTGGCTGTGGCGATGGCTGAGAATAATTGGAAGGTGGCTGTGGCGATGGCTGAGAATAATTGGAAGGTGGCTGTGGCGATGGCTGAGAATAATTGGAAGGTGGCTGTGGCGATGGCTGAGAATAATTGGAAGGTGGCTGTGGCGATGGCTGAGAATAATTGGAAGGTGGCTGTGGCGATGGCTGAGAATAATTGGAAGGTGGCTGTGGCGATGGCTGAGAATAATTGGAAGGTGGCTGTGGCGATGGCTGAGAATAATTGGAAGGTGGCTGTGGCGATGGCTGAGAATAATTGGAAGGTGGCTGTGGCGATGGCTGAGAATAATTGGAAGGTGGCTGTGGCGATGGCTGAGAATAATTGGAAGGTGGCTGTGGCGATGGTTGAGAATAATTGGAAGGTGGTTGAGGTGATGCTTGAGAATAATTGGATGGTGGTTGTGGTGATGGCTGAGAATAATTGGAAGGTGGTTGTGGCGATTGTTGAGAGTAATTGGAAGGTGGTTGTGGCGATTGTTGAGAATAATTTGATGGTGGTGGTTGAGGAGACATCTGGGAGTATCCAGACGACTGCTGTGGAGATTGTGCATATGGAGAAGGTTGTTGTTGTGGAGATGGTTGAGAATAATTTGGCGGTGCTTGGGGAGAGGCCTGAGAGTAAGGAGAATGCGGTTGCTGAGGCGAAGGTTGAGAATAATTAGCAGCTTGCGGAGATGGCTGAGAATAATTGGCAGCATTTTGTTGCGGAGATAGTTGTGAATATTTAGGAGTAGATGGTTGCTGAGGAGATGGTTGAGAATAATTCGATGGTGGTGGCTGCGGAGAAGGTTGAGGATATATCTGTTGTATGGGTTGTGGTGAATGCTGTGAATAAACAGGAGATTGACTCTGATTAGAAGATTGCAATGGTTGATTATATGACTCGTTTTGTGTCGAATTCTGAGGAAAATTAGTTTGAGGAGATCGCTGAGGAAATGTGGGTGATAACTGATGATATATCTCCCCAGAATTTTCTTGAGGTGATTTCTGAAACGTTTGATGCGACTGTTGGGTCGGTATCTGGGAATAAAGAGGCGCCTGTTCGTACGATGATGATGGATAGGCTGGAGATAACGGATGATTTTGTGGGGATGGAGTGGGGGGTAATTGAGCGCTGTATCTTGGAGGTGTAGCATAATAGGGACTATTGTAAGGGCTACTTCCCGTTGATAAAGCGTCCTGATAGAATCCGGCTCCTCTAATCTGTGGCTCGACCGAAGCCATTATCGGTTGACCTTGCGGAGATCGACCTGAACGTCCAGGTGGTGACTCCTGGGAGAAACTCGAAACAGATTCACTTACACTACTGCCACCGGTACTCATTCTTCTTTGTCTACCACAAAACACTTCCTGCAATTCACCATCCTTCTTCGTTATACCGTCCTCCGACTCTTCGTCTTTCTTCTTCGACTTTGGCGCTCCGAATGCTTTAAACCAAGCACTCAAATTTGGTGTTGCTGTTTTGGGCTTCTGCGTGTCCTTCGCGTCAGATTGATTATCTTTAGACTCTTCTACAATGGCAGGTGTTTGCGTTGTCGTTATTCCGGATGTTTTCTCTTCTCTAAGACTAGACACCGGAACTGCAGGAAGAGTATTGTGGTCTTCTTCTTCATCGTCGTTAGAAAAATTGGGATTGGGCGAGGAAACTAAACTTTTACAAATTAACTGTATGGAATCCACATTTTTCAAAACAGTCCCTAAACTAAGTTTTGGTTCTTCGTCCGTGTTCTTGTTTGTTTGATCGTTGTCGCTGGTCAATTGCATGGTCATTTCAGCAGCATTAACGTTAGGTAAGTTCAATGGTTTTTTTAGAAGCAAATTTCCCTTACTTTTTCCAGGTTGTAAGCGATCTATCGTACGTTGGATCTTTTTGGGCCTGCTAGGTCCGTGAGGACCGAAGATTTTGATGGAACTTGGTCGTTTCCTTGGTGCTTCTACTTTTGGACCTGATCGGCCAGATTCGACGGACGAAGAATGAAATATTGGAGAATCACTTCCTGAAGAAAATTCAGAGAGTCTTGGTGCGTCATCTAACCATTTGTTGATATCCTATTCGGAGATAAAAAAATAAAGTGCAGTTATATACAAAAATATTAAGTTACGTCTATCTATATTATGTAAACGTGAAACATAAACTATTCTTACATGAAGCGTCTGTTCTGTTGCCTGATTCAATGCTTGCATGGAGCTTTCTTCTTTTCCAAATCCTTTGGTATGTTTCGACTGAGCTAATTTTACTTTCTTAGTCTCAGCGACTTCTTGGTCTTGAGTCTTGACAGGATCTTCCATGATAGGAACTTTTTCTTCTTTTATTCCCTTTTTCAACTTTGGTCGTTTTACGCTGGATTTATCGCTGTCATGAAAGGTACTACCATTTGAAGGCACTTTTTTTGAATACATATTGTGAAGGTCGTTTTTTCCAGTTTTCTTCTGTTTCTCCTTCTCATTTTTCAATTTCTCCTCTCGCCTCCTCTCGCTTATTTTATCTTTTAAACCATCCAACGATTCTATATCTTTATCATCTATAAATGCAGGAATTTTCTTAGACGTATGTGTTTCTTTTGAATCTACATCGCTTTCTAAATCTAAATCTTTGGAATCTATTTCACTTGATATCTCTCCGTTTTTAAGTTCATCGTTTTTCTGTTTTGATTTTTTCTCTTTATCCTTAATACGGCTTTTTTCAGACTTCTCGTCAGATTTAAAAGCCTTTAACCCCGTCTTTTCCTTCTTTCGATTCTTCTTAACTTTGATATGCTGCGTTTTCTCTTTATTCTCCGGTAATGGTTCATTTTCGTGAGATTCGGTTTTCTTCAATTTGTTCTTCTTCGCGTTATCTGTAAATACTTCCGTCTCCTCGAGTTCCTTCTTCTCGATTTTCCTATTTTTACTTTTTACGACGACTAGGGGCTCATAATCTTCTTCGAAGTCTTCTTTTCGCTTCTTATTCTCTTTCGATTCTTTCATCGGCCGCACATTTTCCGCTTCCTTTTTTTGTTGATGACGTTCTTTATTAACTTTTTTATCTATCTTCTTAAACTCCTCTGATTCTTTGGATGTTAGCTTTTTGGTTTTTAACAATAAATTATTTTCGTCAACGTGTTTCCTTCTTTTTGCTGTTATGACACTCGATTCAGACATTGCATCCTCGCTTTCTTGCTCTTCTTGTTCTTCTTCGTTTACTGATTCTTCGTCCTTTGCTCTTTTACTCTTCTTCTTACCTCTTTTTTTCTTCGGAAGTTTATAATTTTTGCCCCGTTTTTCTTCTTCGTCGTTCTTATCATTCGCTTTAGATTTTCCTTTGCTTTCAGATTTATATGATTTCGATTTTTTCGTAGATTTTTTCGAACGTTTTCTATTCTGATGAGGAGACGAAATGCGAGAAGGACACGACGGAGATGCGGGAGTAGCAAGAAACGACTTCGGTGACGAAGGATCCTCGTCGCTAGATGTTTCCGATTCTAGGTAACGTCCCACTGCTTTGTCAAATGCTTCCTTAAGGTTAAATGCCATTTCTGTGTACTCTGTAATAGAAAAAAATATTTAATCATAAAATATGTATATCTTAGAATAAAAAATACTAACCATTATCAGAGCCATTATATTGCCTACAATTATCTACTATAAGTCGAAAATCACGTTTGAATTCACTTAAACTTTTGTATAAACCATTTTCAAGTTTCTCCTCCATTGTACTAAGGTCCATGGGTTTTCGCACCACGCTATAGTACCTAAAAAACAATATACATACATAAATAACAAGAATAATGACTTTTGTATTTTGAAAATACCTAAAATTATATATAGAACTTTAATATTATACCTTGGGGCATATTCTTCATCCACAGGGTCAATGAATGGCCAAGCATCCACATGATCTTTGAGACTTTCAAGGACTTTGTGCATTCCAACACGACGTTCTTCTTCTTCGATTCCAAATGAATAACCGTATTTATATCCGTAATTAGAAGATACATAATTTCCATCGCTATTACTTCCAATGCCTTTCTTTTTTTCTAATCCCTCCACTTCGTCCCTAGTGTGAATCACAATTTGACCAACAGCTGAAGCCAACGAATTATTAGTTTGCCGTCCTTTTTTTTGAATCGGCGGTGAAGGTAAGGGTGGAGGTGTCTCCTCTTTAACATAAACATTCTTTGAATTCTGAGTCCCTTTTTTACTCCCTTTGTTTGTTTTAGTTTTGATCTTCGATCTAACCATGACTGTTTCCATCTGTGTCGTTGGTTCGTGACTTCGAAGTACACGCGAACTATTACGTTGTAACAATTTGCGCCTTTGCTGTTTTTCTTTTAAATCAAAAAGTTTCGGGATTTCAGGCATGAAATCCTCGGACAGAGTACGGTAAAGTTTACGTTCGGTATCGTACTCCTAAGTATTATAATAACATCGTTAGCAGAATCTAAGGAATAAAATAATATATCGTTTAATAGGACAATTACCGAATCACGAAATTTTTCAACTAGACGGCTCCAGTCCTGCTGAGTAAAGCAGACAACCTGCCAAACACTTTCTTTTGCTTTCCCGTGTATTAAACTGTCCTCCTTCTTCTCCTCCTCTTCCTCTTCCTCCTTCGCCACTCTGTTTCGTCGTCTTTTACGCTTTTTATCCCTAGGCTTACTTTTCTGTTTGTGCGAGATGCTGTTAGAAGTATCAATGTAGTCCTCCCTATATAATCGAGTGCCGTAAAAGTACCAATAGGCAGAATTCTTACGATCATGTCCTAAAGGTTCGACTCGCAGGCTATCCGAGTCCAAATTACCTAATGATTGCTCCTAAAAGTTACGAAGCATAAATACACTTGTAACAATTTTTATAAAAAATACTTTCCCAGGCATTTTTTATATACATACCACGTCTTCAGCGTCAAGCCGAAAGTCGCAGAGAGCACGTAAAATTTCTACTTTTTGACGGAGTGGTAGTAACTCAAAATCTACATCTGTATTAAAAGGATTTTCACATTTGTATTCCTGAGAACAAAATGAATCATGTATTACTTTTAATGATATGTATACTATATATATAAAAAAGAAGAACCAATTTACCTGACATTTCTTTCTAAAAAGTCTACGAAGAAACATCTGATAGTTAAAGGTTGAGATGTCATTGCGCGTGTCATTTGGTAAACAACCTTCAAGTAACCTGACTATTAGCTCCTGTACTAAACGTCCCTCGGTTCCACCATCCGTTAACAAAGCTTCTTCTAAATCCTAAAATAATAAACGATTAGTATGTATATGTACATGGCTGAAGAAACAAAAAATTGATGCAGCCATGACAAAAGAATGCATAAGCTTTTAAGAACATAAAGCTGAAATATGGTCTATTTAACTTTCTATAAGCTGAAGCAGTACTAGCAAATCTCATGAACAATGCCTACTCGTACAAATCAGCATATAGGTAGATACCTCAATATCAAAGTCCAGGAGATTGAAGGCAGCCCTAAATAATGAGCAGAAGTGTGCTATACTTGGCACCTCCCACCACGATTGAATGTCTAAAAAAATAAAGGAACAATTGAGAGTTCCTTCATATTTTATTTCTTTAATCTCTGGAATATCTTCTTTTGTATGTGCTTAGAATATTTCAGAAGTTATTGACTCAAAAACTTCATTGATGAAATTAAATATGTATAATTGTGTAAATACAATACTATATAAAGAAACAACTTCTATTTTAATATCAAAAGTAATATTTACTTGTATATGTATATATTGGTTGTAGAATTATACACGTACATATTTATTTTAAAATAGTAAAAAATATATATTTATATTTTCATCTCTGTATTTTGTTATAAATTATGCATTCTTGCTAAATATTAATTTTTATTTTATATCATTTATACTGTTATTTTAAAATGATATAAATATCTTTTAAAAATTTATATTTGTGATTTTTTAGTGATAATAAATTTCTAAATAAAAAAGTAACATTGGACTCATTTCTTAAAGTGGTAAGAATATATTCTAAATAATTCTTAACAAATATATAAAAGAGATATATAATTTCAAATAACATTATTTTCTCTTGTTAATAATAATTATTAATTTCTATGCTTCCTTTAACTTGAAAATACAATCTTTGATAATTCACTACATAACAAAACTACTATATTAACTAACAAAACCAAATATTTATAATAAGAAAAACTGCATTTCAAATGAGCACAAAAAATTCTCTAAAAAACATGTCCCAAAATATAATAAGATCAAAACCAATAACTTGACATAACAATACTAATGGACAAAAATACGAATATAAACGCCGTGTACGAATACTCTGTATAGAACGTAATACAATAAGGAAAAATAGTAAAAAAAAAACAATGAAAATGATTCTCTGTTGCTAAACTTGAGGTCATTGACAAGGGCTCTCAATCGTAAGCATCGATCTTCCTAGTAGTACATAATAATTACTATATAATAATTAGAGAAACAAAAGAACCCATAAGATATTTCATAATAATAGTTTCATCTTCATAACTAATAAACAATAAAAAGTTCACCTAGGATTCCGATGAAAGTGGGAAACATAACCCGTCCTGTGGCGGGCAAACCGGGCGAATCACGTCAGGGCGGATAAAGGTTGTTGAAGACAGCACGATGAATCGCGTGTTGCCTTGGCAATTTTTCCTAGACGAAACTTTATTTTTTTTTCCTAGAGCAGCGTGTGATCCAAACTGAATCAGTTATGACTGACGAAGAGAGAAGAAAAACGCAGAAGGTGAATGGTTAACGCGTGTAATAGCCAAGCAAAACACTTTTCAGCTCGGTGGAGCTGAATCGTTTTTAAAATACCGGGATACACATCAGAGGGCTATGACACCCATAGTCTTCGTAGAGATAAAAGAGCGGGCAATTCCACATAGCTTGGTCCTGCCTGCGTTAAACAGCGAATAGCGAAGTACATTCGTCCACTGGCAGTTCCCAAGGAACGGCTACCGCCGATTTTATTTTGGCT
>NT_176438.1:208428-354083 GCF_000188095.3 Bombus impatiens | reverse complement strand
CCGCCGATTTTATTTTGGCTGCGCGACAACACTGCACGGGTTGCCAGCGATGCGCGCGACACTCGCAACCATTCTAATCGAGTAACACTCCAGCCTCAAAACAACCACCAGCTTCTTCCTCGACAATGAATCGTGCACTAGTTTCGATCCGTGACCACATTAACGCAAAATAAGAAATGTCTAACGTGTATATATGGTCTCACCGCCGCGACAGTTTCAGTTTTCCCCTGGTTTTAAAATTCGATTTCATGTACGCGTCTGTGTGCGTACGTGTACGTGTGTTATGTCGACAAGGATAGTTTTCTGAGACGCACTACGCGACGCACGGGTGCGGACTGTGCACTGGTAACTGCAACTGCGGGCGTATGCCTAAGAGAATGAGGAACATAGATTGGTTGATATGTTTCGCGCGAAATTCATTTAATTGAATTGTTGGTACTACTGTCTGGGTTTCTTTTTATTAAAAAGGAAAATCTTTATTGAGATCTTTATCTTCATGAAACTACAATAAAACGCACAAACATACAGAATTGTGTAACATTTAAAGTTCACGTCAGAAATATTAAGGCAGATTCTCGATCCACATTTGCAACGTATCAAGAGAGAGGTAATAACAGACATGTGCATTATTTAATAAAAGGAATCTTTTATGAATATTAATGAGCAATATTATTAGACTACAACACTATAAAAATAAAGCTGCGTTTACATTTTTTTATTTACATTTTGTTCTATATGTTACAATATGCAATTATGTAATAGTACAAATTATAATACATCAATATATAGATAAATAGATTTTATTACGACATAATACACATTTGCATTTTGTTATGACAATTTCTATGACGTATTCCTGATGGACTACTACAATCATAAATGTAAGCACGCGCATTGGCTGAAAATCCCACATATACGTATGTATGTGTGTATATCATACGATATGTGTAGTATGAGAAAATTACATTATGAATTTTTGAACAGTTGGTACATAACTCCCGCGTTTACTAGCGCGTGGTGATGCGTTGCATTTGTATCAACATTATGAATAAGCTTCGAAATTAAGTGTTATTCAAGAATAGTGTTTGTACTTCGAATTATTTGACACTTTATGTGACGAAGAAACACTAAAAAAAGGTTGATCATTACAAGTGTGATTACATTACAAGTGTGATTACATTTCAGTAACTCAAACAATGTCGTCGTTCAATTTGAGCGATCTTGAAGCACAATTACAAGATATTACTGAAAATAATGCCGATAACGGTGTCTCTTTCGCAAAGAAATCGCTTAAACTTGATACTGAAGAAGACGGTAAGTTATTTACTATTTCAGTTTATACAATCTATTATCGTATATTTTTAGTATTTTTTAGAAGATTATACGATATTGTATAAACACTTTGAAGGTTACGTGAACTAAGTGTTTAATTTTCTGTTTAATTAGCATTGGAAATAGTCAAAGCAATACGAGCATGTACAAATCTGGAGTACCTAGACTTAGAGGGCAACACTTTAGGACCACTTGCAGCCAAAGCTGTAGCTCAGGCATTACAAGAAAATGGTACATTAATGAAACGTGCTCTTTGGAAAGATATGTTTACTGGCCGTGTAAAGACAGAAATACCAAAAGCTCTTGAATATCTTGGCTCTGCGCTGTGTATTGCTGGTACTCGCCTCTTTGAACTTGATTTAAGTGATAATGCTTTTGGCCCAATTGGTATTGAAGGATTAGCCAATTTCCTAACTTCTAGTTCTTGTTATACTCTTCGTGTACTGAGATTAAATAACAATGGACTTGGAATATCAGGTGGAAAAATATTGGCAAAAGCATTATTAGATTGTTATAATAATAGTTTCCAGGGAGGTAAGACTTATCATTCATTCTGTTAGTTATTGAAGTAAGCAAATAAATTAATATATTGGAACATCTTTCAGGATCACCTGCCTTAGCACTAAAAGTATTTGTGGCTGGAAGAAATAGATTAGAAAACGATGGTGCAAAGGCGTTGGCATCTGTTTTTGAAAAGTTAACCAGTTTAGAAGAAGTTGTTATGCCTCAAAATGGTATATACTATCAAGGTATAATAGCACTTGCCAATGGATTGTCTTCTAATCCTGGATTGCGAATTTTAAATCTCAATGATAATACTGTTGGGCCAAAAGGAGCCCAAGCAATTGCTAAAGCATTACCAAACTTCCAAAATTTAGAACAACTTAATCTTGGCGATTGTTTGCTCAAAACACAAGGTGCTGTAGTTTTAGCAGAAGCGTTAGGAGTTGAAGGGAGTTATCCATTACTCGCAGAACTTAATTTAAGTTACAATGAAATCAGAACAAGGGGTGCCAATCCCATAGCTCTTGCTATGGCTAAGAAAGAACGTCTTGTAACCCTACAATTGGATGGAAACCATTTTGGTCAAACTGGCCGTACTATTTTGCGCGATTCGCTTATAATTTCTGAAAAAATTGGATCGTTAGGTACATTAAATGATGATGAGAGCGAAGATAACGAAGAATCTGATGAAGAAGATGAGGAGGAAGATGACGAAGGAAATGATGAAAAAGATGAAAGTGAAAATGAAAGCAAAGAAAATATAGATAATAATAAGGACATGATTACAAATGGCAGCATAGTACAACCAAAAATAACTATCGTGGAATTTTTAAAATCACCAACAGGAGAAAAATTATTGCTATTACCAGATGATGTAGTGCAAGATTTTATAACTCACGTCAAAGTAAGTAAATAATATTACATTTTTATTATTAACATTGCCAGCATTGCATTATGTGTAACATTTAGTTTTTTGCATTTCAGAATTTGTCGGAGAATGATGCATCTCCTGAATTAAAATTCATCGAAGAGTTTACAAGAATAATTATGAAAGTATCAGCACTCAGTACAACTGGTTATGCTGACGTGAGACTAAGAACTCAGTATCTTACAGATGCTTTATATTCAAAACTATGTTCTTTTGTAACAGAAAATGATCAGATTTCTGTTTGGAATAACACATTGCTAGTCAACCTAGGTTTAATAAAAGTAAGTATTTTATGTCCTTGAATTACATGTATTTCAAACAAAGATATTTGTTTTATATTTCAGGCTGAAGATAAAAGTAGTGGGAAAATTGATTGGAATTTGGAAGGATGTTTCAAAGCGTTAGAAACAGTTAGTCAAAAAGACTATTTTTTACAAGAGACACGAAGTACATTGAAATTTTTTTTAGAAAATCCAGTAAAAGTGAACAAAAAAAAAGTTATGGATTCGTTTGAACATTCAAAAGACTCTCTTAAAGCTGTTCTAAATCGTATGCAAAGTACGTAATAATTATTGAATTATCTTTTGTATAATTGGTTTACAAAACATATGATATATGGAGATATATCTATTTATTTTTAAATGCTTTGCAACTTGTAAAAATACAAATTATAAATTTTTGCAAAATAAAAGTGTTGCATCACATTTTTATAAGTTTTTTTATATATAAACAATTACATATATATGCACATTACGATTTTCTTTTTCATTAAAGTAAAAATCTTAATTATAAATACAAATTCCTAGATTACAAATACCAAAATTGTATTAGACTGTTCAGCGAGTCGAATTAGTTAAGGCAAACAGACGCACGTGACTGGGTAGGAGCGTATTCACAACCTTCAGATACTACAGAAGAAAATATTGATGCATTGTTCCTCATATATTTAACTACTTGGTATAGTAAAGATTTTTTGGTTTATACAACATATTTTAAATTGTGTAAACTAAAGTTTGACCGGGTTCTCAGTCCATATCGTACATTATGCATATCATAAACCTCAGAAATCAAAGGAAATCAACATCTATCAGCCATTAACTAGAGTCCTTTGTATTTATCATGTGCTTAGCAATCCTAGCCTTACCTTTATTGACTCGACTCATTGAACGGAGTATAGAACTTAAGTAATGAATACAAAAATTTTAGTTGAAGATAATATCTTTATCAATTTGGAATATAAAAAACAGGTTGAAATTCTACAGAATAAATAACGTTTATCAATAAAAATTTACGTCAAATGCATTAAAAATTATTATGACTCTTAAGAGTTTCTATTACCATAAGAATAAGAATCTTGAATAAAACTCCTAGTAATTAGTCAATTATAATATCATGGAACTTTTATTCTGTTATTGACATTGCAGATGCAGGATTCCAACCAGGTTGAAACAAATCCACTGCTAACGGTGTACAATGTGATGATGGTTGATCCTTCATATACATTGTTGCCTAAAATGATAAAGACATAAATTACTAGATATTTATTTTACACATTCCTTAATCACATTTACATACAAGAAATACAATAAGCTGTTGTTTTGTCGTAGAATCACAGTCTTCTCCAAGTGTGGAGGGATACAGTACAATATCACCATTCTTTTTTATATCTGCTCCAATAAGTTTCAGACACTGTTTTTCATCAACCCTTACTGTTTCGATTATTGATTCTATAAAAAATATTGATATGTATTATTACATAATAATGTTGGAAGATTAACTTGGAATCTGTATTTAATAATCTTTAAAATTATTTCTTACTTCTAGTAGATATATCTGCAGATAAAAATCTCACTAAAAGTGTAGCACACCCTGAGGTTTCCGCAAAAATATGTGGATAACGTCGTATTAGAAGTTTTGTAAGCAGCATATTACCACGATTTCCTGATAAATTATTACCACTGGGGGTACATACTACTTCATCTTCTGTTCTTCGTATAAGCAATACCGTGCCATTATATCTTTAAAAAGAAGCAAAAATTATACATTTGTTCATATATATATATACACGATGCTTCAGTAAAATTTTATAGTACCTATTTAATTGCTCAGCAATATTCAAATTGAAATAGTCCCTAATAATGTTTCGTACCAAACCCTCTAGCGACGAGGACATTGTCATAATAGCTAACGGAAGTACATCATCAAATGTAGCATCTAATACCTGTAAAACGTAATAACTTCTTTATATAATAATTTTATTTTTCAAACAATTTACATAAAATTATTTGAATTAAATTAGTGTATAAAATGTGTAATGTAATGATCTTACCAAACTTTGAATAGAAGGATAGTTCATAGCAGCCCATGTTGCAGTGTATCCACCAATACTCCAACCATAAACAATTATTTGTTCCTCGGGGAATTTTAAATGATCGATTGCGAAGCGCATTACGCAATCGATAGCATTCTCTTCTTGAAGAGGATACGGCGCACCCTTTGTAGTCATTTTCATGTCTTACTGTTATCATGTTATGATCGTAGTTTGATTGAAGGAGAAGTCTTGCCATTACTTCAATTACATTTAATTTACATACATGATTGATATTAACTGTAACATTGCCAAAATTTCATCTTTGCGATTTAAAATGAGATATAATAAAGTAACAGCAATTCTTCTCATCAAAGTATCAACATAAAAAGTCATAAAGTTTGATACAAAAGTAATACTTACAGTACTGCTACCAAAACCTGGGTGATTCCAACCCAATATAGAATATCCTTTACTCATTGGAGTTGATATAATACCAGTTTCATAAAATCCACAATTTCCTTCACAAGTGATAACCAACATGTTACCATTTGTTTTCCTATAAAATTAATATATAAATATAGATAAGGATAATGTATCAAAAAATAATATTTTTAGAAAGAAACGTTACTAATGTTTACATTACTTGTTACGTCTGTCAACGAATATAGCATCAATTTCATTATTATCTGCAGTTAACAATTTGTATCTCTCCCCACCATGTTTTATTAAATGTATTCTTCCTTTTAGAAGTGTAGATCCTATATTAATCATAAATTATATCGATATATAAAAGATAATACAATGTATGCAATAATGACCTATTTAACTTACGAAATGCCCAGTTAAGAACTGTTACACTTCCAGGATATATCATCTTAATAGCAAAAGTGTGAGCTACAATATACGATAAAAATTTACAAGGCAATGTACATATAAATTCTTTACCAGTTTGCCTTTTTATACGACCACTAGAAGCTGCAATTTTTTCTAAAGTCAACTTCTCTTTAGCTGTAACCCTATAAATACAAATTCAAAATATTATTCAAAATCAGATATATATTAGTTTGATATTAGTTTAGTAAGAAGAATATATACTTTTCTATATTTCTGATGTCAAAATCTACAGGTCTTGCCCAGAACTCAAATTCATATTTATCAAGTTCTTGCTTTGTTTCGGCATTATAATGTGCATTTACTTCATTCAGTGTTTTCAAGAATTTCAAATATATTGGATTATTGGCTCTAGAACAACCACGAGCTGCTAATGATGCAATAAAAATTGCACTAGCACTTGCTGCTAATTTGCACAAGAAAGAAATATTCTCTGTTATAGAATTGCTGTGTTGATAGAAAAAGATAGCCACTAATGGAATTGTATATAGACTTATGGACCAAATTGCTGCAAACTGAAATAAATTTATTAACAGATTTGTTTCACAGACGGGACATTTGTTTCCATTATGTAATTAATTTCATGATAAACAATTATCATAATTATCAGACTGCAAATTTTTATGCATTTATATGAGAACTGAAAATACAAAATTGCAATAACATAAAAAAATATATGACACATCAAAAATATAATACTTTCTATAACACTTGGTAATAAAACAATTTTCCACAGAGGTTCCAAATTTTTAATTATATTTTCGAGGATATAAATTTGCATAAAAATCCGTAGTCTATTGACGATTGATCATATCAATTTCTAGAAACACAATTAATATTCTTAATGGATCAGTTTATGTTATTAAAAATAAAATTTGAACATAATCTTCCTTTTAATGAAATACTCACGCAAATTACGATTTGATCACCCCATCGTTCTAAACTGTTAGGCTCATATGATTTCTGAAATAAATTAATAAAGACATAACCTAAAAATACACTAGTCTAATAAATTTTGTGTAATTATTAATAAATACCTCAACTAAACGACCGATCCATGTTATTTCATAAACTTTAAAAAGGCGAGGACCAAAATTACATTTCCAAAGTGTGCGAATGAAAGACATTTCTCATTTGTTTCAAATATTTCAAACAAATCAACGTTCCAAATCGCCAATGTAAAATACGGGACACAGCAACTTAGCAAATCATGCACATAACATAAGAAAACAAACCGTTACGATTGGTAACGTATTTGTTGGATAGATGCGATCATATGGTCTAAAAAAAAAAAAACACTATTAAATTCGTTTATGATGAATATATTCTGCTCTCTCTCTTATATAACAATAATTTATAATGGTTTAAACATAATTGTATCATCGAATATTATAAAATTTCTACGAACACTTGTTGGTAAATTTCTAAATAAAATTGATTTGATAAAAATATATAGTTTTACCAAATTTTGTCTCTTTAATAATTTATTATTTTGTTACAATTTAAAGGAAATAATGAAAGTTCTATGTTTTACAGAATTAGTAATTACATTTTTATTGTAAATTATTATTAGATTATTGGATGTTTATCTAATTTCATATTTTAATAAAACTGACTATAAAGAAGTGGGGCTTAAATAGAGATTTGTTTCATCTATTAAATATTATAACGAACATTTTAGTTTTGATATTTTATAAATTTTACATACTAGGATTTTGTATAATATTGACTTTAAAAATTTCTCAAATATATAAAAATCCGTGGTCTAGTTTTTACATATTTTCCAATTTATTGTCAATTATCCATATGTATTATAAATGTATAATGATCCATAGTATAATTATTACATATTTTTGAATGTATTGTTAATTATCCGTACTTGTCATAAATGTGTAAATGTGATTCACTGTCTAATTTTTTTGTTACCTGTTGTAAAATTTATTCGACATTTTTGAAAAAACTTTACAAATGATCCCTATCAGATAAACACAAAAATCAATAAAACAAGAAACATTCGCAGAAACTGCTTATACATGAAATCGTTATAATTTTGAATAATATATTTATAGCTATTTAAACACCGCGGTCATTTGATTTATACGCATTTCGTAAATATAGAAAATCAATTGTATCTATGTATAATAGTGCATGATCTTGCATAACAAACGACCTATTGCAAAAATTAATAACTAGTAAATTTTCAGTAAAAATTTATAGTTAAACGAATAAAAAATAAAAATTGTATCATTCGAAGCGTGTGTTTGAAATAGTATGCGAGGAATTGGACAATTTGGTTGTGCATGGGTCGATTCTGGGTCCGTACGTTAAATCGTGCTTTTTGGAACGTATAGAGAAGTTACTGGAAGATTCAGAACAAGTATATACGATAGTGGATGTGGATAGTATTACGTGCGACATTGATAATACAATTTTTCATTTCTATCGGCATATTCAACTTTTTTCAATATGTCAGATTGGAATACCGCTCCTATTACATTACGGAAACGTCCACCAAAAGCTTCAGTACTTAAATCAGAACAGGTAACTTTTTACGGTAGATATTTTCCATCTATTTTGTCTAAGATGATCCCTAGACCAATATCTATTGTTGTGTAATTGTATTTATTTACAGGCAGTGAATGCTGCACGTCGTCAAGGATTTGTGATCGAAACACAAGCAAAATGTATGTAATTCTCAAGATTGTGTATTCTTAAGATTTGTATTATTAAATCTTAGGAATACATATGTATATGTATACATATAATTCTCTAAATTTCGTTTCATTTCAAAACATGTTTCATATGTTTGAATATTATGAGGCTAATATGATGCAATACAAGACATTGAGTTTCATTATATTATTTACATTTTTTTCTTGGCATATTATATATATTTTAATTTATTTGAAAGTTAATAGGTAAATTGTTTTTTCCTTTGAAATATATAAATAAATTGTTCTTTTTTGTTAGGGGGTGGAGGAACAAATAAACAACATGTAGCTACTAAAAACACAGCTAAGTTGGACAGAGAAACAGAAGAGTTAAAACACGACAAAATTCCACTTGATCTCGGTAAATTAATTCAACAGGGAAGACAAAGTAAAGGATTATCTCAGAAAGACCTAGCGACAGTATGTTATTATTTATGTAACTCTTATACATATTTATGTTGTTATGTAAGATATATTTATATATATTTGTTACTTTTTTGTATAGAAAGTAAATGAAAAAGCACAAGTCATCAATGATTATGAAGCAGGTCGTGGAATTCCAAATCAAATGGTGATTGGCAAAATAGAAAAAGTGTTGGGAATCAAATTGCGTGGTAAAGATCGTGGTAAACCATTATCACTTCCTGGGAATAAAAAGTGAATCTTGAGAGGAACAATCTGTATTTCTTACCTTTATATATTGTTCCCTACACAGAACTGCAAGAAATATTGTAGGATTGAGAATGACTCTCACACTCTTTACCTTTAGTTATTTTATTATATACTTTAAAATAAAATATTATTTTATTAAATATATTACTGTCTATTGTAAAGTAGGTTGTTATAGTATGCCTTTGTGTACAGAGTACAAGGAGTGCATTCTTATTTAATTTTTAAAAGTTATATATGTGTTCAATCTTCAAATATGCAAACATTAATTTATGAATTATAATTTGTCTACCGTTTTGTTATATTTTTAAAGTACATCCGACTACTATTATTGTGATATACATCTATGAATAATATTTTACAATTTGGTTAATGTAGGCTAAATAAAATAGTATTAATGCAAATAGAAGTAAAAGGTCTATATGTGTATGCATACAAATCATTGGTTTGATAGCATTTATACACACACATACACACTCATTTCAATGTATAATATGATACAAATCACAATAGTTGTATATAAAGATAAGAAATTATTAAATAAATATTAATTATACTTTTTTAGCGTTAACTTTATTCATATAGAAATTTGATAGTGTATAAATTTTATTTCACTCCATTAATCTTTTCTCAATTCAAAGGTTGAATCCTGTATGCCATCTTTTGTTATAATTTTGATACTTATAGAATCACCAGTGTAAATATCTCTTTCTGCAGCTGATATGAAAACATCTTTTATAATTGCAACAGCTTTTTCTTGAGTTAAAGGGATAGGTTCAACACCTTCTTGATTTTTATATCCAATCTAAAGAAATATATTACTTTGATAGGTAGTTAAAATCCAATTTAATATAATAATAGTACTGCTGTTCACTACCTGATTGTCCAGAAGAGGCTGCAGAAGAGCACCAGCAGAACCACCCGCTCTATATTTTGTTACTTCACAATGTCCTATGGGATCATAACTGTATACGCAACCTTTACCATCCTCATCTAATCCACCAAGAATGTTGCTCACATAATAAGGAAAGAAACGTTTATAATATAACATTGTTGATAGCATCTGTGCAACTGCTAATGTTGGCATTTCTTTTTGGTGTTCATGTTCATACATCTATCATACATAAAAAAGGTTATTAACAATTATTAAGATTATTAAGAAATATTTTAACATTAAATTGTAGTAATTAAAAATGAAACTTCATCAAACTTTACCTGCATTCTTGCAGACAAAAGTCTAGTTAAAGTGAGCGTATCGCACCAGCAGCCTGAACAACCCAAAATAGTTTTAGATGACAAAGGGAAGAGTTTTTGTTGTTCACGTGTATAAATGGAAAATCCTGTACTGAGACGTGTATCTGCTGCTATTACACAGAAATCATCTCCTGCAAGGGCTATGACACTCCTATAATTATAACAAAAGAAATTTCTATATAAAATGAATTTGTAATAGTTTGAATAATTATATTATTACATTATTTAAAATTCACAATTATATTATTTATGATAGAAAAATATAATAAAATATATAAATATATAAATATGATTCATTAATGTTAAGAAGATATAGGTTATGTACAACTTACCCTCCGTTATCAGCGTACGGACTGAAACTTTTCATTTTTGCTGCTTGTGTCTCGTAATCAGGTAACGATCTTCCCGAATTTTCACTTAAAAGAGCCATTTTCTTTAATGTTATTTTGTAAACTAAATCTTAATCACTCCTCAACCTGAATGACAATACACTTTGCAGTGAAAATGGCAAGCAAAACAGCACTTTTCTCACATATAAACATGTATGATTGTCATACTTATGATTGGCTAGTTCATGCTTATCTCTACACGAATACACCAATGGCAATAAAATTACTTTTAAATTTTGCAAGTGTACAACAAATTACAGGTACTTTCAAAAGAACTATAAAACACATATATACATACTTACGCCTTACATATTGTTTAACTTCTAATGCTTTTAGATCACATTATTAGCTTGTTAATTGGCCGCTTTTATCCCCACTATGTATGACAAATGTCTAGGCGCGTAATTCTAGCATTATACGTGTTGAGTTGTTCAAAAGATTCGTAGCTGTTATCATTTTCTATTAAATAATGAAACATTCAAATAAATACTGTTTTTAGTTGGATATTAAAAAGAATTAGGTAGGAACATTGAAAATTCGTTAATAAAATAGATTTTTCTCGCATATAGTATAGTCTCATTATTATTTATAGCATCTGCAAAGTAATATAGTTTAATTTGGAGTAAATGAGGGATATGTAATTGTTAAATCAAATAATACAATTTTATTAATTCTAAATTAAATATTATTCTTTTTCTTCTCTCCACTTGTATAAACTCAAAATTGCGAATAGTATTGAGTTTCTATTGGTTATCGTACCTATTCTATTAACCGTATTGCTGTAGATATCTGTAATGTGAGGTTTATAGCTAGCATTGGAATGTATTGCACATGAATGAACGCAACAAATTATCTTATCAGTATTGATAACGTTCGGACAAGTTGGCAAAATTGAACGATATTGCAGAAGAATAAGACAAGTTTTTAATAGTGCATCGAGATGGCAACTGACGGCAGAAGACGCGTCGCATTAATTACTGGTATTACCGGACAAGTAAGGTTGCCATTTCATACTTTGTTGATATATAGTGGCTCAAGACTGTATTTGGAACTTATCATAGAAAATATTTATGTATCTATTACACGTGTTTCGTAAAACATCTTGAAATTTCATTGTGATAGAACACTATCTTTCATAGATACGTGTTAATTTTTTGTATTCTGTTTGGGAATTATATTATCTCAATTTGTTATATTACTATGTTTTCTTTCTAGGATGGTTCCTATTTAGCTGAATTCTTATTGGAAAAAGGATACGATGTACATGGTATAATTAGGAGAGCTAGTTCTTTTAATACTGCCCGAATTCAACATCTTTATGCAGATCCAAAATGCCACCGCCAAGGCAGAATGAAGCTTCATTATGGTGATATGACAGATTCCAGTAGTTTAGTTAAAGTGATTAGTTCTGTGCAACCAACAGAGATTTATAATCTTGCTGCTCAAAGTCATGTCATGGTACACATCTATTTTTGAAACTGTATTTTATGATTATTTATAAGAGTTTATTTGGCAATGTATTATTATGTTTTCATAGGTAAGTTTTGAAGTAAGTGAATATACTGCTGAAGTAGATGCAGTAGGAACAGTTAGATTATTAGATGCAATACGTACTTGTGGCCTTGAAAAATCTGTAAAATTTTACCATGCGTCAACATCTGAACTTTATGGCAGAGTAACTCAAGTACCACAAAATGAAAAAACTCCATTTTACCCTCGTTCACCGTATGGTGATTACATATAAATATTATCTTATGTTTAATTTTATATATTTTAAAATAACATTAATTTGAATATTAAAAATTTCAGCTTGCGCAAAATTATATAGCTTCTGGATTGTGGTAAACTATAGAGAAGCATATAATATGTTTGCATGTAATGGTATATTATTTAATCATGAAAGTCCTCGTAGAGGAGAGAACTTTGTTACAAGAAAAGTAACTAGATCTATAGCGAAGATACAGTTAGGTTTACAAGATGTTCTTGAACTAGGAAATTTAGATGCTAAACGAGATTGGGGACATGCAAAAGATTATGTTGAAGTAAGAGAAACATATATTATTCTTTATAATACTGGAAATATTTAGAAAGTTTCTTAAAATCTGTATACTTTACAGGCAATGTGGTTGATGTTGCAACAGCCAATTCCGGATGATTATGTTATAGCAACAGGAGAAACGCATAGTGTTAGAGAATTTGTGGAGGCAGCATTTCTATATGTAGGTCGTACTATTAAGTGGGAAGGTGAAGGTATAAACGAAATAGGACAGGATGCACAAACAGGACAAGTATTGGTTAAAGTAAATCCTAAATATTTCCGTCCGACGGAAGTCGTAAGTATTAATTATATGTAACAATAACTACACAGTATTGTAACATTAATTATAAATATTTGCTTGTACAGGATGTACTTTTGGGTGATGCTAATAAAGCGAAGGAAAAAATTGGCTGGAAACCTACTGTTACGTTTGAGGTATTTAATTATTAAAAAACTTGATACTAATATTTATAATAAATATAAATATATCCATAAATATAGTAAATATTTATATTTATATATAATAATATATAGTAATATATAAATATAAATATAGTATTAAGAAGTATTATTTTAGGGTCTTGTAAAGGATATGATGGATTCTGATTTAGAACTAATGAGAAAAAATTCGAATGCCTGAAATCATTGTTTATTGATGATAAGAAGTTGATAAGGGAGAAGCTGAAATTATCAAGATAAAGATATGATAGAAGTTAATGCATTTTTAAAATACATTCTATGTCTCCATGAGACAATAATATTCAAAGTAGGTTTACTATATTATAAGAAATTCTAATATAATATATATTCTTGGGTCAGACATAGATGAGCTTTCTACTATTTAAGATACAAAAAAAAAAATAGCTCTTTTTAGTTTATTGATATGTACTATACACATGTGAATACTAAATATTATTTAATTTTACTAGGTATAATCTCCATATACCATATATTTTGTAAAAGAATCGTCATAGATTTGTTATTACTCGTTTGCTGTTATGCTTTAAAGACTACATTCTAGAAGTTAAAAAATTATTCAACTTAAAAAAACATTTAATTGCTGAAAGATAGCACAATTCTTGTATACAACAAGTCTTCCTTGTACACACACTATAATTTTGTATATAATGTACCATATTTTAGATTAATCGTTAAATAATACTTTTAATCTTTATACGCAACATGGGATATATAATTAGAAAAATAAGCACATTTTTGTAATAAACAGCATTTATTTTATATTGTATTCAAGAATTTTCGATAACCTTAATTCAGTATATCGAATAAGTATACAATAACAATATCAAATCAATTATTTATTTACTTTACAATTAATTATTTTTATATTAAAAATGCATAGTTCCTACACATTTAAATAGGAGATTCGTTTGTGGATTTTCGCAAGATATTCTCGATCGTAAACATCATCGACTTTACACAATGTCCTTGAGCTTGTTCAGCATTTTTCTCAATTGTTTCACATCTCTGTTCATCTTTTTCCTTGCGTGTCAAATTGGATATGATTTCCGGCGAAACCTAAAATAACAAGGTATAAATTTACAAAAAAAATATAATCATCTTCCACATCATCTAAAAATTATTCCAACACTTGGATCAAGTAGACCCAGTTTCTTTTTAAGAAGGCATTGTAAGAAGCTCTGAAACCAAATTCGAAAACTAAAAAAGAAGAAACAAAGAAAAATGGGGAAAAGGAGTGAAAAAGAAAAAAGAAATAGTAAAATAAAATTTTTTAAAGATACAACTCAATTTGATTTTGCATACCGAGACCACCGTGTGATGCTGTTCCTGTTTATCCTGCGTCAATCCTCGTTGCCTCCTCATCCTTCTTCTTCTATAATTACCATGCTCGAACATCTCACTTGCAGAAGGATCTAAAGTCCAGTAGCTTCCTTTACCAGCTTGATCTTCCCCATTATCGTTTCCAATCACTTTATCCCTTGGTATCTTCACAAAGCAATCGTTTAAACTCAGATTATGCCTTATACTGTTCTGCCATCCTTGACGATTTTCTCTGTAATAAGGAAACCTATCCATAATGAATCTGTAGATCCCTGAAAGGGTGAGTCTCTGTTTAGGCGAAGAATTGATTGCCATGGCTATTAAAGCGATGTATGAGTATGGTGGTTTCTCATAGCGTGGCTGTGGTTTGTATCTTAGTAGAGGAAGGTCCCACGAAAGAGGCACGCTCCTCGTGGTCAACACATCCGGGACTAAGTTATAGCAGCTTGGTAGAGGACACATAGTTGGAAATGTTTCTTCTGTGCTCCAAAATTCGTAATTTCTGCGTAGATCGCAGTTGTAGATCTTCGACAAGGAGCAGGGGTGGTTTTGGTAGCTGTTTGGCTCCATTAGAAGATGGAATGATCAAAACATTTGATGTTCGTGCACTTTCTTATATTGTTATCGATATTTCTTCAAGTTATAAGGGACCGAAATTAGAATTTTTATTATTATTTGGATTTTTAGGATTGAAACTGAATTCTTTATTATTTGGAGTATTGGATTTTTTTAGAAGCCTATTATAAAATTGAAAACTTTGTAGTTTCATACAATTTCACTATCTCCTTCCTCTCTTCATGTTCTTATGCGTTATCCTCGTCGATCTTCGTTCTCATCGTCATTACCAGTGCCATTGTCCAAATTTTCAAAAGTCGTTTCAAGACTGTGATTCACACAGATACAATTTCACAAGTAAATAGCCTAAATCGCAAGCACTTCGTTCTCTGTGTCCACTTCTTTTGTCTTCAAGGACCAACAAGATCCAAGAAAATCCTCGAGTACCTCTACAGTCGAACCATGCATTCTTTCAGATTGAACAATCACCTAGAGAGCACTTCACAATCATTCACAATTAGTTTTATGATCTAATATCGTAATTCAACACTAGAAATTATAATTCAATTGTTCAACGCCAAGAAGAAAATTTATGAATAATTGAATCGTCCAGGGAGGAAAGTAGTACAATAACAGTACAATGACAATATCTTCAAAAAATTAATGAAGTTAATTCCGTAACGCATTGTGGGTGGTATATAATCGCATGTATGTAATTTCGGTTTCCGCAGAATATCGGAAGGTAAACAAATTGGCCAAACTGAAGACATCCAACGCAAAGTAAACGAAAGAGGTCGATTTACGTCTTCCGTCCACAATATTAATAAACTTAAACTTACGTATGTAAAGAAATAATACTAAATTTTCTTATATCATCTACCTAATTAAAAGAGAGACACACTTGTGTCATTTTTCCACTGATATCCTCAATTGTACTTCTTAATAAAAATAATTACTTTTGCTGATTGCTTAACTTGCTTTGTTAAAATGACACGACTGGTTCTTCTAGGTGTTAAACGTTGTATAATGCTTTTAAGATTGGAAACACTGAACCGCCTCGAACTGGTCCGAGTTCGTATACGTCGATGACTGACTACGATTTGCGGCTGGTTAGACCAATTCTCTAACGAAGGGTGTTTAATTTGACTCGGAGATTCAGAGGATGGACCAGCTCCGCCCATCGTGGCTTCCTGGAGGTACGTCGTTCGCGCGTTTTCAATGCGAGGGAGGCGTCGCGTTACCTATCTGAGACCCGTGGGTACATGTTTTATTGCTATTTACACATATGCTGTCCCAACACCCACGCCGGCAGTAAACGAGCCGATATGTAAACAAAGTTGCGGTAATTATACCGAAACCGTGCCGCTTCTTGGAACCGCTCTTGTCTTCCTCTTCTGTGCTCGCCACCCTCTCTTCCACGTTAGCGGGCCACGGTGACTTTGACTAGGGGGAAAACCGTCAAGTCACCCCTTTTCCAACGAAGTTTCGCGATTCACTTTCTGCTGGATTAGAAAGTAACGTTATAATTAATATTGGAACTATCGTATGTCTGAACTACTAACTGCTAACTACTAATTATTATAAATTTGGAAAATTTGTAAGTGAGTTAGGTATAAATTTTGTATCAATGAAATCCAGATTATACGCATATAATCTTATTAAAATCTATCTTATTAAGAATTTATCTTAGTAAATTCTAGATCTATAAAAGTTGTATGTGAAAGTTAAAATTGTATCATGAATAATTTAGATCTACATGTTTCAGGTTTATCAAATTTTTGTTTAAGATAAAATTTTATTATAAATTTTATTATTTATAATCGTCCTATATAATTATATTACCTATAATCGGTCAAATTAAATATCCTTTAAACAGAAGCTATTTATGTTTTCCTATTCTACTTTTATAGATCTATTTTACAATTGAGACAAAGCGTTATCAATAAAGGTTAACTTTTATCAATGCAGCTGTTAAACGAAGATATGTTCTTCACTTATCTTTGACTTGCTTTTACTAGGTTTGTTTCCACATTCTTCTTAATGCTTTTATTATCTCATTCTTAGCGATCATTAGTTGTCAGTATGCTGTTGTTACTAAAACAAATCAATATCAAGATCTTCTATTATAAATACTCCTACTTTTATTATATTCAAATATTTCTCTAAATTTTATGAAACCTTGATTCCTGAAGATTATCTAAAAAACTATCATCACATGAAATAACATTCTGCCGGTAATTTTTAACGATCCAGTAACTTAAAAATATTTCTTTCAATCGTGTTTTTGAAGAGGCCAAGCTACAGCTACGGCCGTAACCGAAGATGAAGAGATTGAGGGAAGAAACGTCGTTATTTGTTTGTTCGCCGTTTCTGGTGCCGTCCTTCGAGCTTCGTTCCATCTTGAAATATTAAGAAACAAATCACCGTGGATCTGACGGCGGAAGGAACCGGCGGATTAGCGTATTCAAAGCTCCAAAGTACCTTGGTCTCGTATCCCGGGCATCCTCGGTATGTTCTTCGAAAACAACCAGAATTGTCTTCGTGGTGTTAATCCTGCGCCCCTGTTTTCCGTTCCTTAAATCATCCCGATGGTATAAGTAAAGAAAAACATTTACAGAAGCTGCGGCAGATGGTAAAAATAATTTTCGTCTGAAAGAAAGTACATTTCTATTTTTTATTCAATACTATTATACTTTTTTATATTTATATTTTCTAGTTTTATCGGAATATTTTTAATTTTTTTTTTTATTATTTTTAAATTGATACAGTAGTATATGAAATATACTACTATAATATATAAAATTCCTGTAAAAGATTTTTAATTAATTTCATTTAAAGTCAAGACTTATTATCTACTCATTCAAATTTTAGATCAAAATATTGAGTAGTTATTTTTCCAGTTATAGCAAATTTTTCTAAACCATATATAATTTAGGTAGGAGTATAGGAATTTCAACTGCCATTAGAAGAAACTTTTAAAGAATTTCTTTATATAATATTTTAAAGAAGAACGTAAAGATATATGAGCGTTTTTCGGTGATTGGGCTGGGAAGAAAGATTTTTTCCTATGTTTTATTTACAGGATCGGGCAACCGCAGAAGCCTTTCCTCTTTATCGGCGATACTGCCCCGCAAGCGCAGGCGGTCTTGTTTGCGGATCGTTTCGTTTTACTGCCCAGTATCCGCTCGAATCTAAACAATCGTTCCTTATTGACAAAATCGGCGGGCGTCTGCGGCTTAGCCAGTTTCGGATTGTTGCTTCTGCGACGTTTTACGAGTGTGGGAAAATTCACAGCGCGAGCCAGAACCACGTCGTTCCGGTAAACCATTTCGCCTCAGGGCCCCGGCTAAATCGCAAAAAATAAACGAACAGTCCCTCGTGGTGGTGAATTTTCTTGGAAATAACGAGCATCGCTATCTTGCTGCGGTTATATCAGACCTTGAAAACGGACAACGCGATCGAAGAATCTGGTAATCGAATTTTCTTTTTGGCCATTAGTAGTTAAGTGGTTTGTTTGTAATTAACATAGCGAATGTCGTGAATTTGAAGTTTAATAAGTATGATACGGTGCAAAACGAATTTCTGTAACTGTCTTAATTTATTTAGTTCGTCCTAATTTTCATTCATTCAATGTTGGGTTCCATTTCATGCAATCAGCCTTTTCAAATGATTTGCTTGTTATTTTGTAAAGTCCTTTAATATCCATGCCATTGCTGCTGGATTATCCTTTGGTACCTGCATGATGAAGTAATTTTTATATAACATCTTTATATGAAATAATTATATTTATATAGAATAATCAGTTATAAAGGATGTTTCATAACATGTGGGACTAACTTCAATGATAAACAGAGGGTACGAATGACAAGTTATAAAACAACCTGAATGGTTAGATTTCTTATTTACCATGTGTCCGGCTCTGTTGACCCAGTACATAGAGAAATTGCCATAAGACTTTACATAGCCTTCGATGATGTTCTCTACTACCAAGGGAGCTCTGTCGGACCTGTGCCAGGAATTAGCGTCTTTCCACTGCATCTTTTCAACCCAGCGTAGAGTGCCTGCATCGTTGTATCAATATTATACTTTACGTAGTTATCGCAAAAATTATAGTTCTTTGAAAATGATGCAAAACGATTGCGCAGAAATGTATATTACATTTTTTATAAATAGTTTTCACATGAAATGTTTTTCATAATTTTGCAGTATTCTTTCTTTTTTCATTATTCTACTATTAAATCAAGGAATTGAAGAGATGTTAAGGTGATTATTTTAGAAATGAAGATACCTGGAGTGTCAACGATGAGGTCCATATGACCACTGATTACCACAACCTTTAGTTTAGTTTCGTTCAACAAACTTTCCACTAGAAAAACAAATTCGATATTAATTGATTAAGATTCTTTATTATTTGTAGAGAATGGTGTTTGTTTGACAGTTGCACATAGCGGCGACATTGTTTTGCTCGGAGTTTATTTATTATTACATTATGTATGTCTTAACGATGTTGATACTCCGAGGCAAAACAACAACATGATTCGAATTGTCCTCTAGCTCATGTGCCGCTACATATTCTTAATGTTCCTATTATCTATTAGACAGTACCTATATGGATAACAGGCTTCATGAAATCTTCTCTTAATTTGCTGAACACCAGACTGGATTGGGTGCTATGATTAGAAGGTAGATTAAGGCTTTTTTTTACAGGGCCGTTCATCAGCTTGCTTAAGGATTCCTGGCTGAAGATGGAATATTCTAAAACGATCAAATAATTCTTCAAAATTATCGTCCTGTATAATCAATTAATATTAATATTATTATATATCGTTATGTATGGATCATTGACAATTATATTAAATAATAAATTATATTTTTACCTTGAGCAAATGTTGGTTCTGACACAAGCCTTTGCATAAGGGAGAGTTGATTGCTATCGGGTTCTATTTTCGTTAGAATGTTATAGAAATCGATATTATTAGTAACTTCACCAATCACTCCTTCGGTATAGCTCCACAGCTTGGTTGCGTTTGTCCATCTTTTGTTATCTACGGCCTCTTTTGTTCGTAGAGCTGCTTTGTTGATCTTCTCATAGCCGTCAGTGTCTACCATACCCTACAAAAATATTTTGCCAATTAATATGAAAAATGGATAGTGTATAGATGATGTAAAAACTGAAAATATAACTGATAACATTAAAGAAGGTTTGTCGTACTGTGGCGAGTAAAAAGGGCGCCCAAGTCATCACGGAATCAATGGGGGAGATCCAGGCGTCACCAAGGGCTACACCCTTCAAGTTACTCTTAATTTTTTCTTCTTGTTGTGCCTGTAATTTTAAAAAGAAAGATGAAGCAATGGCAAAAGGAACATACATGCAAAAGTCGGATATTAAATAAAATAATTTAATTAAAATATATTACCTTACCTTGTACCATGAAAGAGCAAATTCTGCACCCATTTTTCCTCCATAAGACTCAGTGGTGATATATGTGGGCACATTAGCGAATTCCGGTAGCTGTTTCAAGAAACCTTTTATACATTCCAAGAGATCGTGTGCGATCTCTGCATTCGTTGTCGTATATCCTCCTAGCGTAGTGGTATAACTGAAGCCCGTGCCGACTGGGTTGTCGATGAAGAGAACGTTGTAATCTTTCACCTGTGAATGTTTCAATATTTATTTATGATATTTATATCTACTTAATTACTCATAAAGCTTCAAGAAATTATTTCAGAGATATTTTTATCAACGACTTTTTTTAGCTAACTTTCCGTGTACGTAATGAAAATACTAAATGTAATATTAATAATAATCTTCGATAGACTTTTATAAAAAATTCTATGGTTTGTCGGAAATATTGATTTATAAAGAAAGTATATATATACTTATATAACATATCAATCTCTAGTTTTAATGTTACATTAAAACTGTTCATAAGAAGATTAATTTCTTTTTAATCACGACTAGATTATGAAACCGGACATGACTAGATTATGAAATCGGACATCTATTTGCTTTACCAATGATCTAATTTCATTTGACGAATTTCAAGTTAACACCGATATCGGGGCTTGCTTAGATGGAACACGATAAAACAAGAAAGAAAGATCGACCAAATCGATAAGTTTTAACTCATGTTAAAGTCATCTGTTGACTTTCTGTCCTACCCAAGTGAAATTCCTCGGCTTCAAGTTGACGTCCAGAGGTCCAAGTTCCTCAAAGTTACCATAGGATGTGGAGGATGCCCCGGGTCCACCTTGCAACCAGATGATCAACGGTTTCTCATAGTAGGATGACACATTCGCGGTGGTATAATAAAGCCACCAGAACATTTGCGAAGTCGGTCGTACTTTCACGTATCCCCATTCTTGTTCTCCAGGACCAAATCCTTTTTTGGCTGTCGAGTAAAAGCGTTGTTTGATTAGAAGCGTAATCTTTGGCGTATTTGCATAAGAGTTTTAAAGATTTCGTAATTTCTAGTCAAAGTAAACGAAGGATAGATGGTGTTAATATGTTGACGCTACTAAAATTACTAGAAGTGATCATAGTTGAGTTACTTCAAAAAGAAATGCCACATTACAGAATAGCGTGTGGAATATAACGTTAATTCTTTTCTTATTTATTTATTTTTCTTTCTTCTTTGTTGAAGAATATCTGACCTGAATTACAACGACTGAAGAATATGGTGCAAGGAAGTGTAAAGACGAGTAGCTTCAACTATGCAGATTTTAACTTGGATGTCTACGTATATTTGCTGAGCTTTAGAATATGACAGTACAAACAGGAATATTCTTCTGCAGAGTAAACGATTTGGTCACTTTCGCATAACTATTGACAGAACTTTTTCTTTTTTGTGGATAAACGAGTAAATGATATCTCGTAGAACATTAGTGTTTAGTTATTTGAAAAAATATTTGAAATAAAGTATCTCAATTAGACTGGAAAGATCTAGTTTGAAAATGATAATTTCATAAAACAGGAATTTAAAATAGAAAATGGTGTTGTTGTAGAAATCTAATAAATAGGATATACATATTTATACTTAAATATCATATTTTATTAGCACCATATCTTAATACATAACAACATCCTACTATATCTTGAAGCATATTTTCAGTATAGGTACTATTATATATTGCTATTATATGTACATGTTATACATTATTATATATAATATATATAATAATATATATAATAATGTATACATATAGTACTTAAATATAGTACCTATATTATACTTATCCAGATTATACTTACAAAGGACTTCGGAAGCGAAGCACAGTGTTACAAGCAGGAGTGTCAAGAACTTCATCATTGTTGCTTGAATAACAGACAATTAAAGACTGAACGTTTATACCACGAATCTCGACAGGATGGTCTTATCTACCATTAGCGAGCGATTGATTAGATATACAGGGACCGATTAATCCCGCTGTTTAAGGTTTCCACATTTTTCGGTGACCCAATCTGCTGCAATCGAACGGGGTGATTTCCTATTAATGATATCCCATTAATTCCTTCCACTCGAAGGATTTTGTAAATGATTACCATCCTCCTCAGGTGATCGCACTAAGCTCATCAGCAAGTCACAAGCGTATAAATACCTCGCCTTACATGTTGTTATTTTGTTTCCCGTTAGTCGATTCTGTCGAATTGTATGCGACTCTCCAACTGCTATTCGGGACATCGAGCTGGTTTCCAGAAATATTTAAAAATAATGATAATAAAAAAAAGAGGAAAATAGGGACGAGTACCGCTTTCACGAACGAAATGTAAATAACAGTTATTCCGTGTGTACCAGTTCTGTGCAACAGGTTTTACGGTTTTCTGACTTTTTAAGTAATTTTTTAACTCCTGTTTAACATCTATATATTTTTCCTTGACATTTTCTGGAACGTCGTCTTTTTCTATGTTAAACATTTTAATTTTAACTGATTAATTTCTTCATAAAAGAATCGATCAATCTTATTAGTTGAACGAATAATAATTTACTTTTTATTTCTTTTCGATATCTTTAATCAATCAAAACGATAAATTAGCGATTTTCTATTTTGTACGGGCGAGACAATTGATCATTATGATTGGTAGATCAACTATAGCTATATAAATAATTATTGTGAAATCAAGCCATCCCGTCGAAGGTCAAGTTTACGGAGAATTTAAGAAAGAAACCTGAAGAACTCGCTAGTTTCTTGATTTCGATATCATTGATGTAACTCGTAATACTTGTATCTATGTGCTAGAGATGTATGGAACAGGAATTGCGGCTGATTTCTGTGTCAACGCTCCAGAATGTGGACATAGATACGAAATCTCATAAAAACACGCATTTGTTGATTTAAGCTATCGGATGATTTATTACCTATCAGAAATTCTATTATTTATGAAATTTGTTTCTTCCTGGGAAAATGTTTCCGGCATAAATACGATGGAATTCTTAAAATTTCCTCAACTAGCATTTTGGATCCACTTTTATGCGCGTTTATCTACGATGAGCCTTGTTACCTTTATTATTGATTTAGTCATATGATTATTTTATTAAATACATTATGTTATTATTATATTATTATTCAGTCTACTATTCATATCAATATATATTATATTATCATACCACTATTAAGACTTTTCCTAAGAATTTCTTCAAACTCTATTATTGCGAAATGCATGTTTTCACTCTACAATAATCTCAACAATCTTTCTCGTGAGTCGAAATTTCTTAAGGCTACAAGCAAAAGTCACAGTCATCCACACAAACATTAGTTTGTTAACCAATTAACACATTCATCTCTGCCGCACAACGGTGAAATTTCATTTCCGTTTTCCCTCCTTCAAAACATTCTTTTCTTATTCTTTCCGTGCTCGGGTCGCAGGTTTTCATTCGCCTTTGTTGTCGAGACTGATCTCATTTGCATAACGTAGGAAAGATAATACAGAATCCGAAGAAGAATGGAGAAAGACGATGAAGTTGTTAGAAAATTTGAGAATGATGTTTAATTAGTGAATAGTACTTTCAAGTGTAAAACAATACGAGCTGCTCGGAAATGGAAGAATTCTGATCAGTGATGATATTTAGAAATGTCTGAAGATCTCTGGTTCAAATAGCACCAATACAATTTTTTTTCGTAGAAACCAATTTTTTTTCCTCTAATATTTAATTCTTCGGTATATGTGTATATAATCTCTACAATTTTTAATATGTGTATGTATAATATGTACGCTGTATTAAAGTATCTTCAATATCTGCAAAGGATTGAAGAGTGAATAAAAAGGAAAAAGATACTTTAGAGAATATGGACAAGCGGACATAAATCTGTACCTATACGTATCTATAGGTATCTATATGCGTAAGATAGTGAATAGTTTGTAGAATAAACAGAGATTAATGTACACAGTTTGGTTGAACGAACCTTATTTCTAAGAATAAAGAAACAAAATGATAAGATGGGAATAGCTACCGTAAAATATTAAACACACACGTGGTTACTATTTCCTATTGATGATTGTTGCCTTCGGTTATCCTTGATCCCTCTTAAAAAGAGAAATCGCGGTTGACCAGTCGATTCGTAGAAAGAGATCCACAATTGCAGGTTCTATGCAAAATTTCGCAAAATTTCCCGGATACCATTACCATTTTCTGTGTCCTCGATGCACGTGTAACATGGAACATTGTAGTCGAGGATATTGCAAATATACTTGTTTTTCTTATTCATTATAATTGAGATTTTCTTCTGCTTTTTCTTTTTCGTTTCTTGTTATTATTTGATTTATTGTTAGATATTTACTTAGCATCTTGTGGATTCTGTTGGAATGCAAAGGTATACATATATGTAGTTACTATTTTACGACACGGACGACACGTGTGTACGTGTTACGCAATTTGCTGTGTTACGAAGTTGAAGAAGTGAGGCACGTCGGATCGTTTCGTCGTTAGTCGTTATAGAAATTCTAGTCACGAATCGAACGTTGAACCGTTTCGGAATACAATCTTCTTTCGTATTTCGTTAATCGTAGCAGCTTAATCAGATGGGTGTTCATTCTGAAATTTTACGCATCGTCAGTCTTTCTTTGCTCCAATATTTTTGGTAGCTTTCCTTGATTTTTTTAAATTTTACGGTGTTGTAATTATAAATAAATGTTTCTAGATATATACCTAGTATATATAGGTATATGCCTAAAATAGATTTGCCTTATTTCTGACTCTTTGGTTTTCTTTGATAGATAATTACTGAATTTCTTCGTCATGAAGGGTCAATAAGTCTTCCAAGGTCGTTAAAGTATATTAAGAAGTCCAGTGGATAACTAAACATACAAAAAAGGTACATTTCCATTCATTGTGTTTCGTTCGACTATCCTTGAAGCTAGCATTGAGAAATATTTTTTTCTTAATCGCACCTCAACGACGAATGCTCGACTGATGACGTTGCCACTTTCCCCTCGTAACTATTTTTCACTTTCAAAGTGCGTACGCGATCGATAGGGAGCATTTCTCCGGCGTTTTAAACATCAATTTACTCGAATTTGTTCAGGGCAACAGCCAAGCGATCGATTATCGTTAATCTTGCTCGTTATGATCGCTTCTATTAAAGAGAAAATAATCAGCAACACTCTTTATCGCAGCACTCGAACTTCTTGACACTTCGATGGCATTTGATTGAATTGTCAACGAGATAATAATTAATCTCATGATAGTCACAATTGAATTGGATTTCGTAGAGTTCATTGATTTCAGATTTTTAAATACGGGTTGATTGATCGTTAACTTGAAATTTCTTATCACTAGCGTGTTTCTTTTAATTGGAAACATAAGACATATCTTCTAAGATCTAAAAAACTTATGTTTGTGAGAATTGTCTGGTATGGAAAAGATATCTTTATATTAAATTGTTGAGTTGAGTATCTTAAATGAAATAGTATATTGTATCGGTATATTATTAGTCAATAAAAGATTGACTTAATTTATTTAAATAAAATATTACGTTTTTATGAAATACTACTTTTGTGCTCAATCATTGTTGTGGTCGAATAGGAGCTCTCTCATGAATGCAAATGATTAGCTTGTACCTCATCAATACCACTCTATTCTTCAACTCACAGCTATGAGATGACAGGTATGATAAATTGCACTGACGCAGCGCATAGTCTTACTGAAAATATTTATAAATAAGTTCTATGAATTTTCATTTAATGTACATACTATTATCTGAAAATTCTTTGTAATAGTACAAAACAAGCATGGTCATTCTTTCCTCCTACTTTTAAAGCACCAACCTCATACTATTTAATTTTATTAAATCTTTACCCAATTTATCATCTAAAAATCAGAATAAAGAAATAAACTATCAATCAATAATAATACGTGATAAATAATGCACAAACAGTACCTCCAATAAAGAGAATGTACACGTATTATGCAAATTATGGTTGTGGCTTCGCTTCCAAATTGAAAATAATTATCCTTATATAAGTCTCTTCCGGATTCTCTTCAGGAAGAAGCAAACAATTTCGTCCGGGCTCTATGTCGACGTTGAACAAAAAATCGGCAGCTTGCGTAACCACTAGTATTACCCACTATATCGTGAAAGTTCTACCGAGAATTAAGAAAGGAATGAGAAGAAAGTGAAAAAAATGACGTGTTTAACGAAATTTTATTTATAAAAATTTGTCTTGCTTACGTTTTTTCAAGTTAAAGTCATAAAACTATTAAAATAATAATTACAATACCTTTGAAAAACGATACACAGAGAGAAATATTTCCCCCATATCTTGAAGAGGTGCTGGAAGTTTTCTTTCATTGAAGCGTTTGTTTGATCGTTTATAGGTGTTTGTATATTTTCAATTCTACAAAAAAGAGAATTTTTATTTGATTTTTACTTCTGAGTGGTAAAAAAGAATGTAGGAAATTAAGAGTCTAATTTTTATACATCTTGTAGTATCTGTTTTACAACCTTCTTGTTGGCCATTTTGAGTGTCCGATAATACGGAATCAATGATAAGATCAATTACATATCGACGCTGAGTATGCAATTAGAAAGATTAGTCAAACCGTGAATGTTCCGTTTGGATAAGTTCAAGTAATAAAGATAATGGGAATAATAGGCAGGATGTGACGATTGAGATAGCGAAGAAAAAGGCGATAATGAGGGACGAGTGTCGATTGACGAGAATTCTATGTTTTCCTGAACAACGGTCTCGTAGCGTAAATGTCGATTTTTTCAGAAGCGAATTAAGGGTGAGAACAAGGGTAGCTGATGATATTGTATGTATATGCAGAAGAAATATGCAGAAGAAATATTAATTGTATAGTCACACGGTATATGAAGATGTTTATAGTTATTCTATCGATTATAAGAGATCCAGTGCTTTGAATTATTCTCCATTTTCATGTTCAACACATCTTTGGTTCATCCATTTTGGATTCTGAAATTGCATTAAATATTATTTCAGTAATAATATTACAGAAATATATTACTTAATTTAAATATTTACATATACTTATTCTTTAGGCTTTATTTAATTATTAAAAAAAAAATATCTTTATGACTACTGAGGTATTAAAATTGAAAAAATGAAAAAGTTCGTGGTACATTAAGAGAGACATCAGATTTGAGGTCGTACTTCCTGGTCGAACTTTTACTCACGTTCGGAATGCAGTTCGTACATGGATTCTTCATTATACACTTTAAAGAGTATTTCACTTACATATTTGACATAATGGTCGGTAGAAAATCCGCCTTTTTCATTGTAGGCAACTAGATATGTCAAACATTTGTCTTCTCTTTGGTTTTTGAAATAAACCTGCAGAATTTATTTATCTACTTCATGATAAAAGTTTTTCGTAATATATCCTGTAAACATATATTCAGAAGTTACTTCCTTAAACAGAAAAATTCAAACTTGAGTCATTAATTTTAAATAGAAATGTCTAAATTCAAATTCAAATTTTTAAATTTAAATTCAAATTCAAATTTTTAAATTTAAATTTAAATTTAAACTTATATTCAAATTTAAATAAAAATTTTCAAGTCAAGGGTCTGGAAGTCTCGCGCGCGACACTTACTCTAATCACCAATAATAAAGATCGAAATTGAGGAAAACCAGAGTGAAAATGTTAACAGTTTAACGTAATCGTTTTGCAGCTCACGTGGCCGCTTGTGTATTCGAACAAATCTAAAATCACAGTACGTGCTACTTATACATATCGTATTTGTTGCATGCAAAACAGTATCATGAGTTTCTAACGCGTTTTCAGCCACTGAATTCTCAAGGATTTGCAACAATTATATAACATATTACAAACATAACTTTCTAACAATTCTAATAAAATACCTTTCAACATTGATGAAACACTATCGTTATTCTGAATATTAAAATCCAATTAAGATATTGTTACATTTTTATATTTAGACATTTGCGATTCACTGCTTTTGAAATGTAAATCACTTTAAATATTCATTAATAGGATACAGATATCAGCTGATCAAATACAAATATTTCATAATAGGTAAAGAAGACCAAATGAACCAAGAGTTTCTTAATGACTTTTAAACTAATTTTTAATCCTATATCCAGTGCTAAACATGGAATATTAGGAACAGGATTTGTAAACTTTGACAAACTTGTAAAGAGGCTATATCAACAGTTCGATCGAATTCTCGAAAACACGAAACAGCATCAGTCGTGTATTTTCGGCGAATTTTAATGATCTGTTAGTTTATCCTCGCAGACGAATGGCGTGGAACGGATTGGTATCGTATATTTCCACAGACACGCCTCCAAAGGAACAAAAGTTTTCGCTGTCTTCTTCTAATCGTATCGTTTTATGCATGTTAAAAAGTAACGAAAATATTTATGTCAATAGATAACGTAACATAAAATAAGTATAATACAAAAACAATTACCTTTGCAATATGTTACTATAAAAATTCATTGACATAATGATTTTCATAGCAATTACGTTTAAGACTATCATTAGCGGGAAAGAGTGTTATTAGCCTCGTTGAAAATGGTAAACCGGAAGAAGTGCCATCGTGAATATCTTTTCCTCGTTGATGACCACTTAAGAATCTACTTATTTAGCTAAAATAGCTGGTTTGACCACTGTGGCTCGCCTTATCAATATAGAAATCGTGAAATAAAGTCTGATGTGATGCAACTGCTTTGTCGGAAGCCAATTTAGTCTTCTACAAAAGTACTTACAAACTTATATTAGATGAGACATATCTAAATAGGTAGAGGAGAGTATTACTTTCATTCTCACAGACCGTCGTTCTTCACACGTTCTGCAAATTAATCTGTGATCACCGCCGACTCTCTCGTATTCAAGTTATTCATTCCTTCCCATTTTGATTTTGTCATTGTATCTATTAAAAACTAGAAATTTCTCTAACATCTTTCTAGCCTGATCAAGGTTAATTTCCATGTAAATCAACAAATCAATTTAAAGCACTACACTGACAATTGGTTGAAAACTTGTAATAATAGTAAATGCTAAACTTTAATTATTGCTAACCAAAGAAAATTTTGTCGTCGATAATAAATTGTTATGATTTCTGTACGAAGGAATTTTGATGAGGAATATAACCTCTTAAGTAAGTATCAGAATTCTTTTTATAAATGTAATTTAAAAGAATTGGTAGAAGCATAAAATCGTTGGATACAGACAGAAAACAGAGAAGTAAAGTAATCAACGGTGCCCGTACAATAGTTGACGCACAGTGTTACAAATATGACAAACCACTACATGTGAATGCAACTAGTTAGTTGATTGATTGCACAAGCCACCAGCAGAATCGCCCGCAGAAACTGTTAATACACAGGGAACCGAAACCGAGTAATCGTTTTAATTCTACCCGTTGAAGCTTCCTGGTTAGATCAAGAACTTCTTCACCGGAAAAGTAGTTGTTCCTGATGTATTGTTCTGATGCTGTAAATGACGTTTAAAACATTAATTTTCTGCATTATTATGATGGAGGCAGTGGAAGCGCATTTAAATTCAAGAGGTTTATTATTCTAACCTAATTTGCAAGGCGACGTCCTTGTGAATACTAATGAAATTAATCTTCCCTTTCTTCATCGCTTGGATCACATAATTGTTGCTACATAAATACGGAAGGAAAGTCTACAGGAAAGTGTGCTCTGTAGTGGTAACCATTAAGATTTTCCTGCACGATGGTAAATATTAATGCGATTTGTGCATGCGCAATAGATTCATATACGTTTTTTATATAATGTAACTCTGAAATGTTTAAAATTTAATGAATTTCGCAATAAATAAATTTACTTTTTTATAATGTAATCTTAGATGTTTCAAATTCAACGAATATAATAGTTTTAAAGATTCCATGAAATTTTAACAGTCCCACCTGTGGATCTTTCTTTTACAAGAACATCTAATTGTGGGAAGTACGAATTCCTCTCGATTAACTGAAGGGTGCTCGAGATAAAGATCTCCGATACTACATAAACATTCTTTTTTGACACTGAATGACGTTATACGTAGGCATTAAAAATAGGATTAGCTAAAGTTACTTTCTCCGACTCTTTATTTCTCATCTTCTAGCGATATTCGATACTGTCTAGAGGCCACACACAGATTTTGCATGATGCGCATCTGTGCATTATTACGTGCGCATCGAATATGGAGAGAACTTATGACGATTGATCCTTGTCCACAAACATTTTCAAAGATATGAACCACAAACAATATTAAATTTCAATTTTTTTGTTGTAATATACTAAACTCAACAATAATTCATAGTACAAAAGAAGCTTATACTTTAATTTTTTAAATATTTTTTAACATAAGGAGCTTAATTAAATATGAAGTGAAACATGAAGTTTAAAATTGGCGCGTACTCACGTTTCGTAACGTTTCGTTCAACCTTCGTAAAAGCAACAGATAAGGCAGGAAATTCATATTGATTAAACGAAGAAAAACGTAAAAACCTACTTACGTTTTATTGCTCAATTACTTTTTACGACTATATATTTTGGCATGGCTCGAATATTTCTCTTTTACTTATCATATCACCAATGAAAAATGAATTATATACGTGTATGTATTGAATGGTTAGATATTACTATGGCTTATAAAGTATTTGGACACTTTCATAGAAAATATTTATGTTTATATTGTATGTATTACAGTGGCTATAAAAGGTATTTATACACTATTGTATTTATTATAACATTTATATACTAACCAAAGCTCATAATACCATGAAGTTCAAAATATTTGTAAATTGAATAACGTAACGTTAATTAATTAATTCGCAATGAAAGTAGATTTTTAGAAATACTTGTTTTTTAAAAAGTGAAATTTGTTTTACGATAGTCTTCACATATTTAAAGTATGTTTTGATATGTAATCCTTTGAAAAGATTGAAAGGTAGGTATGACATCAATCTTTTTCCCTCCTTACCATATTGTAGGTTATTATACATTTCATAATTGTTATGTCAATTTAATTCGAGCTGCTTCTATAGTAATCATATACAAATCACATACATTTCGAAATAATCCCGAACGTAGAGAAATAAAATAAGACACGATGTAATGATCCCTTTACTTTTAAAACGAACTCTTAAGTAGCGAGGGACGATGATCATGCTTGTTTGTAGAATGATTCGGATCTCCGCTCCAGGCACAGTGAAAGTAACCAAGCACCATTATCCTTTGGAATATAAAGTGCGGAGAAGACAGCTGCAACCCTAAATCGAAAGAAAGTCAAAGTGACCTGATCATGAGCGTAATGACGACTTTCAGTGGCTGGAATCTTTCACACGTGTATCTGAAAATTTTCATCAGGAACTCTATATTTCAAATAGAACCACAAAAACTATACTGTTTGATTTTTAACATTATACATACGTTTCAATCAAATGTTCACGAGAAACGTAACAATAATTATTTAGAAGGAAAAAATATCGGAAATTCTTTGAAAATGGAATAATGAAAGTTGGCAATACATTATTACGTCAAATGGACAATATATTATTTAACACACAACTAGTATTTTTGGATTAGATATAATTACAGTAATTTGAGATGGATTACTTATTTTTGGAGTATTTAATATTATTTTGTACTCAACATTCTGTTTTATTACATTTTATTTATTATTTTATCCCATAGACTGAGAAAAATAAAATTAAATGTTCCAAAATTAAGGAATCAAATTTAAATTATTATATCAGAAATTATTACATAATTATTATATTAAATATGATTCAACAACATGTTCTTTAAATTTTATTTGTAGAGGCAAGAACGATTAGTCAATTCTATATTTTAAAATCTATAAAAACAAAGATTGAAAGAACAAGAAAGTAATAATTGGTCTAATTAGTATTTGTATTTAATTACAACGATATGCACACGAGCGTGATGCATCATACTGTTAGCTGCAATTTATTATTGATGCAGTGACGTGCACTTAAAAAAATTAATGATGCTGTGTTAATTGAAACGTCTAATTTTCCAAGGAAGAATGGCGATTTTCATTTCATGCAGAACGCTTGAACTTTCACTCGAAAATACGAAACACATATACTGGCGCGTGTATCTCACGGTCTACACTCGGTATGAAGATGATAGCAGGGTCAACGGTACTTTTATTGGAAGCGAGAAACTCGCGGTATTCTCTATGCTATTTTCTCTGCTGATGCATCGAGATCAAGAAAGCAATAGTTTACGTTCGGAGCAATTTTTGGTCGCGACCTAGTATTAGAGAACTTTCCTTCAGAAACATTATTTCTTGTAAGGTCAAGAGGATTTACTTTCATTTCCTTCAGAAATTGTACATATGCTTCAAAATTTTATAATTATTATTTGTATTTATTTACTTTAATACATAAATATTTTAAAATTTACTTTTAGTATATTATTCTATCAATATTATTTTTTGGGAAAAGATTTTTAAAATTAGAAAAAAGATTAAGTAGTAAGATAATTTTAGGATGCATTATTTTTTTCCATGATTGTTCTTCTGAAAAATATGAATGCTATTTAAATAACAATATTCACTTTTTTTTTAGAACAAGAGGATCTTCAAAATTAAAGACAATATTGAGAAGAAGTATAATTTGTAAATGCATTTCATCGAATAATAATCACATAATTTCACCAATATACACTTTCTATATAACAAGAAAATTTTCAGAACAAGAAAGAATTCTGAGAAATGGGGCAATTTCAAGAGGTACATTATAATACTTACATTCATTAATGCTCAAATATCGGAAGCTATTATTTTATTAATATTCTACATATGTATGTTCCTTAGTAAGTGTTTCCAGGGGTCACAAAGAGTCTTACTTCCGTGTCGTTCTAACGCTGTTACGGAAATAAAGGATGGTACCGGTGAAAGGTATTAAATCGAATAGCAGGCCACGAGGAGAATCTAAAGAAAGTCAAAGTGACTCTTTAAAAGGTACAATCGAGTTGATGTAGTTTCTTGGCGGTAAAACGTTTATTGTGTGCACTTCGTTTCAAACAAGTCGTTTGTGAGCTTCTTCTCACGTTGTGGCCTCCGATGCGTTTCTCCGATTTGTCGCGTCCTCACCCACATTCTAAGTCAGCTAAATGCACTTCCAGGTTGGAGGTTCCAATATACTTGCTTCCGAATGTACTGTGTGGTTTCTTTCTCTTTTTTACTTTAGAAAATTATAAGTATTTTTCCCCTCTTTCATTAAAAGAAAGTTTGTTAAAATTTTAGGTTGAATCATGTTTCTATTATTGTTAGTTATCGTTATTAAATGAGTAATAATTTATTAGATATAACAAGAGAGATAAGTCGACCATGTGCTAATAGAAGTATGAAATGAATTTATACGAAAGGAAAACAAGGAAATAAATGAAAAGAAAATGAAAGGAGAAACAGTTATAGCTGTTTTAAAGAGGTTTAAAAGGAGAGCTGAAAAATGAGCCAACATTATTAGAATACAAATAGGTTGGCTAGTTTCCATATTACGTTGAGGGAATAAATAAAACCGGATTTAGAATTATTGAGAGATATGAGAAATAGTAGGGCATATCTGTATGTCTAAAAGGAATGTGAGCATTTGCATAAGGAATTGTAAAACGTAGAAAAATTTATGTCATGTTATTATGCATTGTCTATTAAAAGATAATAGATGTTTAAACTCATTAAAAGAAAAGGATAAAAAAGAGTAGTTCTTTCTAGAAAGTTGAGTATTAATTGTCCTTTTAAAGATTCATTTTTGAAATTCCAAGAGGATGTTGTGGAATAATTATTCAAAGAGAAAGAACCATAAACTATTGGCGATGTATTAGTAGGAGCACGCTTGTAAATTAGTCGATTGTTCTCGTCAAATCCAGTCGGACATTCCGCAGATTTTTCAAATTTAAGCACTAATTAAACAACGAATGATACCAATTTCTTACAAACTGTTACTATAGATATGATTATGATATAGATATGATAGTCTGATTTCCATAAATTTCAGTAATTATCTTTTAATTAAATAGTTACTTGTAATTTAATGATTTGATCATAATTCCAGTATTTCAAGATTTATTAAAATATCAGTCTTAACGATGAAACTGTAAGAGGATCCAGAATTTTCGTAAGTCAAAGTTGAAATGCTGAAAGCTAAGAAATACTACAAAAGTTAAGGGGATGAAAAATATAGGTAAGATTAAAAATATTAAGAACACCATCCAAGGCAGAAAAGTTCAGAAGATTAAAGATAAAAAGAAAGGCAAAATCAACAAAGTTCAAAAGATTAGAAATAGTAGAAAGGGCTGAAAAGCTGGAAAAGTGAAATATGTGGGGAAAATGAACAAATTTTGAAGATTAAAAATAACATAAAGATGAAAAGTCGATTATGTCAATTTCTCTCCATATTCGACAAGAGCTCTGCATGCTTCCTCTTAATACCTGCGTCCTTTCTCTCGTTTTTAGACGTGTTCTTGTCTTCTTCACTCTCTTGAGTCAATCGAAACAAAAGTTTCGTTACGAGTCGATGATCAAAGCACGTTTCCATGACAAGTAAGTGAATTTCGCGTGCTCCCCGAGGGTCATTAATATTTTATACGGAGTACGACCGATGATGTTCCCATTCCTTGTTCACAACTCTCACATCGTATCTAATCTTTACCGACAGTTTGTGTAATCGAGACAGTGGTCCCTGCTGCGTGGTCGACGGTTGGGCAACGAAATCTCTAACAGAAGACAGGTGGATCCAAATTTCTCCCCGTTCTCGGAAGGAGAAAGAAAAATTAATCGACGATCACACATGTTACCAAACTACTTGATCCCTAAAATGAGATTGGAAATCGTCATTAATTCAATATTTGGAGATAAACGAATCTGTATGACGATAAGTAACCAATTAAGATTGGTAAAGTGAATGAAATTTGAGAAAACTTCTAGAAATTTAGAATTAAAGATTATTAGGAAATTGTATTTACCTAAGAAGAGAGCATGTTGGGATGAAAAATATTAGATGTTTCAAATGTCTGACTTAGTCAAATTAGATGTTCCTTATGGAAATGAGAGGAGTAATGGAAGAGGTGGTATCGTAATAATTCGTCAATTATCTATATTGGATTGTTCGTAAACTTTCTAACAAAATATTAAGAAAATTTTATAACAGACAATATGTTTTTATAAAATCAATATTTTGTTAAATGTAGATCTTTCTTATCGATGTATTTTAATGGCACAGTTTTATAATTGCTTTCTTGACTAATTTCTTGTCTTTTTTTTTACTAATTCTCCGAAATAATTTTTACAAGCTATTTTATTATTTGTCAAAGATTCATAATAAAAAGTTCTTTTTCGGATTGTTATTCCAGTCAAATATACAACACGACATAATATAAATTTCCAGAAGCTTTACGAACTTTCAAAACAACCCAACATTAAATAATTCATTCCATTGTAATCAATTATACTTAAAATTATATTACATGCATATTAAGTATGGTATATCTGACTTTCAAGGAGGCTACAATCGAATGATTAATAGAAATTATGACATTGGAAAATGCCAATTGGTTGCCGTTTTGTAACGTTCAGCGCTTTCCTGGGATTACATGCGAGTCGGAGATCCAGCGGGTATAGACGATTGCATAAAACGCTTTAACTGTTTTAGCAGTGAAAGCAAACAAATACTCAACCGTACAATGTTCTTTCTTGTATATACTCGGATACCAGGAATCAAGAGACTGGTTTATCTTTAATGAGTCAATTCTACAATGTTAATTGATCTTCTATGCGTAGAGTGTAGACAGATGTAGATTTTTCATGCTGCTGCATCATTTCCTTAATTTACATCTACAAGATGAGTTCTAATAAGAATGAATTCGAAGTTTGCCAAAATTTTTTTCTGGGAAGATATACCAAGGTTTTATTTTCTTATTTTTGAAAATGAGAACTTGGCAAAAAAAAGAAAGCTATATTATGTACAATGTACACTACAATTTTGTTGCAGTTTCAATTTCTTTTTAAAGTATGTATTTGCAAGGGATTCGAATTTCCTTGATCAAGATTTGATTAGACATGAAAATGTTACATAATCTTGAAGTACTTGAAAAGGTGTGAATCTACTTAAAAATAGGACTTATTATCTTCTCTCTGTATATGCTAATAAGATGTTCCAATCTTTATAGTTAAGTTTTTACTTAAAATCCTACTAACATGTTTTAAAATATCTGAAAAGAATTCTGCAAAAGAATCTTTAAACTGTAAGTATGCACAATAGATTCTATCTATCTTATTATATTTGATCCCACCATTATTAAGTATACTATATCTGAATCCAATGCTAGTTATGAAGATTCAATCTCTCCTGGACAATACACTTTACTTGCATCTTTTGAAAAAGGATTTGTTAATATTTTCATATAAAAAGACGAACTGTCTGCCTTCACTAAAAACAATCAGGCAATGGAAAGAGCTTTCAGCCAGCAACCTGACTCGAAAGTGTTCACCTGTTTAAACGAGTAGGACGAGTAGCACAACGTTCTGAAAAAAATCCACGTTTCGCGTCTGGTACGGTGATGGCACCCAAATGCCCCTTTTACCTTCGACGATGATCATAACGCGTTGTAGATCCCCTCCAGAGGTGAGTTGAGGATGTAAGCGCCACAGAGACCCCCGTATAGCGTTGCGGATGCACTCATGGATATACCCCTCCTCGAAATATCTCTATGCTTAGGGCGACTAGCCGTCTAGGCGGAGGAAACATTCGCTATAAAAGGCACCGTAGCCACGAGGAATTCGTCAGAGGAGTGACGAACCGTAACCAAAAAAAAAAAAAAATATAATAATAATAAAGGCGGCAGCCTTTGCCGTTTTTTCCTCGTCATCGCGCGGTGAACAACACCCCTCAAACTTGTGAAGATGCGGTCTAGCCTGGTCAGTGTCCAATTTTTGTCATCATCTTTGTCACTATTGTTTCGTGGCACGGATTCGTGTAGTACAAGTGTATCTGTGGAACAAAAGAAATGTGATATCTTTTAACGATACTCGCGGAGGAGTGATGAGAGAGTTATTGGAACCGAGCTTTGGTGAATTAACACGTTCACTGCGAACTATGCGAACCATTGGATCGTACGGATAGGATACCGAATTAAACGTGGAACGCAAGAAATCACAAAATTGTGGAAAAAGATAAATAATAATTGTTATAAAGAATAGTAATTCACGCAAAGTTTTGTAAAATACAGACAAGTGTTATATGGGAACTGTTCGAGTAGTTCAAGAAAAAAGTGGTACAAGTGACAAAATCTTTAATTCGAGAAATTGGTAAAGTTAATAATTTCTTTAGTAGAGAAATTTCTATGATTTTAAATATTAGGTTATCCGAAATGTTTCTTTCATTTTATAAGGAAATAATAGAAGCACAATGCTTTTTGTTTTATATTAGTTTATTGAATTATGCACGAACATAATAATAGAAATATAATGAAATTTATCATACCTAATTCAATAAAATAATATAAAACAGAAATTGTTGTTCATCTATTATCACCTTATGAAACGAAAGAAACTTTTCGGACAACCTAATATTAATATACTATTTCGTTATATGTATTCTATGCTTATATGTATGCTTCTTGTATTTGTCTTGTTGGAAGAAGAAACACTTGTATCATTTTTCACTGGTAGTATATAACATTGTAGTTAATGAAATTCAATCATTGCGATCCACAGTGGGCGTGTTAATAGAGTTTTGTTCCTCGAGATATCAAGTAGAATAGTAGGTTGGTTTTATAAGTCAGGGTGACAGTGAATCTTGATATCACGTGTCTCAATGTATCATAGTATTATAACGGTTGGTCTTCGTGGTTATATAGTGATTCTTGGTTCTTTGAAGATAAGGTTGAATTATCTTGTTAGGAATATTGAACTTGTCTATACTAAAACATGGAAATTTTGCGCATCAAAAATTTCTAAATTCCTTGATTTTTGAATCTGAAAAGTCCAGAAATCATGAATTGTAGATCAGTAGGTATCATTTTGATGTCACACTACTAGATCGAAGAACTTCTCGAAAAGTTCAAATTGCAATTCTGAATGAATATTTTATTAGCAGGTTCCATTTCCTTCTTCGTGTCATACTACTGACCTGAGGAATTTCTCGAAAGTCTCCCTCGTTTATCTTCTCTGCGAATAAGGTTACAGTTTGAAATGTTGATGAAAACCAAACTATGTAGTTTCGTTCACGAATAGTTGGTGAAGTTAACATTCCGTTCGAGTCACCGAATTCAGTACGTCGATGCTATTTTCTAGGAGCTATCCTAAGTAAGTATTCTCGTCGCTTCACGTTGTGCAGAATGGAAAGTCGACCGTTGTGCTCGTGCCTCGAATGATCATCTTTCGTAAAATTGTACCAAAGATATCAGAAACTCGTTTACCTTCCACATTTAACCCAGTTACGGGAATCTATTTCCGTAAAAAAATTCCAATTCCATTAAATTATTCATTTCTACAACATTTCTTTTCTCAAACGTCATTCCTTGAAATTTGTAAGCTCTTCACATCAATTCTTAGCGATTGTTCAGCGGTTTATCTTTAATGTATCTATATGTGAAAGAATATGCCGAGATGTCACACTTTTGCCTTTCTATCGTTAGGTTAATGTCATTTTCAACAACTTTCCCAATACTTTCATAAATTTGGATTATCGACATTATCATTTATTCAATCAATTAACAGACCATCAACCTTGATACAAGTTAATATGATTAAAATTTGTCTCTAAAATTGTTAGTTTATTCTGAAACTATTACCTATAATAGCATAGTGATAATCTTTTTTAAACACTCTTGACAATAGCTTATTTGCTAATCTCTGATTTTAAATTCTAGTGTCGTGGTAATGTTCTCAGAATATTTTCTTATTAAAAGATATCGTCTCTAATAGCATATTTTTTAATCTGAGACTTAAAAGCCTGTAACAATATCATAATTCTTTAAAAGACTTTTAATCTTAAGATGTCATTGACAACGGTGTATTTTTTAATCAAAGACTGAAAATTTCATTCCCTAAAAAAATTAAAAATTGAAAAATTGTATTAATCGAATAATCTTCGGGTTATTACTCTCTTGGATCGGTCCGGGTATTGATCTTGACAAAGCAACTGTGGCTTACGGTAATCAACGTAACAGGAAGGCCAGTGGTAAGCCGGTTCACCAAAATGGCTGCCGACCAAAATAAAAAGCAAACACGTTTCGGAGAGCGAGAAACGAAACTGAGAGGCCCACTTTCCCGTCGGTCTTCCTGGCGTTAATGAACAGCTACGAGTTTCACGATCAAGCTCCTGTTTCCACGTTGGTAAAGGGGAAAAAGAAGAGGAAAAAGGGGGCCACCGTTGACCCCATTCCTGGTCTTGTTTATGTCCGTTCGTTAGTTTGCACACGGTCACTTTCATTTTTGAGAGAGACGATTGTAAACCGTCCTACAAGATATATCATTCGTAACTTTTTAAGGACGTTTGCAGAAAAAGTGGTTATCGATCTTCTCCATGAACTGTTTTTCTTGTTGAAAATTACTCTTCTCTTTTGGTCTTTGAGTTTTGTTTTTTATCGTTATTTTTAATCTAAAAAGAAAAGAGAAGCATATTATTGGGATGAAGTTGCAAGTGTTGGAAAATTTTTGTTATTAAAGGTGAAGCTTTTGAATGTAACTTCTATTGATCTGGGAGAAATATGAAAGACAAATTATTTTGCAATTGCAATTAGCTTTGTCAGAGGTTGATACTATACAGACACAGTTCACATTAAAAAAAATTGTAACTTTGATAACTGTATGTGATACCGAACAATGAAAATTTTAAATTTTGTTCTTCTTTTTATGTTTAAATTTACGTCATATTTAATTCACATTTGTTGGAATCAATATCGATTTGACTAGAATTAATTACTACTTCATCAATTGTTAATTCTGAATGGATTCATAATCAAGAAACAGTTCAATTAATTTCACTAAGAACGAGCACTACATCTCTACAAAGATATCTCTATTAAAAAATTCTTCTCCTCTTTTCAAATTTCAATTTTAGCGTATGGAATAAAGTATAAGAGGTACTTGAACGCTCGCGTGATCGATGGTCAAGATGTAAAGAGAGATAGCGCGTGAAGGTCGAGCGGAATATAGATTGAAATCAGCCTGTAATTATAAGTATAATGCTCGTGTACGAGGTACTGTTTCAGTTAAAACACAGTAGATTGTATCTGCAGTTGCTTGAATATTTAGAGGTTGTTACTGTGTTACTAGGTATATACCTAGTATAATTATGTATTATACAGTCACTAGAGTCACCTAGATGACTAACGTACCATGATTGGTTCATTTGCATCTTTGTTTAGACGATGAGTGTATTTTCTTTCGATAGATGATACCGACTCGATTTCATTTACATTTCCGTAAATATTATATATTTTACTCCTTCTTTATTGTTTGTATACTTGCCTATCTCGTATGCCTGATAATAAATAAAGATGTGAAATAAAAGAATAAATTATAGATGTGAAAGGAAGTAATAATTCTTAAATAATTGGTAATTAAAAAATAATCTTTGCAGTTATTCCTGTGTTGCTTCCTTTTCGTCTCTGCTCTTGGGGACCCGATAAGGACCAAGAAAGAGTGAGTAGATGACTTTGTGATTAATTGGCGAAATAAATAGCTGTGAAATTTGTAACAATAGATGTATGAAGTAAAAAATCGTATTTAATTAATGGTGAATAGTTAGCGGATATTTATACATTTATGGGAAATTAAAATACGTAAAAATATATAAAAAACCAAAAGTATTCGTTATAATATTTAGAGGATAAAATAGATTTTTGCTTAGATCTTATTTTTTTAACTACGTTCATAAAAATATGAATTTGTATAAACACATGCGATTAAGTATTTTGTATTATATTGTATATAGTAATAATAATAATATTATACAAAATAAATATTTTAATATAGAAAAAAATAATTACAAATTTCAGAGCACCTCTAAGCCCACCTCCAAGCCAATATGGCCCACCTGCGACTTCTTATGGAGTTCCAAATGTAGGAAGCTCCTACAACGCACCATCTGATTCTTACGGTGCTCCACCACCACCATCTTCCTCCTATGGTGCACCTTCCTCTTCTTACGGTGCTCCATCAGGACCATCCTCTTCCTACAACGCACCATCATCCAGTTATGGTGCTCCATCAGGTCCATCCTCTTCTTACGGTGCACCATCGTCCAGTTATGGTGTTCCATCAGGTCCATCCTCTTCTTACGGTGCACCATCGTCCAGTTATGGCGTTCCAGCAGGCCCATCCTCTTCTTATGGTGCACCATCATCCAGTTATGGCGCTCCAGCAGGCCCATCCCCTTCCTATGGTGCTCCATCCGATCACGGTGTTGATCACGGTTCTTTTGGAGGCGATCAAGGATATAGCAGCGGTGGATCCTTTGGTGATGATCATGGAAATGGAGGTGGTCATGGATCTTTTGGAGGTGACCATGGATCCTTTGGAGGTGGTCATGGATCTTTTGGAGGCGACCATGGATCCTTCGGAGGCGGTCATGGATCCTTTGGAGGCGACCAAGGTTCATTTGGAGGAGATCACCATGGAGGAGGAGGAGGAGGAGGAGGAGGAGACCACCATGGAGGAGGAGGAGACCACCATGGAGGAGGAGGAGGAGACCACCATGGCGGTGGTGGTAGTGGGGGATTATCAACTTCCTATGGTGCTCCAGCACAATCTTATGGCCCACCAGCACAATCTTATGGACCACCAGCGCAATCTTATGGACCACCAGCGCCATCCTATGGACCACCAGCGCAATCCTATGGGCCACCAGCTCAACCTCAAGGAAAATGGGAGAAGAAATTAACGTGGAAAGCAGAATGGAAGCAGATCTGGAAAACAGAACAGAAATTAATCTGGAAACAAGAATGGAAAAAAGTTCAAGTACCTGTTTGGAAGGAAGTTCAGGTTCCAGCGTGGAAAGAAGTTAAGGTACCAGTTTGGAAGAAAGTCCAGAAACCTATTTGGAAGGAGATCCAAGTGCCAGCGTGGAAAGAGGTCCAAGTACCAGCCTGGAAAAAAGTTTGGAAGCCAGTTTGGAAAGAAGTACAGGTACCTATATGGAAAGAGGTTCAGGTACCTGACTGGAAGAAGGTCTGGGTTCCTGAGTGGATTAAAATAGGTATTCCTGGTGAGCAATATGTTGGTAAGGATCATCATGGTTGGCAGTATACCAGTCATGATCTTTGGAAGAAGAAACTGATTTGGAAACCTATATGGAAAAAGATCTGGAGGACAGAGAAGAAGCAAGTCTGGGTTAGTGAGAAGAAACTAGAGTGGAAAGCTGAATGGAAACAGATCTGGAAAACTGAAAAGAAACAGGTTTGGGTTAGCGACAAGAAATTGGTTTGGAAAGAGGAATCGGTTCAGGTCTGGGTACCTGAGAAGAAGCAAATTTGGGTAACACAGAAGAAACAGGTATGGAAGGATGAGTGGAAGAGCAAATGGGTGCCAGTGTGGAAGGACGTACAGGTACCAGCGTGGAAAAAGATATGGAAGCCCGTTTGGGAGAAAGTTTGGGTACAGACTGAACCTCACCACGACGAACACCATGGATACAAGTAAAACTTCTGCCATGAGATTCTTCGTTCGATCTTTACTCATCTGGACGATAAAATCGTTCATCGTTGTTCACATTTTTTGCTAGTATAGCTGTAGCCTGAGAGCGGGGGTCAAAGGTTCGCGAATCGCGAAAGTCGCCATCCTTGCGTTCTTTTTGTTCTCTTTCGCCTTTCGGAGAAAAAACGAGGACTCCGCTGTTGTTTGCGATTACGGTAACGGAGTCCAGATTTTCTTATTTTATGTCTGTAGGAAGCCATGTAAACCATGTAAAATCGCGTGAAAGTACCGTGGAAAATAGGAGACTTTATTCTTGGCAGCGAAAGAATGTCACGTTAATGAATAATTTTATAATAGAAAATTTTGAAGTTATTGATGTCTAATGATTTTAGAATAGAAGAACAACAATATCTTTCTCTTTTTTGGAGAAATATCGAGAAATTATTTTGCTGCGAGATTATTGCTCGTATTCTACCTTTTTTTCTAGGTGAAATGTTTAATTAATTATTTTTTTCTTTTGAATATTTGTTTCGGGAGATTATTATCAAGAGATCTTATCATTTGTATTCTGTTTGTTGTTCTGATTGAGATTTTCTGTTCAATTATGTTTCTGATTAAATCTTAAATTAGGGACATTAGTATTGGGAAATTAACATTAATATTCATGTACAACAGAACCTACTGTCGATTAGCAAAAATGTAAAGTCTTTAAAATAAATTCTGCCATGCATCTTAAAGGAACCGGTAGTCAAAATAGGAAATTTTATACGATTCCGCGTTACATAGTAGAGTAAGAATCGTCATACGTGCTTGAACAAGCCATGTACGACAAATCGAATATAATTATTTTCTTTGTTTACTTGTAAATAACGATTCCTCGCGGAAGTATATGTAGATATAGATATTTTTGTACAATGTTTGTGTATGTTACCGTAATAAAGTACATTTTTTTTAATTTACGAATTCTTTTAGTTTCACGTAAAATATAATATGTGAATATTCCAATTAGAATATTTATAAATTTTATGTTATATTTTAATATGAATAAATGGAGAAATATTCGAATCCTAAAGGAACTAGTAATTGAAAATATTAGAAATGTAGAATTAACTTGTAGTATCCAGTTTTATGAGTAAGGTGTATTTTATTAGTTTGTTTAATGGATTTTCGCCTTTAAACAAGCGTTTCTACGCAAAGGAATTATTTGTTTACGAGTAATTAATGACTCGAAGCTTCTCAATTCCTGGTAGAACAATGTGCGGCTCCCAACGAATGGACGTAACACGAAATAAATTTCTCTGTTTGACAAGAGAAGCTACAGAAAATTCATACTGGATGAAAGTGAGTTAAAACTGACTAAAATCGTAACTGCCACATCTATAGAAACATTTAACTCCAACTGCAATTGCAAACAACTACAAATTTCGATAGTCATATGAAGTTTATCGTAATCATTTCTATTTATCATTGTTAAACACAGATAATGTTTGTTTAAAAATACTTTTACAGTATATAGCTTTTACTCATGCGATAAATCGGAATACATAAATCTTTTTTATAAATTTAAGGCGATAATAGCAGCAGTCGGTGTATGATTTATCTAATCTACTACACTTGTCCACTTTTTATTTTAATTAATTATTTTATTCGTTTGAGATAATCTAAATTGTTATTCGATTAGATACACGTATAAGATATAATATACAAGATTTTCGTTTTAACGATATTTCAGATACTTGTAAAGTTATATGATTTCATTTAAAACACTCGAGATAAATTTGTTTGATTACAACTTCTCATAAACAGAAAAACTTTGCAAATAAACATGATTTAGCGTCTTCTACAAACAGAGATTATTAATGCAATATGAAAGCTCTTCTCCTCCTATTCTAACAAAACATTATTATTTTATCATCCAAGTTTGTAGAAATTTTATTAAAATAATTATTCTATTTAATAATTCTATTTAATAATTCTATTTAATAATCATTCTATTATTCGAGAAAATACTTCTTATTTCTTATTTATACTACGATTATGGAGATAGTAATTTTTATTGGCCCACCCTGTAAGTAAAAGTGCGAAGATCTTCTCGATTCCCAAGCGCAGGCATTAGGTCGCAAACACAGAAGAACCGTGTCCACACAGTTAGAGATTAATTCCCGGCAGATGAAAGCGCTTAGTTTCTACGAAACAAGAGGAAGATCCGACAAGAAGAGAGATGAAAGATGCTTTCTAAGGATAAGATGAGATTCAAGGGAACCGGCACATCTCAGGGTCCTCAGGGTCGCGATTCATCGCTCACGACCTTTACTTTCTCCAGTTCCCGTGCGCGTGACAACTCTTGTAGGATGAGAAGAGTGAAAAAGACGAGGAAGACAGCGGAGAAGATGAGAAGACGCCGGAAATGGTATGACTGGCCAATCATTCCCGAAACTTTAAGATGAAAATATAAAGGGAAACGACTTTCGAAACTGAAGAACAAGTTTTATCGGTCATGTTGTCACTAAGAAAACATATTAGAATGTTAAAACAGATTTAATACGATACGATCGCTCACGAAGCATTATTGTGAAGATTTCATTGGAACATCATCGTTGTAGACAATGACTATGCAGATATTTATGCAAGATCTGACACATCACGTTAGAATTTAAGATTCTTACATTATACTAGACATTGAAAAGTAGAATATACTTTTTATACCCAATTTAAGTATTATAAGATTATTCACTTTCTTGAGTTAATAGGGTTAATATAAGAGTTAGATAGTTCACCCCATATAAATGCCTATATGTTTATGATTGAAAGCATAGTATAAATCAGATCTTACCCATTGATGAAGAAAACGATTGATCGAGGAAGGCGAGACGTTCCACGACATTTGAGATATATCAACGCTTAATCGGTCAGTCGTGGGACATAGCGTAATGAGAAGAAAGTTTCAGCAAGAAAATGAACAAGGATTAATTGTAAGAGCTGCTCATTATGAAAAACGCTTTTTTCGATGGATCAGTTGACTCAATTTGATCTAATGATGATCAAAAAGTGGTGAGCAACAATTTACACAGTTCGTTTATCAATATTCACTTTCATATGATTTTTCTACATTTAATATGATTTTTTAATATAACATGATTAATAGCACTTTAATATGATCTTTTAATACCATTTTTTCTATATATCAAAGATAATCTATGATATATTCCCCCTCATCCTTAATTTCTTTTAATTATGAACTCTTATATACAAAACATCGTTTTCTTCTTCTTGTATTATGTATCCTTTATACCAGTAAAGAAAATATCTTCTTAGTACAATAGCAAATAAACAAAAGAAGATTTAAAAATAGATACAGCAGCAACATCATAAATAGGAATTGTATTATTGAAAGACTTATCTTTATATTTTCTCTTATGAGAAAGATAAAAGATATTTCAGGTTTTCCTTTGTAGATTTTACTTTCTTAAGATTACATTCCTGGTACTTTTGAAGCGCTATAAATACATAATAGCTTTCAACTTTTCATTTCGAATAATAATTACAAGCCAAATTAAGTCCAATTTGGTATGAAAACTTTCTCCATTTATATGTTCGTTACTGTATGTAGGATACATAACTTATAAATTACGTCATTCTATAGAGGGTTGAAAAATGCCGGAAATCAATCATGAAAAGCACAACCTTCTGTTTTCCTCATTACGTCTTGACCTTAATAGCGAACGTCGCTCCTTTACTTTCTTCATCGCAGTCTCACGGTAATTTTAATTCACGATACATACTTTTTCTCGCGCACGCTTGCAGGTCTCTTGTGTGAAGATATAGGAAACCGCTTTCAAACACTCTACAGGTGGAAGCATCCCAACGTGAGGCAGATGCGAGTAAACGCAATTATCATATAATGACCGCAAGACGAGTTGGAAGAAGAGCTTCGATCAATGTGTCGTTGGTTTCCACGAACGGTGAAAGTGCCGGATCCGGTAGTGGGTGCTGTGTATATATCCTGACAGCATACTCGAAAAGCTTCAGAAATCTCGCGTTTACGAAGAAGTCTGGATCGGGCATAAAATAGAAAGAATAAAATAGAAAGTTAGAGAATGATAAATAAAAAATGGGATTAATAGATGAGATAATAAGTGAGTTTGGAGAACATTTGGGAAGAAATGGATTTTGGAAAAATTTAAGAATAGGCAGATTTGGAGTAGGTTTAGGAGAAAATCAATTTTGAAAACTTTTCAGGAAAGCAGACTAAGGAAAATGTAAAAGAAATATAAGGCCTTGATCAATACAGGGAGATTATATAAATATATAATATCCCAGAAAATATGATGTGGATTTTTACTATATTTTAATTAGAATTTGATTTAGAACGTATAATTAAAATTTTATATACTTTACGATCAGTATAACAAATCTTATCTTTTTTTTACACTTGTTGTGTCAGATACATTATTATATGATTTACAAATAGCAAAGTAATTGCTAGCTTGCCTGTAAAATTAATATGAAGTTGTTTGCATACTTTACTTTCTATATTTCTAAAAAAAAAGCAAGTGTTAATAAATCCAAATTCTCTTAAATGTAATATTTCAATTATTTATACTGGAATATGTAGTTTTCTCAGTGAATCTGAGAAAGTGACGCTAGATAGAGTTACCTGCAGGTTTGTAGGAATTTCTCTCATGTTTTATGATGTCACTTTATCAGCATAATTGTTGTTTCCGCCGTAAAATCAGAGGAAACCGCTTTCTATAAAAACAAACCAAATTTAGAAAATAATATTATGCATCTTGTAAAATAATTTAAACGTTTTAAAACAATTTTTAAATTAAGAATGAAATATTATTATGTTCGATTTAGCTTACTCAAATTGATCGTATATTAATTATTAAATAAAATCAAACAATTTTCTCTTCGTTCATATGTATAAATGTATCCATGACCATTGCTGTAAATAAATAAATAAATATTAGTGACGTTGACCAAATAATCGAATTTTTAGAAATTAAAGCTTTTGATATTTTTGCATGATGAATCAATCAAGTGTCCTTGCGCTCATAATCTATTTGTAGCAAACCGAAACATCGAAAGTTGTTCATGCTTTATGTATGGCGCGGTACGAAGACATATACGATCACACGTATTACCCAATAGAAAGCGAATCGTTCATACGTTGGATTTGTGGCAATTGCGATCTATCAACATTTCTATCATAGGATTAATGACCGGTTTGAAAAAATGGCAAGCATCTTATCAATAACTTAACATATAAATCTTGCGATACTGGTTTCTTCGTCAAGTCTAAAAAGAATGTTATTATGAGATGAATATGATAATGTGATAAATAATACTGATAACCAATGAAAAATAACTACAATACCTAATTTATAAACTTTTTACCTTATCTTAATTTCATTTCATATTTTTCTTGCAATAAATTGTATTTCAATAAAGCTGACATAATTTCATTCACGTACCATTCAAAACTTTCTGTCATAATTATAACAATATAATTGCTTGTGTATGCATCGAATTACAATTACATGCGGTTCTTTTGAATCTTTTCTTCGATGAAAAGAGTTCAAGTGTTTCTTTCGAAAGCTGAGCATCGGTGCCTTTTAATCATTGATCAATTTTTCGTTCGCTACGCAGAATGCGAAAAGGCGAAAAGTACGGTGTCATGATCATCGTTTACTCGGCAAGGCCACTTTCACATGGTTTGCCGCGATGAGAACGAGCAGGTATATATCCTTCCTTTGTTCATCCTCGGATTTTTTATTCAGAGCTCTTTTTAAATTTGCTTATTCCTGTGGCGAAAGTAGGGTCTATAGATTATCGCGTTTAATACGTATCTATTGAAGATTTAAGTACAACTATAAATGTCTTCTTCTTGAATTTCTTCAATTACATAACATGAAAACTGAAAGACTATAAAACTTCGCTTGAAAAGTCAAGTATCATAGAACTTAAGTACTTCAATATTTAGGCCTTATAAATAGATATTCCAGAACTCAGCCACAGTTAATGATTGGAAAGTTCAGGTATCTCGTCATTCGGGTATCCTAGAACTTAGATATTTTATAATTTAAATATCTGAGGTGTCTTCATATGTAGATAGAGAATTTGAGTACCTGTGGATTTAATGATTCGAAGATTCATTATATATCTTGTCATATAAGTATCCCGGAAATCAGGCATTTCAATATTTTTAAATTCAAATATGAATTGCGACGAATTTTATTCTATAAAAATTTCGCAGTTGGTGTTTGAGACTTCAGGTACCTTGAAATACCTGGAAATTTTAAATTTTTAGTTGAGCTGTTGTAATAGTACACAAATATTTCATTTATAAAATGATTTGTACCCAAACGTTCAGTCCCACAGTAGAATAGACACGAAAGGACTATCGATAGGATAGTTACGTGAGCTGTACCGTAAGCGGATAACTAGTTTATTTGGTTTCGTATTGTATGTAACGTGGAATCATTTTGTAATGTGCATGAAACATACAGGTCAATGGTAATGATAGCTTACTTCGTTGCCCATTAGAAACGTAATTTCACCCAGATAACGCGCATCGCTGACCGCGAATGGAAGCAAATTTCACTTTCGAATTGGGATCAAACGCATTCTACCGCACAACCGTGTATCGTAATATAGTCGTCTTATTTACTATTTCAAGAATTATTCACTCTGGATTGTTACTTGAATAATTACATGTCCGTAAATACTAACTAAACAATAATTACGTCAATACTTGAGCTGTTGAACTACATACAATTTTTTAATAAATAGTGGCAATATGTTTAAATCGTATTGTCTGCAACCAAGATCAGTATATATATATGTATAGTCTACTATATAATTCAAACTTTATTTAAAATAGACTTTGGTTTGCTAAATTTATAAACTAAACATTATCCCACACATATTCTGCATTTATCTTTCCTACTTATGCATGCCCTATCTTCATTTACTATGTATAAACTACTTTACTAATATTGCATGTTTCCATTCGTATATCTTATTTTCCGTTTCTATTTCTATAACTATTTTTATTCTTTCTTCTAGTACTTTTCTAATCTCCTTTTTTTCTTCATCTGTTCTACCTTTCTCAATCACTTTACCAAGAGCAATATTTGTTCGAACGTTTCATTATTTAATAGAAAATAATGACAGCCCAACAGTATAATTTATTTTCTTATTCTAATGCTAATAAATCCTTTAAAAAGGTTTTTTTGTTTGTTTTTCTATTAACATAGTACATCAACGTAATGTAAATCACATATAATTTAATTTCGACGATCAAACAGAATTTCTAGATCAGAACCGTTCTGTGACATTCAACTGAACACCCAATTAAACATCCAGATTTCACCTGCTCAGGGCACATCATTGATTACAGGAGTTGAATTTAACTTTCGAACTGAAATCGTCTCGAACGCATCGAGACACTGTGGGTCTATACGATGCAACCGCAGCTCTCTACCCGTATACGTGAATATCCCGGAAGTTTGACTCTGACAACTCGAAACATGACTGAAGACAGACGTTATAAAAAAGTTACAAGAATATTCGTAGAAGTTCCGGAAGATATCCGGATAATATCTCCGTCGGGGTTATACATGATTATATAAGCAATCTGGTGGATTTACAATCTACGTAAATATGGGAAAAAGTTTACGTCTGCTTGCATACAAATCATGCGCTGTTATGCATTATTAATAAGTTCCTTTCAGAGAAAGCGATCTTCATTTCTTCCTCGAACACATTTTTTTAAACATTACTTATTATTCATGCAAGTTGTAAGTTGGTTCTAGTTTAAGAAGATTTTGTTCAATGCTATCGGAGCGATGAAATCCAATAACTATAAATAACAAAAAGAACCTGTATGAAACATATTGAATATTGCCTCAAACTTGAAAAGTTCTATTCTATTTTCTATTCTTTCCAGATTAAATGAAGGCTCAATTATTTAGTTCTACATCAATGTTTATATTATTTAATTTAATATATGAGATTGATTAAATACCTAATATATTTTTTTAGTGGCGAAAAAAGCCGCCAAAGCTAAACAATTATCAAAAAATAAATTGTTCTTATATGTGATTGAAATATCTAACAAATATTTCCCAATATTTTTTAATATTTTCCAAATATTTATGAGATATTTTCCAATACTTTCTATGGATAATTCGATCCATTTGTATTGTACGAAAGTGCCATTAATTTCTTAAGGTGCCGGATGCATCCATGCGTACACCAGATCGAAAGCTCATGACTCCAGGCGATTGTTAATTGGTTCGATCACATTGCCGCGTTGAGACGTAAGTTTCACTTTCAACCCAGCACAGCCTGCACCGTCTTCAGATGCATCTTCAGCTCTCTACTCATTCGTTATAGCGGAAGCATGCACTCACTCGTTTACAAGTCGAAAACCGAAGGCAGGCACGCGTTGCTTTTTTCCTTGCCTGTTTCATGCTAAAAGGATGTACCACCATTGTGACTTTCCCATCGTGGAAATTGCCTGTTCGGTTGGGAAGCAGGAAAGAAGAGGCCGAGTCACATGAGAAAGGGATAACTATCTGAACTTGGTGACCTGCAGGATACATGGAACACATTTCCTTCTTACTCAGCTGTTTCTATTTTCAGTGGCGTCGAATATTCGTAGAATTTTCTATTCTTATTCTGCAATAAGATAGAATATAATATTTGATGTTTCTTTCCTACATGTTTACTCATGTGTTCTTCTTTATTTCTGATATAGTAAGTCATGAAATATATACAATTCTCGTAATATATTATTTTCTACATAGTAAGGCGTGTATTGATTACAATCACTTACAGTCACATTTTGCTATCACGAAGTAAAATAATGGTAGATTGGAAAGCAGATATTATTCAAGAGTTTAATGACTGCGCCAATGCCTCTTATTCTTTCACATAGCTTTACTTCCACCGCATGAAATGTCAAGGAGCAACATAGAAATTCGCTAATCGTGAACGGGAAGATTTATATCTGTCACTGGTCAATGTCTCCTATAAAACTATCCTCCGGACAATTTCAGGTTCTTCGTGATTAACGATATTAACACGAAAAACTTAAAAGTACATGGAAGAAAAAAGAAAAAAGATGCAGTAAACTTTACCTTGAATCTCGAACCATGAAGTGAAATCCTTGTTACTTAATTTCGACGCGTTCAACATATAGCACATTATTTGGCATTTTTTTCATTTCACTTGCGCTCTTAATGTATGAAGATACATGAGCGATTTAGTCGAACGTTAAGTACAAAATATTTTAATACTACTCGTGAAGGTTAATGACAGGAGAAAATTCCATGGAATCAAAGCTTATTCAAGCGTGCTTGGGTAACCGGCCGTGATCTTAATAACTCTTCCTGCTCTCTGAGAACATTCCAACGTTCATATAGCTGTTACAATATGTGAAAGTTAATCTCGACGATTAGCGCATTCTGACACTCTCCACTGTCTGACAGTTCTGACAATTACGTTTTACACCTTCCAACGCTCCTTTGTTCATCCTCGTTTTCCGATGTCATTCAGGATCTCACCAGACAAGAGAAAAATCTTCAACGCTAGTTTCCTAAAATGTCGCTGGATTTCTGTAGAGAGTGGAACATCCGGTTTCTAATTTACGCTGCACGAGGATAAAGATATCTATCGAAGTGTACGCAACTGCGTGCCAGGAAATCGAAGAGGATGAATACGTAACCCGTGGCCCGAAGAAAATCCATGCAATTCACTTTCAAACAAGGATGTGACAATGCCTAACGCTTTCTAATGAGTAGAACAGATGCTTGTATTAGACGTTTATTGTCTACAAGTGCTAACTACACGATAGCAACTCAAGTACTTATTTCAGAATTCAACTAATCGAACATTCGGAAGAGAATACATACATGAGAACTTGTATATTGAAAATTCAGGCACGCTTAGATTTAGATGTATTTGAAAGCTCAAGTACCTACTTCAGCTACCTCTGACTTCAGACATTACAAAAATTATGTACTCGGGATTATCGATGTTGATTCAAGTATTCTTGGATTCAGATATACGTAAACTCAAGTATTTTTCGTACCAGATACATAAAAATTGATACGTCGGGAACTGAGATACTTTGGAAATTCAGATGTAGTACTAGCAACATTCATACCATATATTAATACACAAAAGTAGCGGAAAAATACATATCAAGCTTAAGAACCCTTTGTAATCAATCAATGAGAAGTTACGACGCTGTAAATTTTAAATAGTTCCTTTCATAATTTTCTTAAGTATGTATCTTAATTCCAGGATATGGACTACGAATGATGGAACACCTTTCACTGACTTACCCACTTATTAACAGGGGCGACCCATCGTATTTCTAGAAGGCATTACGATTCGTAATGGAATGACGAGATTGATAGAAGACCAGAGTAAGGCTGTTACATCAATTGCCCGGCGGTATTTGTTACTTTCACTAAACTTCCACACGCCGGAACTGGCAGATATTCAAAGGATCTAACATTAACCGAACTATATAACGAACGACAGCATATACCAAACGTCCTAATTGAACATCAAACACAGTTTTAGTTAAGTAACACTTGTTGAACGTTCGGTGAAAAAAGAATACTATGAAGTTCATCAACCGATAAAACCCTACAAAATGATTCTAAAGTTTTCCATGCAATGAGAAATAAATTTTCGCAAATAAGTAAATAATATTAGTTCTGATTGAAATAAAATCTTAACAGGGATACTCCACATTGAGTTGCTTTCTAACACATTCTGGTGTCTTCACGCACAATTTTTCTTTCAAATCACGTATGCCACCGATAGTGCACGCTACTATTATACTTATCTGACAAGCGTTGAAAATGTCAGAAACATGAATGGAAAGTTCAGTGTGTATTAAAGACAATACACGTGACACGAGACCTGTCAAAGATCATATTGAGCACTACATAAGATTTGGAACTTAAAACGTGATAGAACTTTTGAGTTAAACATAAATTTCTTTGTTTACTGCTAGCTCAAGATCGCAAAATATCGTTACAAATAGACTGCGGGTTTTTACGTAAATTCATATTTTAGAGAGTATAGTAATCACAAAAGTGCAAAGAAAAAATAGGAAAATGGAAAGTTGTTTTACCTATCGAATATTATAAAAGGCACTATATTTTATATATGTTCATATATTTATATATTTTATATATTTTTTCATATTATGTAATGTGCAATTATGTACTGTACAGTTTTGTATTTTCTAATTCCCTATATTATTCGCGTGGACACTTTAATTGGTGAAAATCATGGCGAAGCATTAATTGTTAATGGATGGCGGGTAACAAGGATTAGGTAACGCGATAATGTTTGTTTATATGGACATGCGAACGTGCGTAAACGAGCGTACGTGTATATGACCATGTAGTATGAAATCACCACGGACACCTTTCACTCCCGAGAAATTACATGGACAAAAAATCAAAGACAAATGAAAGATTTTCGAAGTAAAGAGACATAATTATATCTTGAAGACTGACGATACTGTAATCATTTAATTTTACCGACAGAAAAAAGTTAGAATGGTGTACGAAATATTAGAACGTGTTCTTAGACGACTACACGTGTTCTTGTAGGTAGAGTAACATTCTGATAGAGCAAGTTTTATATCTCTGCTCTTTAGAGACGAATTATTTCTTTAGAATTATTTCTTCACTTTCTTAAAAACTAAACATTTTTAAGAATTCTTTGAATAATTAGTAATGAAATTCACTATAATTTTTATTTTTTAAGAGAATTCATATGTCCTTTTCCACCACTAATAGAAGGCAAATACATTGTGGAATCAGAAGAGACTATAAGCTCGAAAGATATCGTGCATAAAATAGGAAGGATAAACATTTATCTTGTATATCTGCTTGCTCGTTTCCTCGATTATTGCCAACTATTTGATATAGAGATGCAGTAAATAACATGAAGAAATCATCAGCGAAGAAATTTGTGTAAAGATTTAAATTTATTACCTATTACTTCAACGAAAGTGGCGGGAACATCTTTTCGAGTAAACTGTTGTACAGACAAAGTAGGATAAAGTATCACGCAATGCAAAACGTATTCTGTTCTAAATGAAACGAATATCATAAATACTTACATTGCTCCTTATCATAAAGAGCAATTTTCTAACAATGTGAGTTTTAAAAGAAGAAGACGGGTATTTACATCTTTTTTCTTTCATAAAGTTTATATCACTTCTCCATACTGAAAATAAGTAACGTAAATATTAATATTATTCTTAATTGCAGATTAATCTGTTAATCATATGGTACCAATTCTTTTATCTTTCGTGAATAAAACTTTTCTTTCTAACTCTCAAAGAAGAAAATAAGAGGAAGACCTAGTTCTACTTCTGATAAGAACTAAACTAAGACACCGTTTCCGGGAACGTGAAGCAATCGTTTGTTTTTCGTAAACCTTTTTACCGGAGCACGTAACCCAAATATCGAAGAAGAGACATTTCGAGGAGCGAGACTACCTCGAGGGACGAGACGTTTAGAAAGCAAGCCGTAGGTATTTGCCCATAAGTCGACCATCTGGAGTGCAAATACAAATTTCTAAAATATTTCGATCCTCTATTTACCGTCGCGCCTTAGGAAACGTCTCAAACGTCCTTTTTTTACTTCCACCCACGCGCCAAATGATGGATGACAGATTTCATATCTTCTTCTCCGTTTCGCACTCCTATATATCCTTGCTATGATATATATGTGCATACATCAATATTTGCCATTGCTAACTCTCCTTCTAAAAAATAGGAAATTAATTAGCGAAACTTTACCAGATAACAGCCAATGAGTATTTATTCCGCGCCGGGCTCTTAAGTTGTGACACGCAATGATAAACATATGAAGAACTGAAAGTTAGAACTTAATAAGAAATTCTAAGAATGACGGCGTTTAGCTTTGAACGTTTCAGGTTGGGCCTTTTTCTCAGGGTCAAAAGAAAATGTTAGTATCAAGCGGAAACTAATATCGCAGACGCGGAGGAATGGTGAAACGTCGGTCTGGATTGTTCTCGCGTACAGGTTTGAAAATCTGGAGCAACCGCGCGACCAAATGATTTACGAACCGGAATAGTTGGAACATATCCTAGCAGTTTCGTTTGCTTTCAAGTGTTTGGCTTCGTAGAATAAAGAATTCACTTTCATCCTGCGAATACGTATACCTGTCGTTGCGTATTTCGCGCGAAATTAGACAGTTATCACTTCCAGCTTGGCTCGCAAACCCAGTGGTGTAGTACAACATATTAACACACGAAATAACTTTGGAATACGTTGGATGGAATCGATATCCACTTCAAGTCACTAATACCTAGGTTAAGTAAAATAAAGACTTCATTGTCTAATTAGAGATATCTACTTTATGACATTTCTTATTATTTATTATCATTTACTTATTCTTACCATATTTCAGATTTTGCATCAAAGTGATGATCAAAGTGCATCACCTGAAAATGGAACCAAAGTAAAAGAAATTATCATTAAAGTGAAAGAAATATTTTTATATCATTTTTATTGAGTATGCTTTCTCATAACTTATTTCGTTTCCTACCTTCATCGTCCACTATTGTTTCTCTGACAGCCTCATTTGTGCCATTATTCTTTTAAATTACATATATTCCATTAAATTTGGAATGTTGACATATATTTCGTGATTACTAATGGTTAAAATCTCAAAGAGGTAACAGGAGTCGTATCTTTTGCATTGTAATATTTTTTCCCACTTTAGCGTGAACTTTCACTGATGCAGGCGTCTGTGATTATGAGCTTTTCAAATAAAACGCAACGCCACCATAATCCGTGTCCGTTGTTTCGTTTCAGACAATTAAATCTTGCGAAAGTATGTAACATATAGGAATGTGAGTCCCTCTTCCAAGGAGCAAAATTGTGTTGTACATAAAATTGTATATCTTGGACATATTTCAATCAATGATCTTGAGACGAGATATTAGATTAAATAAGTAATTACTATATTTCTGTTTGTCTCGTGACTGTTGAATAACTGAACGGGTAGCAAAATTGCGTAAACGGAATCTCATTCGGAAGTTGATCTACCCAAACCGTCTGCGTAATTAATGAAACAGAACGCATTAGAAATCATTAATGAATAAGGACGCATCAGGAAATTTATTTTCACTCGATGTAAAGACGAAACCATGATTGTGCCTAGCAGCAACAATTAGTTCCGCGATTTTCTATACGACACTTTTATGAATACGTACTTTTCCTTATTAAAAGAAATTACGGATTAAGGAATATAACTGGAGATTCTATAATTTATGATACAAATTTCTATTTCTATATTTCTATTATTCGCAACACCTTTTTCTTCAGCTCTTAAACATCCAATTCCTTTTAGTCTTTTACAGATGGAGAAACTTTTTCTTACTTTAATATATGCTCCTCAATCAAGTGGCAAAATTTGATGTGACATCGATCGTACGCCTTCCGGCGCTTATCAACGATGACAGGATATGTGAAAGGAAAAACGATGCTGGTCCAGCCGTGGGGCCTTCCAGAAGAGAAACCAGCAGTGGATGTGAAACGGTTGGATGTCCCGAAATCGGTCCGATCATACAAAGGGAAAAAATTTACATGAAACACGAAGTGGCGCCGATCGATCTCTTTTTGCCACCACTTTTCCCTTCTCAGGTAATCTGGAACACCAGGTATAACCTTGCTACATAACCTTGCTTACCCGTGAACTTCGCCTTCGCTGGACAGAGCCGCGTAAATACCAAGAGAACGAAACCGTCAGGCTCGCCCGACCGGATCGCGTTCCCGATCACTTTCTCCGGAACGATAGCCCATCGTGGTATAGTATAAAGTAAGATCGCCAGTCTGCTCGTGGGAGGTGGACTCCGGCAAGGAAGAAGGAGAGCGAACGTAGCGATGGGATTAAGTCCCTTCTGAGCTCTACAAATTATTTTATGGATGTTTTTTGTTAGCGTTACTATGGAATATGGAATAGGATACTAATTATAGAATATACAATATCAATTATGAGGAGCAGAGGATAGGTAGAACAGATTTTGTAGTGAAATCAATTGTGGAGATTCCTTTTGAATTCTGTAAATAGTTATATGAGTAAAATACATATCATGTACAGTATAGTATCAATATTCTAGTAATATTATACTTAGGCTAAAAATGTTGTATAACATGTATAACGACATTTTCTGTCATATTAATTTTCCTAAATAATATAGCCAGTATCTTTATATTAAATGAAATATATTTAATTAAATTAAATTATATTAAATTATAAATACATAATATAATATATAAATTATATTATAGTTTTCTATTATACTGCCCTGATTATCTCCAAAAACGACTACTTAGTTTAAGAACTTTCCTTAAGAAAGGAAATAGCATTGAAATTTGAAATATTGTAAATATAGATCCACAAAAAAGGAAAACCTTACAAGAACATGATAGTACCTTCATGTAACAAACTGTGGTCAGCCAACAGAAAAGAATAAAATCGGTTCCATCGCTAGGTAGTCAAGTTACGGGCTTTCCGTAACGTCGTCCCCTCGGAGCCCACCACCATCGTGTCTCGATTTCCTCTGACTATGTGGACTGCCTCCTCCACCAGGACGATTTTACCACCACCTTCAGCACCTGGCCCAGGCGCACCACGTCCACAAGTCACCTTCCGACGATAGCACTGGGGGAGAATACGCGCCTATATAACAACGGCGTTCCGCTGATTGGACGAAGTAACTTACGTTTTCCTGCACTTAGGGAACAAGAGTACGCGGCCCGAGCCCGACGGGCGGCATTGCGAAAAATATGAGGATTCGCCCGGGATGCGTGGTTAGTTTTTCTTTTAAAACATTTGTTTCGATTAAGTTTCTCGACCTTATCCACAAATCGTGATTCTTTTAACTATCGCATCTGAGTAAGGTGGATGTTCTCGAACGATTTCATCGTAGCAAGGGTGCAAGCGAAATAATCGGTGATGTCTTTGAGATTCGTCATATCTGGAGTAAGTAGCGAGTGTCATGATTGAAGAATGGTGATCGACTTGACTATTAAGATCATCGTACTTGAAGTTTCTGGTAAAGTAATGTTGATTACCATTTAACGATTGGGCCAACGTTAGACGCTCCAGGTTATTTATCTGAAAAATAGAATCTATGGTTAATTTATATGGTACTATGTAGATCGTTTTTAATCATTTTGTTGTCCAGACATAATATAATAAAATATAGGTAAAATGTGAATACCTTTCATGAATAATCATAAATCTAGAAAATAATATCTGATAATATAATTTAAGTTTTAAAATATTTAATATTGCAGAAACATTGAACTAGATATTTCTCTTATTTATTATAATTTTAAACGATCCTGTTTTCTTCGATGCTCATAGTATTTCTCCTCAACCATGTATAACAATTCGAGAACAACGATGGACAGAACCGGAACTGTAGGGCGACAGTCACTATTTGTCTACAAACGTGTTACTTGATTATCGATTGGCAACGAGTTTCGAAAGTGATGTACCATAAACGAACAGCGGTTAAAAGTCATGACTAGAATATTACCATAAAAAAATCAAAATTTCTCCGTGTCTTGTATTGTATGTTTCAGTTTTCTCATCAAGATTTAAACGTAATTATATCTGGAACTCAAAAATAGTTAAGGCAGACGGCGTTAAATAGTGACATTTGCTAGCATGTTACTTATAGAGAAATTCTGTAATAGCTGCAATTACGTTGTTCACAGGCTGCACTAGTAGTGCTACTGCAAGCCGCACTTGTGGCGAGCAAGGCAGTGGATCAGAATCAACTGCAGGAACAGAGGTCTCAGCAACAAATTCCGTAAGTGTACATTTTATTATTTTTACTAAAAACATAAATAGAACTTTTAATGTAATTAAAATCATTCTTACTATATACTATTTCTATGATCTTTCAGGATTAAAATATTTTTCTTTTAAACAATTCAAATACTGTAGTAAATGTCATAGCAATACTATAGCAAGTTTACTAGTAAATTATTATAGTTTTTTAAATAACTTTCGAACATAGATATGGCACAGCGGCACAGAAGAGATGGGGTGATGATTTGGGAGGCCATGGTGGCGGTTTAGCTACCGGTTACGGTGGAGATCTAGGTGGTCACGGTGGAGATCTAAGTGGTCACGGTGGAGATCTAGGTGGTCACGGTGGAGACTTTAGCGCTCACGGTGGTGATACAGGAGGTGGTTTCGGCCATTCTGGAGGAGGTGGCTTTGGTCACTCTGGCGGTGGTGACATCGGCGGTGGTTTTGGTCATTCTGGAGGTGACATTGGCGGTACTTTTGGCCATTCCAGTGGAGGTGACATTGGTGGTGGTTTTGGTCATTCTGGAGGAGGTGGTGGCGATGGAGGCAATGGAGCGCTCGAAGAACACCATGACGATCATCACCATCATCACCACGATCATGGCTATTGGAAGAAGAAACTGATTTGGAAGCCAGGATGGAAGAAAATCTGGAAACCAGCAAAGAAACAAATTTGGAAGCCCGCGTGGAAGAAAATTTGGAAACCCGTGTGGGTACCAACACAGAAGGCAGTATGGAAAGACATTCAGGTGCCAGCTTGGAAAAAAATTTGGAAGCCCGTGTGGAAGGAGATACAGGTCCCAGTGTGGAAGGACATTCAGGTACCAGCCTGGAAAAAGATTTGGAAACCCGTTTGGAAACCTATAAAGGTGCCAGCCTGGAAGGAAATTCAGGTGCCCGCGTGGAAGAAGATCTGGAAACCGGTTTGGAAGGAAATTCAAGTACCAGCGTGGAAGGAGATTCAGGTACCAGCCTGGAAAAAAATCTGGATCCCTGAATGGGTGAAAATCGGCATTCCTGGTGAGCACTTCCACGGCACCGATAACCATGGATGGCAGTACACTAGTCACGATCTGTGGAAGAAGAAACTGATATGGAAACCACTATGGAAAAAGTATTGGAAACCAGCGAAAAAACAGATCTGGGTACCGGACAAGAAGCTGGAGTGGGTGGAAGCCTGGAAGCAAATCTGGAAGCCGGCCAAAAAGCAAATTTGGGTAGATGACAAGAAGCTTATCTGGAAGGAAGAATGGAAGCAGATTTGGAAACCATCTAAGAAACTTATTTGGGTGCCTGATAAGAAGCTCGAATGGAAAGAGGCTTGGAAACAGATTTGGAAGACTGACAAGAAACTTGAGTGGATACCTGATAAGAAATTAGCCTGGAAAGAAGCTTGGAAACAGATTTGGGTACCAGCTTGGAAGGAAATTTGGGTTCCAGCATGGAAGAAGATTTGGAAACCAGTTTGGATATCAGAATGGTTCCCCGCAGACGACCACCATCCCCATCACCATGGTTGGGAAGACCGAAAAGATACAGAAACTCAAAGTTCTCAGATAGTTCCGTACAGTTCTGATGCTGCTTCAAAGCAGAACGCTCAGGCTCAGCAACAGCAACATCGAATCGACGAGAACAAGGTTAGATGGGATAGATCTTCGAAGACTGAAACTCCATCGATCAGTCAGGACCTGGTGCCACCACCAGCATCGAAAAATCAAAGCGGTCAGACAGCCAACTTTGGGTTTACCAATCACTGATCGAGCAGTATAAAAATCTATAGCTTGTATAAAAACCTATTCAAGAGTATTGTAACATAAGCCGCTGTATATATTATCTTAGTCGTATAATAAGTTGTAGAGAGTTAAGTTTTCGAAGGATTAATCGACTGACACGGCCCTGACCCTAACGCGTTTTATCTTTATGTATGTATATTTTCTACTCCCCCTTTTTATACAATGTTGTTGTTACTTTTGTTAACCGATGCCGTTACAAATAAAGTTGATTAATATTTTGTTAAAACAATTTTGTTATTATTTCACCTGATTATCACACATATTTTTTAGAGGTATTACGAATGAAGATTATAGAAAATTACAGTAAATCTACATAGCAAAGAAAGAAAAGCCTAATAAAGAAAAACTTCCTATTATTACAAATTTTCACATGGCATTGCTCCACGTTAACTAAGTAATATATAAATTCCAGAACCTACTCAAGATTAGAACATTCCGCAAAAGCAAGAACTAAGTAAATATTTGCTACACGAATCATCGACAAACATAACTTCAATATTTTCTTATAGTATTTCTTCTCGCTTCTTTTTCATATATTCTACATCCAAATCGCAATCTACACTAATACGCCGGTATTACCGGTACAGTTTGTTAATACATATTTCATTAACACTATCGCATTTCGCTTCGTCATCCGAGGATCCACTCGACATGACGCAACATGGCCACGCGGTTGTAGCCGCCGCTGCTACTGAAAAACCGGAGAAAGTTCGAATCTGTATGGAAGGAAGTCGTGTCGGGTTGTATATGGGAGACCTCGACCGTAGAGAAAGTATCCGTGCACCCACACATATGAGAGTGGTGCGGCTCACATGCATTCAGCGACATAAATTAATTCTTGCCGCTATACTGTATTCTCTTTGAGTTATCCAACTGCTTTATAAAGCCGGGTCTGCACCTGACAAATGAACGCAAACCTTTACAGTAGCTCCACATTAATTGGCTGATTGGATTTTCCTTCTTTAACAAGACATCGCTATGCCCACCAGTTCTTCAAGCCAACTTTGAGAAGTAATCCAATATCGTTACAATAAACAAACATAGATCAGGTATTTGTATTTAATGCGGAAAAGCTACAGTCTCAAAAAGCTAAAAGTCTCATGAAAGTATTTGAACATCAATTATAAAAAACTTTTATGTAGGTATACATGTTATGCCAATTTAATATATTGTACCTATTAACCAATTTAAAATTTCATAGGCAATACGAGACCCGACTATTCTGATTATATTTGATAAAATATGAAATCAATCTAAAAATGCATATAAAAGTTACAAGTCCTTTATTGCAAACATATATTTAGTAAAAAGTTAGTACATACACATGAATAACCATCTTATACATGTAATAGGTGTTAAACATGCTGCCATTAGACATTGAAGATTATTAATATAATAGATAATTCATTGTTTAAACACTTTTATGATCTCTACGAAATATATAAGTGCCTGCAAGACAATGTCTTGCAACTTCTATGTATTAGTTTCAGATTTGTTTGAAATGTATCGGTATAATCATAATAGTCGCGTTTCATCACTTTCATCAATTTCAGAATCGTTTCGCATAACAAAAGAAGGTTTCTATAAATATTCAAATACTTTCGTAAGCAACTGTATACTCCAGGTTTTTTAGAACTTCCTTGTTAATTGATAAAGTTCAGAGCCTAACCTAACCTATGACTAGTGGAAGCTTCATTGCAATTTAAATCACACTTGGTGTGTCATCTACTAAGCAATCATGTTTGTTGATGCTTATCACGTTGATTCATTGATGTCGTTTATGTTTGTTCGTATCTGTTCATCAAGTATAAACTCGGCTTAATAGGTTGTATGTATGTGTACATTGCGCAGTGGAATCGGCCTCAATGCACGACGAGAGAAACTTTTGCTTTAATCCAACTATACCGCAGGGTCAGACTTTTCATCCAATGTGTTTCGCTCGGGGAAGAAAATAGAATTGGAGAAATGTCGTACACGTATATTTTCTAATCGATCTCTTCAGCCGGCCAATGATTTCCACTTTTCTCCGGACCTCTTTCTCTCGTTCGTTTCGTTACAAATTGTGACAACGTTTTATCTCCTTGACGTTCATAGGTTCGACGAACTAGGTGAGATTTCGTTAGGAAATAATATATATTTGATTAGAAACATTTACCGAAGAATTTCTGTGAACCTAAAATATTTCGTATTATTTACTTCAACTTTTTAATGCTGTTTGGTTTGGAATGATTAAGAGTTAGGAAAGATTTAACTAGAATTAGATTTTTCACCGTTTGTAGTTTCACGAGCTTTTCTTAAAAAACTGTTGGCCTTTTTAACAATGAATTCTTTTAAATAGCTTCTATAGGCTCTCATAGAGTATTTCATCTCTGGCTTATGTATTTGGAATAAGTTTTGTAAAGATTATGATAAATACATAATAATGGGACTATGTTATACTTGGTGAATGAGACAGATAGAGGTATGTATATATCTTGGTATGTATATATGAGATTTAATATTATTTTACTGAAAAAATGAACCTGTTTTATTAATGAATTTTTTTACGTTTCCCCTTAATTTTCTTTAGTATCCAACTAACAGCAATAATATTATTTGCTAGGAATTTATAATAAAAACGAAACGAACCTTTCGGAAGAAGCCAATACATACATATTTAGAATATCTTTCAGATGAAACGATTAAGTGTCCAAGGTTATTTCCTTAAGAATATATTCTTTTCTACGTTTCTGAAGGTGATTTTATGGTTAAATGGAAATCTTGCGAGTTCAATACCAACCAATTACCACAATAGTAAGCAATTTTACGAGTTTACGAGAGCAATGAGGAATTAGGACGTATTAAGTAAGTTTCACGCGCATAAACAATGATCCATTAGCGCCGCCTTCGAGTAATTTCTAACATAAATTACGATTGGTTAGGATTGGCGTGAATTTAATGGCGGCGAAACCAAAAGTGGCTGTATGTGATTTTTTCCTAGCAACTGTACAACATTTTACTCTATTAGAAAGTGGTAATAAGGAAAGTATTTCTATATATAAAGATTAAGTCTACATTCGTAAATACATAAAACTTATTATATTATTTTTTTTTCCAAAAAAAAGAAAGCGAATGAATGAAGATTGAAAACATTTATGGAAAAGTTAAAAAAAATGTTTATTGCTACTACTTCATCGACGTGTATCTGCAAACATTGCTCATAAAACATACGTGTCCAAGCGCACGACGTCGACTTATGTTTGTTTTAAAATACATACTCAAACACGTGTAGGTATATCAATGTGTAAACGATTGTCTAGAAAGAAAATTACGATATAACATCTTGCATGATCATAAAATCTAATTAAGCGCCATATTAAATAATCACATGTGAAGCAATGAATATATTCCTATAATATAATATATTTTTATGAGTAGTAATATATCAAATGATTAAATATAAGAGAAACATCATTGATCATTTTATATAACACTATTTTTGATTTCAATATTTATAATGATCGGATTTTGATCTTTGATTTAGAAAAAAGTTGTAGGTCAGAGTTACTTTCCAAAACTTTCCAACAGAATTATTCGAGATCGTGGGTGTATCGGAAAGTTTCGTGTTACTGCCACTTCATGTTACGGAAGGTCAACAACAACACGACATTACAAATGCAGCGGATATGATATAATTAGTAGGTAACCATAAATTGCAACTGACAGAAATGCAAAACCTGTTGGATCGGTTAACTTCAATTAGTTTATTTAACCAGGAAATAATTCAGCAGCAACTTCGAAAGTACAGTTTCTATGGCGCCTCTTTTTTTGTAAGCTATAATGAAAATAAACAGGTAGTCGGTTCTTGTTATTTCAGTATGTTTCATTGACCTTAGTGAGCTGAATATAAGCTAATGGAACAATTATTATTTTAATTATCCATCATTTTTTTCAGAAATCGTATTTGAAAAGTAAAAGGAGAAATAATATCTTTTTTATTTGTGGGTTAGGTTGGGGTTAGGTTGGGGTTAGGTTATTCTCTTCTCTTTAGGTTGGGGTTATTCTCTTTCATTTCAAGAAGAATTTAACCTCGTGTATTCAGTATTTCAAGCATTCTTCATAAGTAAACTGCTTATAAATAGACAAGTAGAAACCACAGACCATTAACAACCACCAAATTCACAGAATTTTTATTCTTCTTCAATCTTTTCAAAAATAGCGTTTCAAATTTGAAATCGTTGCTCCTCTTAAATAAACAATTCACAGTACTTTTCTTATGATCGAAAGCGTGGAGACTTTCGCCGAAGAATTTCTTCTACGATATTACATAAACGACAATGATTGTTAAGTTCAACTAAGCGATTTATCTCACGTTGAGTTTTTGTTGTATCATAGTCTTAAAAAAAGAAGAAAAGAAACAGATAACATTTTTTCAAACGGAGCACAGAGTGAGAAGAGCACCATGAAAAGGATGTGTCAGACAAAAAGATATTTTTGTCAGAGGCCATGGGTGTCACACCGATAATATCACAGAGTGCCACTAGAATCGTTTTTGTTACAATACGTATATATGCTTGGTATAGTAGCTGCATTTGAAGTCCCGAGCTGAAGTATCAGTGCATTTCAAGATGCTCTACGCGACCATCTCTCTTCTCCTTATACTCCTTTTTATGTTTGGCGTTTATGATTGCATCAAACCGCACAACTTTCCTCCTGGTCGGTGAACAATCAATGTGTAATTAATAGCAAATATATTAATTCCTAACTTTAACCTTTTTTATAAAATCTAAGACAAATTTTATGAGAGTAATAACAATTGCTTCAACTTATTTAGTTAGTCTAATAAATTAATATATTTCATCAGTTTCTTTAATATTCGCATTTTATTCAATATTCGAATAGGTCCAAAATGGTTGCCAGTGATCGGTTGCTTCTTCACGTTTCGACGATTGAAACTGAAACACAAATACACTTATTTGGCTCTTCAAGACCTGAGGAAAACCTACGGGCCGATTCTGGGCCTGAAATTAGGGAATCAGAAAGCCGTTGTGATTTCGACGTACGATCTGGTAAAAAAAGTTCTTCTTCAGGAAGAATTCAATGGAAGACCGGATGGATTCTTTTTCAGAGTCCGTGCGTTTGGAAAAAGGAAGGGTAGGTAATGTTAGTCTTTTTTTTAATTCACAATAAAATTACTTAAAACATATTCTTATTAATAAATTTTGATAGGAATTTTATTCACGGAAGGACCAATGTGGTCTCAGTGTCGTCGTTTCACGATGCGCCACCTTAGAACCTTTGGCCTAGGTCAAGCAATTATGGAGCAACAGCTGATTGTCGAAGCTGATAATCTTGTGAATTACCTTCTTCGTGCCAGTGTCAAAGGTCCAGTACCAATGCATACAGCTTTCGATATTGCAGTTTTGAATTCTCTTTGGTTTATGTTCGCTGGACACAGATTTGACTATGCAAACGAGAAATTAGTAGAAATTCTCGAGACCGTCCACGATGCCTTCAGGTAATTTGAAACAAATTTTTTTTTAATATCATCACATCGTAGTTAAGAGTGCATAAGGTGTATGTTATACAAATGTAAATATAAATTTGCATACTTACACGAGTATATTCTTCTCATAGATTGATGGACACAATGGGTGGCATTGTTTCGCAAATGCCATTTCTACGCTTCATGATACCAGAATTATCTGGTTACAATGATTTAATGAGAATACTTCAGAAGCTTTGGAATTTCTTAGACGAGGAGATTAATATCCACGAAAAACGACTCTCTGGAAATCAACCGCAGGATTTAATTGATGCTTTCCTTTTAGAGATTTCTTCAAAAAATACTGAGCAAGGTGATTCCATTTTTGATCGTGAGTATCTCCTTTTATTTATACGATTAAAATATGATAACCTATTTGTTACTAAAGAATAATTTAATTGTTTAAAAGGGGAAAATTTATTGGTCCTATGCCTGGACCTCTTTTTAGCCGGTTCAAAGACTACGACAGATACCTTAGCGACCACTTTCCTATTTTTATCTTTACACTCTGAATGGATTAAGATACTCCAGGAAGAACTAGATATCGTCGTAGGTAGATTAAGATCGCCTACTTTAGAAGATTATTCATCGCTACCTTTGATGGAATCGTTTCTTGCGGAAGTAATTGATAGTTGGAATTAATTATACTATAACCATAAGATTCCGCGCTTTTTATTATCGTAACTACTGATCCATTGCACTTTTTTCTTTTGAATTATATAAACAGATCATTATTACGATAGGTACAGAGATATTTGATCTTGGCTCCACTTGGAGTACCTCACAAGACCATGAAGGACGTAACTTTCAACGGATATAGTATACCCAAAGTAAGTATTACAAATATAAATGTCCCGAATAAAAACATCAGTCTATGTATTCTTTATTATGTTATTTTAGAATACTATAATTCTCCTGGATTTCCATAGTGTGCTAAATGATCCAACTTATTGGGACCATCCAGAAGAGTTTCGACCACAGCGATTTCTCGACGCAAATGGCCGATTCTGTCAAAATAATGCTAGCATACCATTCGGTTTAGGTCAGTCTCCATACACAAATCATTCTCACTATAAAATTTGTATAAAATATTCTGTAAGAACTGGAAATTCATCTTGACAAATTTAATTCGTTTCTTTTCACTTGAAACATTTTCGAATCTCATATATGTATACACACGCATATATACACACAGCTCATTAATCCGGAAATAATTCACCAGATAAAATCATATTTTTTAAGTTTATGTAGTTCTTATTGCCAAATAGACGTCATTTAAATAGAAATTCAATGGATAATGTTGTAGATGTAAATATTTGAAGTCTTTGCATATTCTGAGGTAAAATGTTCTAGAATTAATGATGTCGTTCTGCCTTTTAGGTAAAAGACGTTGTCCGGGTGAAATGCTAGCCCGGACATCCTTATTCTTATTCTTCGCCTACGTTATACATTACTTCGACATTGAAATTTCACCAGAACACGGCAAACCCGATCTAAATGGATACGATGGTTTCACTATATCACCGAAATCTTATTACCTCAAGCTTACGGCGAGATCTGACGTTATAAACTGCACTACAATGTAAATATTATAGATAATTAGACTAAAATATTAAGTGTAATATGTCCTATATGTTTTAATAATTTTATTGAATACAAATATGAAAGCTGGAAATTATATAACTGAAGATTGTGAGTAGTCTTCTAAGAATAAATTGCTATTCTGTACATAATAATTGGGATACCATATGCTTACACGATGGCGATTCAATATAATTCATTAAACACCAGAGTCGAGGAATGTGCTTTATATTATTTAATAGAGAAATGTTTTTATTCTATTTATTAAGTAATATCTCCGAGTGTATGATTTCCTAATTACTTCAAATATATAATAAAAAAATTTTGAGAAGAAAAAGAATCATCTTCAATATTTAAATACAAACTACATAATTTTTATTAGCTTTACAGAATCTATTTTCCAGTGACAAGGAAATATTTGACAGGCATGTTGAAACCTAATATAAAAGGACTGAATCGCCACGTGGCGTGCGAGCGAAGGTACATTTGGACTTCTGCGAAACGAACTGATTTCGTCGAACACGTAAAACGACCCGTAAAGCGACTTTCACGCGGTAGAAACAATAAACAATATTCAAGAGAAAAATTTGTTGAAGTCAAACAAACCGAGCTTCTATCCACGGGTGGAGCTACTTCAAAACAGAGAAACGTCACATTTAACGTGCATCGGCAACATCTTTATCATTGAAACAATAAATCGAACAAATAAAAATAGGTATATCCAGCCTGGATACTAAAACAAATGTACAGAACAATATATTTTACCTTGTCTTTATTGTTTTATTCTTCATACTGATCAATTAGCATTTTTTTTCATTTACCATAAACATTCTATTGAAATTTTCTGTAGGAATAACTTCCTGTTAATTACGTGATACATGGAAGTTATAAGTGTAAGAAATTTAGCAAGAAATTATACATATATCAAGAACGAGGATTGCAGGTATTAATATCGTGACGTCACGAGTGCCTCATAAGGCTTTGGGGACGATGTCAAGCCGTATATAATTTCTACAGAATTTGGTCCTTTGCCGGGAACTGGACGTAAATTATACTTCTGCATTATGCCTGTAAACAAAATGAATAGTGCGGACTTCGCCAGTACTTCGCCTGGACATCGTCTTCTTCCTGGAGACAAACACATAAAACTATAGAAAGTATCGATAAATAAAATCATCTTTTTAATGATCATAATGTACCCAGTATTTTGCGTCACTGTTTCGTTTAGCTCATAATGACTGCATTAATTAACTTCATGAAAGGTATTTCTAACTTTCATAGAGATATCCGGAAACATAAATGAACAGCGCTATTATCTTATTTACGTTGTTATGTACTTTGATAAAATGACATTGACGTGGACTGCATATTTTAAGAAATTTTTACAATTCTACAATGCTAGAAGATTTTTGGGTATTTGTAAAATACATTTTACAAGTTCTAATCTATTTTATACCTTTCCCAAATTGCAGAGAATATGTATCTGGCTCGAAGACGTCATTTTTAATAAATCTTTCAGGCATGAACTTGTGTGGCTCTGGATAGATACTAGGATCCTTATTGATGGAGTACATATTGACTAAAATGGTGGTATCTCTTGGTACCGCGTACTTGTCAAGAATCGTATTGTGAAGAACTCGTCGCGGCCCAATTATAGGGAATACTGGCCACATTCGTTGCACTTCGCTTATTACAGCCTCCACATATGGGAGCCTATAACAGTGAAAAATTTCATTTTTCTCGCATACTACATTATTCTAATCTCTTCATCGAACATACAATTTTTGCTCTTCTACACAGGAATTACAACAAAAATTGTACAAGAAACATAAGATAGAAGATTCAACGAAAAATTAAAGGAATTAGTAATTTCAGCTAAATCCACATTTTTACATAGATAAGTTCGAATATTTAACAGGAAATTTGATTACTTTGCTTTATCCTCCACTTCAGGAAGTCTGTCACGCGGTATCACCGAGTCGATTTCCTTTTGTACTTTATGCTGCACATCCTGATACACCGTCATAGTTAATAACAGAAAGTCCAAGGTTAAACTCGTGGTCGTAAAACCAGCAAGGAAAAGATCAATCAACAGTATCACCAATTGGTCATCTGAAAAATATGTTATGTAAGAAAACGAACTTATACGATTGGTAGGATTGTACGCGACAATTTCTAATGAGAATACTTTCTCTTTCGTGAATATTTCTATGAGTATATAACATCAGTATTCTTAGAACCAAAGGGAAATTAAAAATTATCTATTTTTCAGTTCTATGAAAAATACTAATATTTTTTTCAGTAGATAAAATTCTGATAGAATTAAAAGATATGAATGTGTTTACGAATATAAATAAAATAACTTATAAACTTGATCGCACCAGTGAAGATAGGGCTAGATTCCCCATGGTTTTTCATTTCATGAAGGAACATGTCAATTACATCTGCTTCACTTCCCGGCTTGTATTTCTTCTTATGCTCAATGATAGTTTCCTGTACAAAAAAGACGTTCATGTATAACAAGTTCATTGTTAAACAGCGTATTTAATAAATGTAAAGTCATAATTGATTTACATCATGGGCATACCATTAAGAAGTCCTTGAGTTCTTTGTTCAGCGTACACAAAAGATTGTATCCTGAGAACTCAGGTGCAATGTAACGAATCCAAGGGAAAGCAGAGATAAGTCCGCCCATCATGTCAAAGACTTGTGCTCGAGTTTCCATCAACTTGATAAAAGACTCTATTCTGCATTGGAAAGAACAATCAATCAGGATTGAATGTATTTCAAGAACGTGACCTACTTTATGTTTCGCTTCGAAATTCTTGTGGATCATTACTTTCGTTTCTATAATGATTTATTCCGTGATTTTTGTTCTTTCTTTCAAAAAAGAAATATAAAGGAATAATAATTCTTCTTAAATGAAGCGAATTTTACAAAGCAATAATAAAATAAAATCATTTCTTTCCTTTCTTCTGTTCTATTTCTGTTTTTCGAAATTCTTCAAAAGATTTTGTAACAATTCTAAATGAAGAAAGTAAAACATGTTTTCATGAATAATATAATTAACTTACATTACATAGAAAAAAAGGAATTTAAGCAAACGTGTAAACGATTCCAACAAGTCGTTTATACGCATGGGAGACCGAATACGTGAAAACGGTGATACACAAAGTAGAGAAATCCAATAGAACACGTGTATTTATGTACCTTTCGCCCCTGCTGAATGATTCTCCCGTCGTCAAAAACCAGAGGACGTTTATCACAGTCGGTGTAATCAACGGTCTTAGTTTGTGCGGACCCTCTGTATTCATCTCATTCAAAAGTAAGGTCAGTTCCTTTCTAATCATTTGCGCCATCTCGCGTTTTCCAAAACCGAAAACCCTCATGGTCCGCAACATCCAGCTCCGTAATTCCTTCCATTCTCCTCCGTCGTTCATTGTGATGCCTATCGATAATAACAGGAAACGATAATATCGCTAATATTCGAATCAAGTTGCATCTATTTCGCACATCTGCTATATTGCGAAATATTATAATACGTAGTTACAGCAGGACGTTGATTATCCAAATTAATAAAAATAAAGTTTCAACAACCCATTTTTCATATATGATAAGACAATTGGAAATAAAATAATTTTTAAAGATAAATGTTTATGGAAAATTAATTGTTGTTAGTATAATTGTTGTAGCTAAATTTCGCATTCCATTTGAAATAGATATTTGTATGAGTACATATCTATTTGATGATGCAAATGAATAAAAATCATCAAAATATGCTCTTTTTTTATTCGAATGATCTTTCAAAACATCTTGTACCAAACAATTACTGTTTACAATTTTTTCAATTCAACTGATCTATTAAAAATAGTCTTGAACTCTAGTACCTTGCTTTTTGCCCATATTTCGAAGTTTGATAAATTCGTTCCAAGGTCGTCCATCGAATTCCTCATTCTTCAGTACCGTTTCACACAGTTTGCTTCCAGAAATGACCAGTACCTTTTCATTACCCATAGTTACGCTTATCACATCGCTAGCATACCGTTTCGAAAGTTCCAGGAACGCTTCGTGCTGTCCCCCAAATTCACGAATCAAACGCTTCATTAAAAACTGGTTGCCGAAAATCGGCCACGAGAATGGCCCTAAAAAATAATAAAGCTTTAAAAAAAGGAGAAAAAAGAATACGTTTCATGGTCTTACATAATAAGCAATATATATACTATATGCTATTATATATACGATATACTATTATCTATAGTATTAAATTTATAAATTTCAAGAACGGAGATTAGAGCATTAAAAAATAATTATTTAAGTTTTAAGTAGAATAGGAAGGGATCAAAAAATTCAAAGAGCTTTATTTTATAAATATTATAGTAATTGAAAATAAATAATACTAATTTATTTATATAATAAAATATGTACTAAATAATAATAATAAATTATATTATAGATATCGATATTATGATAATAATATTTCGAAGATTTTATAATCAGTGTCGAAAACGTATTATAGATCATTCTATTACTCTAAATTCGAATATGTATGCGAATATTAGTACAACATGTATTACTCTTTATATTTTGTATAGAGAATAAAAATTTCTCGGACGAAAAAAAAAAAATTAATTCGGACGAAATAGATAAGCCTCAAGAAGAATTAGTTTCATTAGAGGAACAATAAAGACGCTAATTTAAACCAGCTCAGTGACCCAATCAACCCGAGTAGTGTATACATCCGCATGATTTACATTCACCGCTAACGGCTTCATTGGTAGATTAACTCCTTTAGTTCATTCATCTTGATGAAATATTAAATTAATGATTCTATACCTCAATAAAAAATTATAAAAACTTATCATGACTAATAATGATCTAATATTTTTAATCTTCGTAACATAACACATTATTATTGTCAATTTTATTTTACTGTAAAAACCAAAAATTATAAATATTAGCAAGATAAAACTCTTAACTATATTGTATATCCGAAATAAAGGTTACGTAGAAATTATTAAAAAAGAATACTGATTTGGTGTATAATGATCCATACACTAATTTTGTAAGATGTCGACTAACGTGACTCAATATTATTGATAAGAAATAACTTTGATTACCTGGTGGGGTTTTTCTCGTATGTTGTCCGACTACTAAATAAATAATTAATAATATCAGCGTTACTATTGCTAGCAACACGGTGGCAAACATCCTGCAACGTCCCACACGAACTTACGATTCTATACTCGAGCGATCAATGAAAGCGTTCGAACTAAAATTGGTTCTCCCGAAGAACGACTGGACGATAGATCGATAGGTTGAAATTTTTCGTCCACAACTAATATGTCAATTCTTACGTTTCAATTCCGGTTTCAGCTTTTTATACCGACCTACTGCCGATAACATGGATTACCCGATAAGCACGAATACTTCTAAACCGTAGTTAAGCTCTTGCTTATAAACATGTCAAAATTCGAAAAATGAAAAGATCCCAGTTGCCGATACTTCAATACTATATAATTAGACAAAACTTTGCACTTACGTGTATTGTTTTTAATGTATTCATGTGATCATGGTCACTTGATAATAAGAAGCTTTTTAATTATATGTATCCTTTGAGGAAGTTGTTAAGAGCGGATAAGTCCCTTATTACAATACATAAATAAACTGGATTTATGTATTGTAAAATTAAATAGGTTTTACTATGTCCAACAATATTCAAAGATTATTAAAACTGTAAACAGCCTTTCGAAATTTTTAATTCAAATCATTGATCGATGTGATCCGACATTTATAAAATAAATTACAGCAATTAAATTTTGAATATCTGTGTATAAGGGTAGTTATATGTATTGTAAAAAGATCTGATTTTAATTATATTGAGTTGAGTAGTAAATTCGCTCATCCTTCATCTTCACCAAGGTATGGATGTGAAAAAATTTTATAAAAATTATTTGAAGAATATAAAAATATGCCCCTCTGAATTTTTTTATAAAAGATATGATATTTATAGAAATTATATTTATAGAATATTTAGGAACAAAATAAGTTAGTTTTTCATGAAATAGATTTTATCACATCTATATAGCAAAATGAACTTATAACTCAACCTAATATTTTTTAATATAATATAAATTAATGTATTCTCTTATTATACAATAAACGTTCATTTAGTATTATTGAAAAATAATTAAAGACATACATACATATGTACATGTTTATGTATAAAATCTACATATTATCTATTTTTAAAAAGATATAGTATGACGTAAATTGCATATGTATATACATTAGATTTGCAATTATTCTAAAAATACCATCAACCTGACAAATAAATATTTTCTTGACAAAATGTTTTATGGTAACAATTATTTTTAAAATATTTATATGATATCCAAATCGACTTCTTTTCTTGCGCGTTTTTTCATTCTTTTCTTCCCTGTCACTCTGTCAGATCTCCTTTTTTTAGCTTCTTTTTTCTTCTGTTGTCTTGCAATTTTACGTTTGGCAGCTAATTCTGGATCCGTTACAAACTGTAATAAAAAAATTTTTAGTACTCTTAATCATTTTTTACCACTTATTTCACAGACAAGGTAAAAATGTAACAAATTTACCTGCTGCGTACGCATCATCTTTCTTTCTGCTTTTTTAATATCCAAATTCTGTTGTATTCGATTCAATAATCTAGTATATTCTTCGCTATCTAATCGTTTCTTAATCATCACACTCGCTTCTTTAGCTAATCGTCTTAAAATGGTATTTTTTTCTTCTGTAGTAGATATTTCACGCACAATTGGTGACATAATATTAAAAAGTACCACATTTAAATATTCCATGGGTATTGTAGCCACAACACCGCCAACCCACTTAAAGAAAGCAGTCCGCTGAAAAAAGAAATATCACTTATATTCTAATTATTTATTTAACATTATAAGGAAGTATACATAAGGATAATAATGGGTACTGTACCACTGTTATTGACTTAGGAGCTTGGGTTATTTCTATATTTACAGCCTTTCTCAGCCTTCGAACAAGCCAAGGAAGTGATAACTGGTTCTTATCTTTATCTTTCATTTCATTGACTTGATCTGTAGCAGTATTAATCTGTTTTACAGACTTTAATATTCTCGCGATAAAAATTAAATTTTTAACAGTCTGATCGGCTAATTCTTCTAACGTCATATCAGGCTGTAGTTGCGCAATTAGGTCTAAACTTAAACTTTTTATAACGGTAGTAGGATCGGAATACATGTAACTGGTTTCTGCTTCACATTTTTCAGGGTTTTCTAAAAGGTCTATAATTTTATCAACGTCATGAACAGCTAAAATAAATCCGATCAGTTGAGACGCTGCTAAACGCACCCATGTATGAGGATGTGCCAATAAGGACTGACTATATTCTGAAATACGCAAAATTCTGTTAATACTAAACACTCACGAATTAGGTAATATAGTAATACATTAAACATACCAGCAAACGAACGAATAGCATTTTTATATTCTTCACTTTTGAGAAATGCCGTACAATTTGCCGATATTTTTAGTAACAATTGCAACACTTGAAACATATGATGATCTTTCATTCTCTCTGGATCTTTGATATAATGCTCTTTCTTTAATTGCATTTCCTTTTCTGTATGTAACTTCACGAAACGACCAGGTTCATTGCTATCATTAAAATCTGCATGAAATTGTTTCAAAAGAAGCGGTAATATTTCATCTAAACGAGACTTAAAAGTGTCCTTTTCTACTGTTACAAATATACCGCATAACTGAGCACCCAACGTTCGATGCATTACCTAAAATAACACGTAATCAAGTAATTTTATAACGTTAAATGTGTACTCTTAAGATTTAATTTCAACTAATTTACCTTAAGATCTTTTAACCACGCTACAAGTATATCAAAAAGTTTGCTTCTGTTATTATAAGGTATACGTGTAATCATTTCCTTAATACATTTAGCGCACAACTTGCGACATATTGGATTATCATCATTTATCAATCTTACACCCACCATTATAAAAATGATATCCGACTTCAAGACCAAAGTTTTCTGAAATTATGATTGATATATAAGTTATGAGTTTGATTTTTTTCTTTTAATCAACAGAAAAAGAGGAAGAATGAAAAAACTAAATGTACTTACTACTGGAAATCCTGTAACAATACTGTAAATCATCTCTAAAGCACTAAGACGACCTGGTTGCATTTCATAGCTAACTTGCGTCAAATAAAATGCTATATGTTTCTGTAAATGTTTACCAAGAGGATATTCCATCAGATAAGAATAAAAAACGGAGCGAGATTGTACTCTAACGTGTTCTAGTTCAGAAGTAATGCTTAAAGCAGCAACTTTTTCCATAACGATATGCATTTCAGGAAGAATCATTTTTCGAGCAATTATCGCTTTGATTAAACCAAATGCTGTTGCTTGCTTATCAGTGTTGTGCATATCTTGTTCAGCATACATAATTAAGGCTTTCAACTGATCTATACTAATTACATACTGTTTCACATCACGAACAATTACAGACATACATTTAAAACCAGCCATCACTAAATCAAAATTATCTCCTTTACTTAGGCCAGCTGCAGCATATTTATGCAAGATAATAAAGATAGATGAACAAATATCAGAAATTGTTTCTTGTATTGAAAGCAAATCCATTTTAAGCAACCAGTTTAAACACTGTAAAGCTAACGTGCTTAGCTGAAAAAATATATCAACATATCAAACAATTGATCACGATTATTATTTACAATAAGAATATAATAAATTTACCTTCACATGTTGAGATTTTATGCATTCACTGATGTGTGGTACAAATGGATCTATCAGGGACTTAAATTCTGTATTAGATATTTTGTCTCTTTTTAACAGAATATGGAAAAGTTTTAAACCAAATTCTATGATAATGTGAACATTGGTGTTCTTTGAAGTTTTTGAAGTAGCCTTTATGCCCATTTTATTTTTTGGTTCTGGAGGTATAATAAAGCAATCTGGTTTCTGTCTACTGAGTATTTCTACTTCCTTTTCTGTTAATTCTTTATCATTCTTCTCAGACTTAAACTCAGGAATACTTTCAGAAATTACACCATAAAGGAATATTAACATTTGTTCCAATGGTATAAAGATATTATCAGCTAAACCTAGTACTATGTTTCTGAAACATTCCACAACCTTCTGCAAAGTTTTATGCGAATGACTTCTTATAAGCACTTCTTTTAATGGTAAGATTAAATCCACCAAACATGATTCAGTAATATATTGTGCTAATATATGAAATATGTCATAACTTTTTGTAGATTTTGCTTCTGATACGTTTTTCACAATTCCTATTACTTCTTTCTCTTCCGCTGTTAATCCAAATAGATCTACTTTACATACCTAGTTAAAATACAAGAATATATGAATATTAGATATATCACAAAATTTAGATTTTAATATGTATTTACAATATTACTTACAGATAAAATACTTTGAAGATTTTCATTGATATCAAATTTCTGAAAATATGGTTTCAGAGCTACTAATACTGATTGTACTGTAAACGCGAGAACATGAACTTGAAAACCTTTTGTTAATAAAGTATTCATTTCTCTTAAAAGATAATGAAGATACTTCGGGCCAAGAGTTATCATAATTTTTTGTAATATTTCTCGAGTAACACGTCGTACAGATTCTAAACGAGATTTCAAGAATGTACATAACTTCATAAAGATTCTGAAACAATTTATTATAATATTTTAATAATCTTTTAATTTTATATGGAGGTGTATATATTATATACTTACCCTGGTAAATTAGCATCTAAAATATGTCCAGGTAATTTCTGTAGTAATTTAACAAAAGCAAGAGCAATTGGAACTCGCATTAGTTCTTCTTCCTCGTTATCTATTGCAATTCTTTTCTTGTTAATCTTGTGACTACTTTCGCGACTCGTTCTCGCTATAATGGAACAATGGAGTTGAGGTAGCAATTCCTTGGATATACTAAATACGACTCGTCGTGCTCCATTCTGTGAAAGAATGATCTGTTTTTCCATTACAGGTACTTCTTTCTGTGTTTCATTTCGTACTTTTCCTACAGTTTCTTCCACAGTATCTATATTTTCAGAATTTAAAGATTCATCTAATTTCTCTTCTACTTGTTTTTCATTATTTTTATCATCACCTTTTGCAACACTTTCTCCTTCTTTCTTTTCATCAGAAATTATTTCTTTTTCATGATCCCTTTCAATTTCTTTGTTATATTTTAGTACTGAAGATTCTTCTACAAATTTATATTTTGACAAATCAAAATGGAAAGAATCTAAAATGCTAACAATGACTCTAACAAGTTGTTTCTGAAATTCAATAGAATGTCTTAGCTTTTCTAAGTAATGTTTCAGAATAATCTCATATTGATGCCATGGTAAAAGTTTGCATATAGTACCAACTGTTCCTATTGCAGCATCGATAAGACTATTTTTATGAATAAAAGCTTCATTGCATAGATATGAAGAAGCAAAAGGAAGGACAAACTGTGTTAATGTTCTCGGATTGAACGGCTTCTTCAACGTTTTTGCTATATTACAAAATTTAAGAAATGCTCGAGCTCTCCTGTGCAGTTGCAAATGTTGCATGTTTTCAAAGAAATCTACTTCGGGATCCGCCTTATCAGTTAATACAGATAAATCCCGTAAGACGGGATGGACGTCTGAACATTCCATAGCCAAATGTCCCAAAAAAGCTATTGATTGAAGCCTTACGATTTCAATTTTGCTAGTTATCCCTTTTCTTATAAGTGGTAAAATTGTATTGTCCATTAAATAACGTCTATCTGCTACATTTTCTTTATGTTTCTGTGCCAATTTACAACCAAGTAGCTTAAGATACTGTCCTGCATTATCTCTTAATGCTAGATCTGCTTCATTTTTAAGAATGTAATAACAATTATAAATAATAGCTATGCCAAACTCTAACGTAATCTCATCCTTTTCTATTGCATTATTAATTTCAGAAAATGCATCCAATCTTTTTTGAAAATCTGGTTGATCAAGCCACCTGCGATCCCATGCATTAAGTGCACTTACTAATTCATAATTTTTTATTAATATCCCATGACAATCGTTTGTAGACTTTTCCACAATTGTTTTATAGAGTTCCAACAGGAGTTTACGAGCAGGAATTGCAGATATTGCACCTAATAAAGGTAGAATTGCACGCATGTGCGTTGTTGGTTCCTTCACTTGCTTTACAAGGTTTATTGTGGTTGTAATCAATTCAATAATCGTTTCTTCTCCCTCTCCAGCTCCAGCTTTTTTAGTCAATATTGGTAAAGTAAGAGTAAGAAGTATATCACATGCATGTGCATCTTTCACGAATTCTGAAATACGTGATAAAATCACAAGTTCTGATTTATTTATTCCCTTGGTTGATTTTTCAAGTTTACTTTTAATATATTGTAAAATACTGAACACGTGTGGGAGAAGAATAGTAGATCCATAATTAACTCCATTAGATAATGCTTCTTCATTTATTTCAGATAAATTATTAAGTATAGGTGTTAAAGGAACAAAAGGTGTATCAACTTCCATATCATTTTCATTTGTCTTTCCGTAGTCTTGTAGTGTTACCATTTTCTCAATCATTTCAACAATAGCACTGATAACAGGTGTTTCAGTTTTTGAACCCACTAAAAGTTTCATTATGTAAGGAAGAGAACTAACAGATTTATTATCTTCGCGATATTTTATAAATAACGGATAAAAACGTGAGTTCTGGCTCCATGCCATAAACAACCTCAATAATGGAGTAGGACTGTGAATACCTTCTATAGGTAATTTCTCTAACCATGGAAATACAGCTACATTAAACAAGGCATCTATTTCATATTTATTCCATTCATAATCTTCAAAGTGACCAAAGAACCTTGCTAATATTGAGATGGAAGTGGATCTTACATTTTTAATAGATTGTAACAATCCAACATGAACTTGATCTGATTTCTGTAAAATTCCAGTTACTTCTGCCAGAATGCATATTACCAAACCAAGTAAGTAGGGTAACAATTTCTTTCCCATCTTACTACCAAATTGTTCTATTAAAATTGCAAGTAAATTCGTGGCACTCTGCAAACGTTTAGGTGGAATAATGTTACTCAAATCTACAGTATCAATAATAGTTTGTGTAAGTTGTTTCAAGTTAATTTGTTGATCATTCATCTTATCTAATTCAAGCATATATTTCTTGAAAGGCTTAAATGCCATGTTGGTAAATATGATCATTTCATTCTCTTGAATTCCAGATAGAAAACGTAAGATCATTTTTCGTTTTAAAGTACCTCCAGCTTTACCACCAGTTCTCATTCCTGTTTTTGCAATCATTTTAGCATAAATTATACGCATTAATATAGGTATAAATTCATTGCGATGTTCTTCCAGTATAATATTACTTTCTTTATCGACTTTAAAATGTGTCAATTCATTTTTCATGTTTTTTTCATTAATTATACTAAGCAAATTTTCCTTATAAGGTATTAAATATTTCTGTTTATAAGTGAGAAGACAATTTAAAGCACCCTTTTGAATGTCAGGAACTTTTGATGACAGCAAGTCTAAATAAATGTTCTGCATCTCTGATTCCCTATATAATGTTCTTGGATTTGTTATCTTTTCAAATACTTCAAGTTGAGCAAGTAAAAGCTTCACTTTATAATTCTTACTTATTACAATCTTATTTATCTGTCTAGACTCCATATCTATTTGTTTCATTTTTGTATCTGTAGAAATAGTAGCTTCCTTTTTTTCTTTTTCCTCTTTCTCATTTTCTTGATTTTCTGCAGATTCGTTATCACTTTCATTTTCTTCATCAATTTCCATGTTGTTATTAGAAACAATTGATTCTTGACCTTTTAAGATACTGCAACATCTTGCATCTTCAGAATTTGACTTAAAAAAGTTGTGATTTACAAAATCAATGAATAGTCCTGTTATATCTCTATTCTTCATCTCACAGAAATGTGAAAAATTTGTCATACATTTCCATAAAAGAATTTTATGATTTTCATAGTCTGGTTTGTCACTGCATTTTTGCACAGCATTTTCTATTGCAGAAATAACTGTACATTCAAATAATGGTTTATAGTCTACAGTTACTTCATGATTACATTTTAATTCAGTTAAAAATATAGGCCAAAACTGTTCATATTCCCTGATTGCAAAAGTAGCTATGATCTTACTTATAGGTTCCCAAAGTAAAGAAAAATTTATATACAGATTTCCTAGTAAATATCGTAATGGAAGTTCATAATACTTCAGATCTAAATTTATCATTGCTTCATTTTCATATGACAATGCTTGTAAATGCAGCAATTTACTTCGATAACTATGTACTGATATAGGTTCACATTCTGCTAAATACATATGTTCCATAACACCTGTTTCCTTCTTCTCATTCGTAATAGACAATTTTACTTCACTAATATTGGAGAATAAAAGATATAAATGAGTTACTATTAAGCGAATTTCACTAAAGGGTGAACTCAATTTTTCTGCAATACTACTGTTTAAGTTTTCAAACACAGTTCGATTTATATACATTTCTCGGTATTGTGATGTGCTAAAATATGTTACACATAAATCTACAGCATTTAAAATGAATTTATTATCAGGATATTTGATAATAAGATCTAATACTTTTATATCATTCTCTTCCATAAACTGATGCAAAGTTTCTGATTCCAATATGTGAATTGCGGATTCTAAAGATATTAAGAATGTCAAACATAATTTGATCATTTCAGTTTCTGTATTGGTATCGTTTAATATCCGTTTATATAAAGATAATATTCCCCTTTTTAAAATATCCTTAAATTCTGCTGGTATAGGCTTCAGATGTGGCAAAATAATTAACATTTTTAATGCATTTGTTGATATACTATTATCCAATAAAACTTCTAACTCCTTCTGGAAGTAGTTAATACTATCAGATTTTACACCTCTTATATCTAAGATGTATTTTGTCCATTTGTTTAAATTGATACCATTGAGACATAAAGGAACTTTTGCATTAACTATCTTTGTAAACAGTTGTAAAGTATCATCATTAAAACCAATGAAAATGCTATGTCGTATTATATGTGGCAATACCAAAGTTTCGAATGATGAATAATGGATTAAACTTTCAACAGCACCATATAATAGTTGAATATTTTTCACCGACATAACTTTAAGTAATATTTGGCTAGATGTTTCCTGCATCAATCTAACATTGGCTGCCAAAAGAATAGTAACTGATACATTTATAACTTCTCGTAACACATTGTCTTCATTTTCAAAAGTATCTAAAATATGTGACAATTTTTTAATCAGAGGTACAGGATCTATAACCATTTTTCCATTTCTATGATTAACAATTATATTTATCAATTGCATCAAAAGAATCAGACTTTTCTCTTTTCCAATTTTTGATTGAAACTGTTTAGTTTCTTCAATTGATTTGTCCATGACATTTAAAAGTACAGACCAAAGTACCTGGCATTTCTGTGAGTGTATACTTTGTAGCATACAGTTAATAATTTCCTTCAATAATTTAAACATTAAACTTTGATTGAGAGAATCATTATTCAATCCATTGAAGTATAATAAAAGCATTTGTTCTGCACATGAATGAAATTGTCCTGGTATACCAGATATTACTTCAAACAATAATTTACCACATCCTGGTATTATATTTGGATTACCTATCAATATATGCAATACTGTCTTTAAGAAAGAATCTTTATCTTTTATCTTACGTACCACAAATGCAAAACTTTCAGCTGCAAAGTTGTTTATATAAGTTGGCTGTGTATCTGCCAACAATGGTAGCAACAGATCAAGTACAGTTTTTACATTTTTAACCAGATATTTCCATAAAAATTTAAATAAATAAGCTAATGATGTGAATGTGTATTCTATTTGTTCTATGTCTTTTGTTTTTAATAACTCAATGATAACAGTTAAAAATCTAGGGAAATATTCATAAAAATCCTTTTGTAGGTCTTTAGACATAGCAACAACTAATCTGCAATGAAAAATTTATATGATAATGCTTGTTAAAAGCTATTTTAATCCATATTTTCCTTTAAGTTGATGATAGGTAGAACTTTTAATTTAATACTTACTCTAAGATCGGTTGTAGAAACAAAACATCTTTCTTTGCTAAATATTCTATCAATGTATCTACTACAAACTGCTTTTGATTAACCAATTGTGGAAGCGTTACGATATCACGAACTTTCTTTTTAAAGCTGCAGTAACCTTCAGTAAGGTTAAGATAATTCCATTTCTGAAGTGTTTGATGAAAATACGTTTCGATTTCTTCATCGTTCTCCTCGTTTCGATGTGCAACACGGTGAAATACATCGACGTCGATTTCATTTACTCTTTCGGTAAATGTTTTAAACTAAAATAGAAGAATAGAAGGATAAAAAATATTTGATGAAAAACAAGTGATTATTTACGCTACATACTTGAAATGTATTTGTTTCTTTATGACGAATTGGCTTATTCTTCATGTTGATAAAACATATGAAAACTTCTAAGTTTATATTTAGTTTCTCATATATAATGAATTCTTTAAAGTAATTTTAATTGACAACAATCTACTTTCACGTGTATTTCTCACGTGTAACTAAGTAGCACAAACAACCGAATAGCTACATCTTAGATAGGAAATTTTTCTGTTAGGAAAGAACTAGGACTTCTAAAAAAGAACTAGAATTCTTAAAAAGGAACTATAGAATATTTTCTAGTAACATTCGTATCTGATATCTTTATAACCTATGGAATACAAATGTTAAGTGCTTTTACAAACTGCCTAAAAGTCTATAAGATAAAAAGTGTCACTTTACAGTGTACGATAATCTGTTAATCTTTATCTTTTTCTGAATGCATTCATCATTAATTTACAAATTTACTATTATGATATAAATAGTTGTTTACATATGTAGTGTAAGACATAAATCATTAGTTTAAAATCATATTTAGAAAAAGTAATAAAATATGAAGTATATACATTTTTTATTTACGGATTTGTTTTAAAATAGATGACTAGTACAGAAGGAAAGAAAATAGAATTCAAAAAGAAATCAAGGAAACCGATAAGGAAACGACAGGTTTCATCAGATGAAGATGACAATGAAAATGAAGAAGCCTCTGTTAGGTAAATGACAAATCCAAACACATTAAATGTAGTAGATTATACACTTTAGTAATAAATATAATATCTATTTAGGGAAAAAGTTGAAGAGATGAAAACTATACAAAAACTTCGTGAAAGACCAAAAGGTATAAATGTTGTTGGATTAGCCCTTGGAGAAAATGTAACACCTGATGTAATGACGGTAAACAATAATGAAATTAATAAATAAAATATAATAACTTCTTTCCTTCTGAAAGATTCTTCTTTCTTCAGTCTGACCCTTTTAATGTAAAAACTGGAGGAATGGTAAATATGACTGTATTAAAGAATACAAAATTGAAACAAAATGATGCATATGAAACTGGAATTGGCACACAATTTAATGCAGAGACTAATAAACGCGATGAAGATGAAGAAATGTAAATATTGCATTTATGATGTTAATATAATTCAATAAATACATAATTAATGACTTCTAATTTTTTTAGGGTAAAATATATTGAAGAAGAATTATCAAAGAGAAAAAGCAAAACTGAAGGTACAACTGAAAATGGATCAAATAACGACAAAGGTTCTTATTGTTCACCAGAAGAAGCAGCTTTGCAAGCAGTACCTGAACATTTAAGACAAAGCTCTGCACACAGAAGTGAAGAAATGCTTTCAAATCAAATGTTATCTGGTATTCCAGAAGTGGATCTTGGAATAGAGTATATGATTTTATAATATACACTTGATTCTTTTTAACACATTCCACATAAAAGAATGTTTTTCTCATTTATAAATTATACACCTTTTCAGAGCAAAGATTCGTAATATCGAAGCTACGGAAGAAGCTAAGTTAAAACTGCTTTGGGATAGGCACAGAAAGAAAGATGGACCCTCGCAATTTGTCCCAACAAATATGGCTGTGAATTTTGTACAACACAACAGATGTACACTATCTACTTCATTTTTTATTTTATCTAATTTATAAGTCAACTTCTATAGCATATAATAACTTTTATTTCTTTCTTATTCTTTTTAGTTAACATAGAAGATACAGATTTCCAGAAATCAAAACAAGATTCTGATGAGAGAAAAAAAGTTGCAGCACCCAGAGATGATTACAAGAGTAAAAGGAAAGATAATGGAGAAAAAGCAACTGATGATTATCATTATGAAAGATTCAAAAAACAATTTAGACGATTTTGAAATTATTTGTAAATAGAAATAAAGGATATAAGTTATATGTAATGAAAAATTTATTATTTACACATAATATGTATCGTTAAATTTATTGCTGTAAATTTTTTTATCTATATTATAAAAATTATCGAATTATCAACTCATTTGCATCATGACTCTACTTAAGTTAGTGTGTTCAGACAGCCGTCACCCAATTGACAGTTGGCCCATATCACGCGCAGCCGTATATCAGCAGTTTTATTATTTTCGTTAATTTCAACTTCTTGTGTATTTACAGTTACACCGCTCACGCTTGAAAAATTATGTACAATCGGCGTATGATTTTGGGGTTTCCATACAAATCTCTATCTACAAAACTACTGCGTTGACCAACTTCGCTGTGATCGCTTGACGAAATATGACGGATACGTCTTTGAGTATATCCTATTTCTATACTTGAATTCAAATCGTCAAAATAATCAGAATCCATTCGGGCAACTAAATTTTATTTTAAATTATAAAATTAGGTTTTTTTTAAATTTGGATTTAGATTGACACTATTTACTCTTAACGGCAGTTAAAAAGATCTACACAATAATAACAAAAGTAAAATTTGTTAAGAACGCAACGAAAATAGCTCAAATGCTCGTACATTAACAGCAAGATGCGAACGGTGTCATACGCGGAATATTTCGGGACCGGTGATAAAAGAAAGTCGCGGCTTGCAGAATAGTCCGTGCTCAGTGATAGGAGACGATCGTCATGCGCGGAATATTCTGCTTACGGATGTAAATGGATTAATACTTTAAAATACAATACAGAACTTTATTAGGTATAAAAGCTTAATAGCGAGCGTGTAGCTGTGACGTGTATTGTAAACTCGGCATAAGCTCCAATACGATCTCACAGAATGACGACATCGTAGCGACGTCAATTGACTGTAGAGGGATTATACCGAAATTCAATCCCTTTAAACTTGCTGTAACTATTGTTTTTCTTTATACCCGCGACTATGAGTTGTGGATTCGTTACTTGTGGCCCAAACGAGGCTCTCGTAGTATCAGGTAATTATATCAACCGATTTCTATTGCAAATTATTCGGTTTCAGTACGTCTTATTAAGCCGACATAGGAGGAGCACTTTGTCAATTAACTGATTTGGAAAATTTAGTTCGTAATAAAGTAGAAAAATTAATTAAGTGGTATATAGATTCATTATTTTCCATTAATTCTGCCTGGTTGATTCTAAGTTATTTTACTATATGATTTAATTGTATATTTTCTCTTTAAATGTATTTTATTTTATACTATAATATAATAATACCAATATAAAAAGAAGATCATATAATACATTAAAATTTGTCTTCACTAATTTATTTTTAAGGATGTTGCTACAGCAAGCCTCTACTAGTACCTGGTGGTCGAGTATTTGTTTGGCCTATTGTCCAACAAGTACAAAAGTAAGTTGTTACACTTATTGAATAACGAAATCAAAGCTCAAAATTATATATAGTTGAATTTTGGTTTTTGTATTGTATATAAAGAAATGATGTAATAAATATTTGATAACAGTTCTATTGTAATTGAAATTTGTATTTTTTAGAATTTCATTGAATACTATGACTTTACAAGTAGAAAGTCCAACTGTGTATACATGTCAAGGTGTACCAATATCTGTAACAGGAATTGCACAGGTATTAATTTCTAATATAATTGAAATATTTACATATAAATGTCATAAATAAATGACTATTTATTTACCAAATGTTTATGTATTTGTTCAAAGGTCAAGATACAAGGCCAAAATGAGGAAATGTTATCCACAGCATGTGAACAGTTTCTTGGGAAAACTGAAGAAGAAATTCATAATATTGCACTTGTAACATTAGAAGGACATCAACGGGCCATAATGGGAAGCATGACTGTAGAGGTATAATACATACCATTACATTAAAATTTTTTAGTTAAGTTGTTAAATAAAAATAAATATTAATTCCATTTAATTTCTTTTATTCCTACGAAATAGGAAATATACAAGGATCGTAAAAAATTCAGCAAGGAGGTTTTTGAAGTAGCAAGCAGTGATCTAGTCAATATGGGCATTACTGTTGTGTCCTATACTTTAAAAGATATTCGAGATGAAGAAGTAAGTTAATTTTTTCTTCCTACTAAACAACATTTGATTCTTATTAACGAATTCAGGAACAACTTTTATGCAAAAATTACAAAACAATTGAATATTATAAAATGTATAAAGTCTTTTTGATATGAAAAGTCCCCCTTTAAGTGCAATTGTGCAATATTTATAAGTAATTTCTTATTAATATGAGTTAATGTAGTCCAATTCTTGTACATTGTAAATTGAATACATTTTTGTTTTGCTACTTGCAGGGGGCAAAGGTACGTTCAAATTTTGTTTTATCACTACATATAATGCTACTGCACTGCTGTTCAAAGAATATTAGTACAGATCATTAATATTCAAATAAGAGGGAACTAGAGCATATCTCAAGTGCTTGCTTCAGTGGTAGCACATATATTCTATACACATTTGCAAATTTCTGTGTTTCAAATATGTGTGATATTCTTATTGTATGCTGCCTTTAATTCAGGTTGAATTCAAAGTAATTGCTAAAATGAATGTTATTACATAAAATTCGTAATGAAAATACAATGTTATTAATCATATCATATTAAATATTTATCGATCATTTATAGGGATACCTGAAAGCTCTTGGTATGGCAAGAACAGCTGAGGTGAAACGTGATGCGAGAATCGGTGAAGCAGAAGCTCGTAGAGATGCTCAAATTCGCGAAGCCATCGCTGAAGAACAAAGAATGGCTGCTCGTTTTCTTAATGATACCGAGATTGCTAAAGCTCAGCGTGATTTTGAATTAAAGAAAGCCGCATATGACGTTGAAGTGCAAACCAAAGTAGGTTTTCTTATCTTCGTTTTTCTTTTGTTCTTTCTTTTTATCTTTGTCATTGTTTCTATGAATAGCACATTGATTTATATCTTAATTATAGAAAGCAGAAGCAGAGATGGCATTTGAATTGCAAGCTGCAAAAACTAAGCAAAGGATTATGGAAGAACAAATGCAAATAAAAGTGGTTGAACGTGGACAAGAAATTGCAGTACAAGAACAAGAAATGATGAGACGCGAACGAGAATTGGATGCAACTGTACGACGCCCAGCTGATGCAGAAAAATATAGGTAAGTTGAGTGACTTTAGAAAATTGATAAATAAGTGTTAATAAATATTATATATTCACAGATTAGAAAAAATGGCTGAAGCTAATAAACTGCGTTTAGTAATGGAAGCTGAAGCCGAAGCAGAAGCCATCAAAATTCGTGGCGAAGCAGAAGCCTTTGCCATTGAAGCAAAGGCTAAAGCAGAAGCGGAACAAATGGCAAAGAAAGCAGCTGCATGGAATGAATACAAGAGTGCTGCTATGATAGACATGATGTTAGATACTCTTCCAAAGGTGATTGAAAAAGAATTTGTATCTTAATTTCAAAGATTTTTTTAACTGAGTAAAGTAAACGCCTCTTACACCTTATATTTCATAGGTTGCCGCTGAAGTTGCAGCACCTTTGTCACAAGCCAAAAAGATAACAATGGTTTCTAGTGGAAGTGGAACTATTGGAGCAGAAAAGCTAACTGAAGAAGTATTTAATATAGTAACGCGTGTACCGGATTTGGTTAAAAATTTAACAGGCGTGGATATTGCAAAGGTATGCCTAATCATGGAAAATAATCGTATTTGAAATATACTGATAAAAGAAATCATAATTATAATTCTTTTTCAGTCTGTTCATGCGGCTTAATCGAATGGTATAAGAGTTTTTAATACTTCCTGACCACATTCATACTCCTATTATTAAGTATTAAACGAGTCTTTGATATACACGTTTATTTTAATATGCTGTTGCATATTAGAGCCAAATTATAAGTTTTAACTTTAGTGACATTTCGTTGGATAAAACGTTCGGTACTTTCACTGCCAGTTAATTGAAGATAACAAATCACTTTCTATTAATACCAATTGTGAATGAATATTTTACAAGGAAATATATTCAAAATGGTATACATTTTTAAAAATAGATTATAAATTGTGAATATATTCGCACAACATCCGTATCTCATTACTTGAACGATATACAATAGATAGCAATAAATGCCTAAGTTATACAGGCAGTGAATGTGTGTTTTATTTAATGGATATTGGAAACTCATAGTACAATTTTTATTTTTATTTGACGAAATAAGTTAAAGTTGTACCAAATTTTTATGTTTATTATATTTCTAATTAGTCTTTTATGCACTTAGGAGAGAAAAGAAGCAAATACAAATATATCTTTTCGAATTTCATATTGACCAAAGATGGTCCAGTTTTGTCCATACATATATAACTTTGCCACTATGTGCCAGAACATTCCTCTAAATATGCTATACATACCTTTCAGTAGTATTAATGTAATTAATGGGTATGAGCATTTTAGAACTGGAAGTGCTAATATTTAACACTTGTTCAATGTGGTTTGATGTTAAGTAACTATATCTAGTCCCTGAAATTTAAATATCTTTACTTAATGTTTAGTTACACTTCTTATTTTCCTTTAAAGATGCATTAATATATTTTGCGCCAATTTTAGCTAGAATTTACTGTGATCTAAAACTCTTTGTACGAAGAAGAATGATAGTCATATATAGTTCTTGAAACGTGTTTGAGAGCTTTGATGATAAAATTTGTATGACCAATTTAACGCCTTAAATTAATGAGAAGAAGATTCAATTTTATGTAAAGCGATTAAACGTTAAAACCAAATTTCCTGTGTATTAATTTGCCCATCCCATTGCTATAAGTCAAAAACAAAAACAAAAAACAATAGAAGTTACAAACTAAACCATTGTAAAAAAGCTCATGACATATGTGGGTTAATATTTATTTATAATAGTTTCAATATAATGAAGATATGTTTTATGTCGAAATAAACATAAAATTATTTAATCTATGAAATTGTGTTACCATTATGATCCCTAATTTCAACTAATTTTATCTTTGTAAACTGAAATTTATCTCTAAAGACATGTCTTAAAAAATTTATAATATGGATGCATACAAGTCATTTATAATAGATTTTTTAGCTGGTGGGATATCTGCAGCTGTATCAAAAACTGCAGTAGCACCATTAGAAAGGGTAAAATTATTACTCCAAGTTCAACATACTTCAAAACAAATAAGACCAGAAGATCGGTACAAAGGTATGTTTCTCAATACAAAATAAAATAATATTTTTATGGTTTACCATAATTTTCATTTTATTAGGAATGATGGATGCATTTATACGTATACCGAAAGAAACTGGATTTCTTAGTTTTTGGAGAGGAAATTTAGCTAATGTAATTAGATATTTCCCAACTCAAGCTTTAAATTTTGCATTTAAAGACAAATTCAAAGCTATATTCTTGGAAGGTGTTCCAAAAGATGCATTTTGGAGACAGTTTGCTGGAAATTTGGCTTCTGGTGGAGCTGCTGGAGCAACATCTCTTTTATTTGTGTATCCACTTGATTTTGCACGTACAAGGTAATACATTTATCTTTATGTAGCTCTCGATAATGTAATAATAATATACTTTGCAGATTGGCTGCAGATATTGGACAAGGAGATAAAAGGGAATTCAAAGGTCTGGGTGACTGTATAGTAAAAATTTTCAAGACAGATGGCCTTATTGGTTTATATCGAGGGTTTAATGTAAGCGTTCAAGGAATTATTATTTATAGAGCTACTTATTTCGGTCTTTATGATACGACAAAAAACATGCTTCCTGATCCAAAAAATACTCCCCTACATATTACCTTTTTAATTGCGCAAGTAAGTCATTTTTTATTACTTTAAGATTATTTTCGAACTTTCAAATGTAATATTATTTACAGGTAGTAACAACAGTGGCTGGAGTTATGTCATACCCTTTTGATACAGTTAGAAGACGTATGATGATGCAATCAGGACGTAGTAAAAGAGAAATCATGTATAAAAATACATTAGATTGTTGGATCAAAACAGCCAAGGCAGAAGGTGTTGGTGCTTTTTTTAAAGGTTCACTGTCAAATATTCTCAGAGGTACTGGTGGAGCATTAGTTTTAACATTGTATGATACACTCAAAAACATTTTTGAAGATGTATTACGTGATAAAGACTCGTCTGCAGTGTCCAAATAATGTTAAATAATTTCATATTCAAATTTTGAATGATTGTGAATTGATCTAAACAAGTAAAATTGTATTGATTTTCTACAAATTGAGTATTACTCATGCTATGGAAAGTAATGTACTAAAATTATTTATGTAACAATTCATGAATATCAGGCTGTAAAATAGTTCAATTTATTTTTAAATAAATATTTCATAAAAATATATATACACTTACCAATAGAAATAATACACTTTAATACTTTACTGTTTGATACACTACTCAAAGAATTTAGAAATCACTAGTTATGTATTTGATGTAATATCAATATAGCATCCATAATCAGATTTGTTAGCATTTACAAATATCTCAATTGTTTACTTTTATCATTTCATATAAGGAATTAAACATATTTATATGTAAGATACTCTGAAAAAATTACATATACAGAACTGTAAATGCCATCAAATAAATGTCACAGCCTTTGTATTGTTATTTATTATATTTAATTCCTTCTATAAACAGAATTGTACACTTTAATTAAGCATAGTATGCCGATCGTAAATGTTACGTCTCTGTTCACGAACTTGACGTTTCCATTTATCTTGTTGATGACCGACACGATTTAAAACATTACCTCTTTCGCCCATGGCATGAAATGTTCCAGGAGCTGTTGAGGAATCATCCTATTAAAACAAAGATGGTTTAAATAACCATAACATATCAAACTAAACATCTGATATTTTAGACTTTAATGTATATAATAAACCATATTAACTTACATCTTCATTATTGTGTTCATGATAGCCAATATTTGTTGAAGCTTTATGAATTCTTTTATTTAACAATGGATCCAGGCAAATCAAAAATAACATATAAATTACTAACAGAGATATAACCCAAATAACAAGTATCACTACTATCTGAAAAGACAAATTACTTTATAAACTTTCTACTAAATGAGAAATAGTAAAAAGACTTACTTTGATAATGGTAGTATTCCTGTTTTCATATTTACAATCACATCGTGAACAAAAAATTTCTTCTTTACCTTTCAACTGATCTCCCACTTTTGATAATACAACATTTTCACATTTACTGCAGATTAAAATTTATATGAAGTTACATAAAAATAACATTGATAACTTATGCATGTTACATATATGGGATTAAGCTTCTTAATTAAGTATTAGGAATTTCAATTACCATTCAGAAGGTGGAACATTTATAATATATGTTTTTCGTTCTGACGACGATTGTGTTGTATTTATAACGGATGGAAGACTAGGACAAATGCATTTGCACCGTTTATCATCATATTGCGCCTGTAATTCGTTTGTAGGGATTATGTATCATGACAATTAGATTTTGCTATTTTCTATGTTAATAACCTAACCTCAGATCCTGACAAACATATTAATACAATCGTAGTTACACCAAAAATGTGCTTCAACATTATATTTTTAAAACTTCTGTCTGGTACGCGTTCTTTTTTATTATTTCGATATATTTAATTTAGAAGCGCAAATGTCAAACAAAACAATTAATGCACTTCCATATTGCGTGAACATAGACGTAAACCGTCGAACGACACGGATATAACTGGTGAATACTTACATAGATAGCATGTACATATACATGTATATGTAAGTAGTAAAGTAAGTATTAAGTACATATGTACACACAATCGATGAGTCGCATCACATTTCGATATGAAACGATATGACACGCATTTTATTTCAATTAATATTTTTTACATAGAGGCGTCCTGCCGCTGGCGCCAACTCCCAGAACTCACCAGTACCGTGACATGGCAGGCACAAGCAGACGCTTGAACGGTGCCAAGAATAAACGCTTTTTCACAAAAGCATTGCGCCTATCAACGACGTCCTTTGTTCTTCCTTCTTCTGCCTCGAAACTTGATATTCGCAACACATGCTTTTCCTTTTGTTATGAATAATCATTAAACAGCATAATTAATGTTATGATTTCTTTCGACATTATAAATTATTCTTTTGTACAAGACTAACTACTATAGTACTCGCGTACTATTTGCGAACTTCTATCACTAATCTTATTGGCATTTAATGAACTCGTTATAACAGCATTATCTGTGCAGCGCGAAGCCCTGTTTGGTATTCCTATCAGCACGCGGAAATCATCGTAAATCCTACACATGTATTGTAATATGTATAAAATGATAGACTGAAGATTAAAGTAAATTTTTTAATACATAAGATGATTTAATATATACTTTTAATATTACATTAATCAAATATAAAACAAAGTAAAAATTTGTCTTAAAATAATTTAATGATTGTTAAATTCAGTAATAATAAATCATTTTGTTCAAATTTGATATATGTACTTCATTTTACATGATTTATTACATTTTGGCTAAAATAAATCAACATTCTTAAATATAATACAATTAACTTACATTGATTTTTCATTCATATACTCTGCTGTTTCATAATATCCGCATTGATTTTTTTTTTATCTTAATGTTTACTTAATGTTTTGTTAATCTTAATGAAATAAGAACAATCTCTGTTGTATGTTCGCAATTTGCATACTATATGATGATTATACCGATACATTCACTCTTTACCGATTCACACAATTCACGCGAGATTCAGTTTTCAAAATGCAGGCTGGCATCGTTCAAAATGAATCTCTATATTCACATATTATAATCCATAAAATAATGTGAAATTATTGATCACAACTATATCATGAATAGACCTATATACGTATATACGTATATATTTATATATTTTTCTTTTTTATATATATATTTATGCACTAATATTACACATTGAGTAATGAAACGTACAAATGGACTGGGCAGTCTTAGACTTGCCGTTGCACATCTTATTCGTAAAATAGATCTTGCACCATTTATTATCACAATTATAAGAATGTTATTAGTAAGATATAGTACGATGCAAGTTTTTTCCATTACGTTCACTTCCATTGATTGATAGTACTACTCTTCCCTCATATTCGTAAAGCGACTTTAATTAAATTAGGAGATTTTTCAGAAAATACACCAAGTATGGTACCTTGCAATTAAGATGCAGTGCAGCTACGTCTTTTACCGTCATTTTGTACCATCAAATACTTTAAGAGCTTTGCCAAGCAATGATTCCAATTAATATAGACAGCACGACTGCTCCAATAAGAACGAGTATGCATTTTTTCTTGCGTAGTTTATTTTTATACATAGTTGCTTGTCTTACATGTGAAGAAGCTTCGTGGACAGATACTTCTGTTCTTTCAACAGAAGCCTCTATAGAATCAATGACTTCTCTTTGATCATATACTAAAGCACCAAGATCTTTGAAAATTTGATTGATGTCACTAATATTATCCTGCAAAATAAATAAATCATTATAGTATCGGCTCAGAAAATTCATAACATATCATTAAAGTAAAGAAATGTACCTCCAACTGTTTTATACTTGCTTCTTGTTCTTCCAACATTCGTAAGTTTTGTTCCTCTTTTAACTGCTGTTGCTGTATTTGCTTCTGAGTTCTGCTATCTTGTAACTCTATTAATGTCTCTTGTTTCTTCTCTCCGAATGGAGCAATACCTGCACTTGCTTTTGCTTTTCTAACCATTTCCTTCTCTTTAGAGGCTGCAAGCCTTTGCACTGCCTAAAAGAGTTAATTTATATATACTTATTCCCCGCGGTTGATCTTTGTGAGTCGTTCGGACTTTATTGAATTTTGCGTGTGATATGCCGACTAATATAAAACGATTCGAAAGAACACTCCATGTTGAAGACTAAAAATCATGTATTTCAACAAACAACTATAACTGCTAATTAACTAAAGTAACTATGAATGATAATGAAGACTAACTAACGAAAGATTATGACTATGAGTATGAGTTGCTATGAGTGATAGATAAATGACCATTCGTCGTGTGTGGTCCGTGACCCTCCGTAGTGTGATCTGTCTTGAAGCAGGGGTGAAGGAGTTGGTGACCATTACATAGTGGCTTGCCAACAGGGTAATAGCACTACGAAGTACCAAGAACCGTTATGCTCGGTAACGAGCATCTAAATCCTAGAAGACCCTTTGGGATATAATTGTATAATACTTTGCTATCTATCATGAAAACTATCATGAAAACGAACAATGACCGATTTCTAACAAACAAATTTTCACGAACGTGTGCCACTGCCACATATGGTATGTGGGCTACAGGCCACCCTGCTAAGGAAATTTGCTGAATAAAACAAATTAGAAATACATGATGCTTCGCTATATCATAATGTTCCTCTATTGTGTTTCCTAATAATGTAAATAAATATACACGGTAAAATAACAAAGTAAACATACTTGGAAAGAATTTAATGCACTTGTAAATTCATCTTGCAAACGTTCCCTTTGCATTTTACGCTGTCTCTGTTCACCAGGACTGGTAGATCCTGAATTATTAGCCAATATAGCCAAGTCTCTAAGATGCACACTAGTATCTTTTGCCAGCTGTTGTGTATAATGTTGTATTTGATGCCTAAAAAATACATTATATTAAATATGCATTCATAGAATACAATTGATTAACACTTCTTGATAACAACTTACAATTGATTCCGTAGCTCTTGAGAGTCTGTAGAGCTACCCAATTGATTAACCATCTTTTGCATGGAAGATACTGTCAAACAGAAATCAAAATGAATATTGAATATATCTTTCAACAAAGAAAGTTCATATATTTACCATTTTGAGATATCTTCAAAATTGACGTTCCAATTGTCTGCGATAATCTGCCAAAATCTTGTTCCCTTGCGGGTCCACCATTGTGGTATGACGAAAAGCCAATATCCATGTTGACTTTTATATTACTTAAACAAGATTAGAAATATATTAAAATGCGATTGAACAGTACTTGTAGAAAACACTGTAGGTGCCAAGATTGAATAATTTTAATTTTGAATACTGTAATATAGAATTCAAGTGTACTTTTCCTTTCTAAATAGTTACTAATAATGCTAGAGGATGATATCATAGTGCCGCCACTATAGAAGAAAATATAAGCGTCAATAAACATTAATTAATTGTTTTTTGGCTTTTGTTCATGCCACCTATGTAAGTGAATGGAACATTGAGTTTTCTTTACAATTAAGAGGTGGCACATACAGGGTTTTCTATGGATATACTTTTCTCTTTCATGAATTTGGACTACATTAATGCATAACTTATTTTTCTCTCTTGAAAAACTTGTTTCTTGGCACTTACAACGTTTTCTACAAGCAATCTTTAATTATTCTTTATGTGTGACAGTAACCTCCTTCTTAGAGGTTATATCCTCATTGATTAACGCATTAAGATAATCATTCGCAATAAAAAATCACTTTCGTAATTTACTCTAGAGGCACACAGGATTCGATTTGAAGGTAATATCCTTCGGGATAAAAAAGATTATGATTACTTATTCTCCTGTCCAGTTTTTCGGCGCGTGAATCAGAGAACTCCAGGTTTTGTAGAAAATCACAGATGATACGATGACAGTTCAAACGTAAAAAATGGTAAAGAATTGTTATCTGTCTATCTTATTCCACTGTTGTCAACAAAATGACCAGCAAGTATGATCTGTTTTCAAGATGACTCATACGGTTACCGTCGAAAAATTAACGATTTCTCTAATGAAAAGACTTCGCACGCATCGACCTTTTTGTTGTTGCTCGAAATAAACCAAGTTCACTATGCGAAGCTCTAAAACTTCGAGTAAATCGATAAACCCTAAGCCAAGTCTGAATGAATATAGTCGTCAGTGTCACCATCTGTCACGGTGTATACGTAATCCTGCACACGAATTGTATCGAGATAAATAAACGTCACTCCCGATCGAAAAAACAAGGCCATTACGTATGTGAAACCACCGTAGCCATTTGCTGAAAAATTGGCGAATTATTTTAATATATATAAAGGAAAAATTCATAAAACATGCATGCATGTAATTAATGAATCGTATAAAACGTATGTTATTACTACTATGCTTTTTAACCCTTTTATGGATGGAGGAATTAGTTTTTCTACTAATTAGAACTTATTAATAATTACTAAAAAATATTGTTACTATAAGTTAATTAAAATTTAATTTTATAAATATCTATAGTCCGATCCTACTGTGGAAAACTGTCCTCGTAGATTTTAAAAATGAAAAGTCGAACGCGATAACCGTAAGAAAATCTTAAAAACTGCTATATAAAAATGTAAGAATATTAAGGGTTGGTATCAAAGAAATTGATTTAATAAAATAGATGCATGACCTCTTTAATATTCTTTGTATTGAAATGAAAAACTTCTTATACAGTTGATAATTAGTAATTTCCGTTTTAATAAAAATATCTCCTAATTATACTGTTGCTATGGGTAATATTCTTTATCTCAAGATCTCGTTCCGACAGAAATAGAAAACTATAGTGCTAAAAAACTAAGAATATGTATGACTATAAAAAAATAATAAACGAAGAAAAAAGAACAATAGAACGGGGTAAGATATCACGAGATTAAAAACTTATATAAGGGAAAACTATAATACAATAGAGATATAAAGAGTTCAATATTAAGAGTTTTATTGGATTGTATATATAGATATCTGTTATAATGCTCTTTTACGTTTGTTTGTTTATAAATTACGTTTGCACCTTGTGTATGTAGTAATAAATACTTTATTTCAATCACATTGGTCGTTATTTTTAATATTTAAAAAATATATACAAAAATATTTACAAAGAAAGAAAGCAGCGTTTGTCACGCTAATAATATAGTCGATAGAAAAATAAATTCATAGTTCTACTTATAACCAGGATGGGGAGCTCAGTTTATAAAATGTGTGGTTCATAAATTAAGGAAGAAATGATATATTTAAAAAATTGCCGTATCTGTTCTACTGGAACGATTCGTAAAGCGAACATAATGATTTGGGCATAGTTCGTAGGCATTATTGTAAAAATCCATTGATATTACGTGACAAGAATTATTTTTACTTATTCATTAAACACGAATCTCTTATGTGTTTAGATTCGCGATTTGCGGGGCGACTTTATATTTCTATTAACCATTTTGCTTAGTCGCTAAAAAGCAATAACCTTTATATAATGAAAATTCCACCCCGATTTGTTTAATTACTTATTAAGAATTTTCACAAAATATTTAAGCTATGCCTGGAAACAAATTAATAATGAGGTTGTGATATCATCGCATGATCGTATTTAAACGAAAATTTAGTGTTCGACATAAATGAAATAGAACTTAAAGCTGTCCAGGTATTTCAAGGCTGAGTTTTGAAACTTATGAACATCTTTGATATTATGAAATGTTTTTAGCTTTACAGTGAACATCGTGAAAATACGTTTATAAGTACATCAATTTTCAAAACATTCGCCCATTGTCATGACCCTGGAAAAACCTATGTCAATAAATATTTCAAACTAGCTACCTTTTTGTTAATCAGATGCGGAGCATTGTATGTACATTTAACATACAGCTAAAGAACATCATTATCATTCGCATGCATCAATATAAATAAAATGTTATATTCTTGTCCTTTTGATTATCTTTCGAATTGTCATTTGCAAAGAGTCACTCTTGAAAATATTTTTATCATCAATTACAAGACCTTCATACTTTCAATGGGTTGTGCATTGTTTAGGATAGCGTTTTCCAAGATCACCATTTGGAAATTATTTTACTTATTTACAATATGAATATTCAAATGGCCGAATGAAATAAAGTATAGCGTTAATAGATTTTCACGTAAAACATCTTTCACGTAAATGAATTTGTTTACAAATTGGAAAACGCTAATAGAAGATATTTCAAATGTATACTACTATGTATAAAGCTGTTTTTACATATATAATGATCATGTAAAATCATTTTCAATTTCTCTATGTAAAAAAATGCTATTAAAATTATCATCTTCGATTTGTAATAATGATGCATATATCATTTTGTCGATAATCGGCCTTATGGCATATAATTGTAAACATACTTCACACGTGTAATCGATTGAATAATTTGAGGTATTCCACATAGTGACGCAGTCATTGATTGCGTTCTTTTCCCTCGATTCTTTGGTCTTTTAAATTTTCTTTGGTTTTTCTCTTGTGTCTCTATATGTTCACTTAGATACCTAATATCTCACTTTTCACATTATGACCACAATAATTGATCAGAGCGTTTCGATCACAGACTAGTCTCCTCGATAGAATCCGCTCTTTGAAGTTGTCGGTTATCGTCGATACCAACAAAGTATGTTGTAACGAATCCTTTCGGTTTGACATACGTTTCTCCTCGAAGGTGACACTTAACATCTTGCTGTTCAAGAACAGCTGCAGTCTCTGCCGTAACCTATGTAAATGATCGTTATCCAAATCGAATAAAAAAATATACTTCTTTAAGCTAAAATTTAGTTTTAATCGAACCTGTATTTTTCCTGGAACACCTGTCGTATCCATTCTCGATGCCATGTTCACAGCATCACCCCAGATATCATACAATGGCTTTTGAGCGCCTACTACTCCTGCTGTTACTTCGCCATGTGATATTCCAATTCTTAGTCTGAAAAAATATTTTATTTTCATAAACAATTCAGATAAATGAATACAGATTTATACAGACATAAATATGTACCTATAAGGTTTCGACGTGTAAAAAGATTTCCTCTTCAATTTATCTAGTACTGCCATCATCTCGGCTGCGAACTGAGCCATAACTTTTACCACATTGTCATTGAAATTTTCCTCGCTTACTGTGCTACGCATCGAATCTCGTCGACCGGCTTCTAATCCACAAGCTGCCATATAGGTGGTACCTAAGACAATCGTAACGTTCTTCCATTATGTCTTTACAACGCGTTTTAAAAATTCTTATTTTCGTTCTATTCATTTACCAGCAATTTTGATTTTCTCAATTCGACAAACGTAGCATGGCTCAAATAATAATTTGTCAAATTCACATATGATCTCATTTAGATCTGCCAGAGTATTACTTCCATCAATGGATACATCCGTTAATGAAGCAAACATGACGGCCACGTTATTATGAGCTTCGTGATAGGGCTCGTTTTCTTCTGTTCTGTTCATGTTCAAATAGAACTCCGCTACATAAAATTTATACGTGATATAATTACGATCGTAATTGATTGCATTTTCATATTACTTAAAAATTAACATACCAACATGTTCTGGTAAAATATTACGGAGTAGAAGTTTATTAGCGTTCCTCGTATGAAATGCTTCATCTTGTTCCTTGGTCAATTGACGTTTCCATAAGTAGTCCAATCTGCTCAGATATTCTGCCTGAATAAATTTTTACTCGAGTTAATATATACGAGCAGTGTATTATTGAAGAAATAATGCTCTTGTCAATTTAAATACGCTCACCTGACGATCTATGAGATGCAACGAAAAGGCAAGGAAAACTATGCTTAAAATGTGAGCCAGTCTTGGTTCTAAATATGGATTCCATCTTTCGCCTGACTGTGAAAAAAATTGCAAATAAAAAAGACCTGCCACTAATTCACTTACAAATACCTTAACAAATTAAAAAAACTCTGATTAGAATTACCTGGAACAAATTTGAACGATACACCCAAACATTCCACGAATAAAATATCACTATTACGATGCCTATTACTAACTTTAGGATATAGTGGAGTCTCAAAAACAGAAAGCTTGTCAGAATTGCCAAGGAGCAAGTTTGCGTCATTTGCTAGAAATAGTCGTTGAATGAAATTAAAAACATTGTTTGATGTTCTGGAAAGTTAAGCTAATAGAGAATCTACAGCATACAAGTACCTACTAAACAATCTTACCCAAGGTGTAGCCACACAATCAAGTTTCGTACCATCAGGATCCAACACGCTGGATGTTATATTATTACTTGCAAGCTCATTCACATTTTTGCATTCAAACTAAAATTATATAACAATTGAATACTTTAATTAATAATCTAATGTTTAACATAGTATATATGTATACTGTCAACCTACAATCATGTCAAACATGGCGCACGTTGCTAGCATTATCGTTATTACCAAGTATAGCACTGTCCTGAGGAATGCACTCCAAACAACCTACAGTATAGTGTAAAAAATATAATATAATACTCAATACTATAAAAATCACATGAGAGATGAGATATACAAGAATATTAACCTTTATGCTAGTTTGATATAGAAAACATAATAATTTATTGCGAGGATGCGGTATATGTCCTTCATGTTCATCATGTGGGTCCTTATATCGGTTCCACGCGAAGTGCATCCAAGCTATCGGCAGTAAAGCAATCAAAAATAATATCGCTGTCGCGTAACTAATCGTTGTGCTCAAATGCCACCTATAAATTAGAGTGTTGAAAACGTTCTCAATCTTATTCGTATAAATAATAAATATTCTTGCAAGGAAAACGTACTTAGAAAGAGAAAATGTAGGCACCAGGTAAATGAGTCCCATAAAAATCAGAACGAAAACAGCGGAACCGATATAAAATTTGAACAGTGGGTCTGGTTCTTTCAGAAACGGTATCTCCCAATTCCATTGTTGAAATGTTAAAAATATTGGATTCATCTCTTCCCACTTGCACCATTGCCTAGAAAATCATCAAAAAAATTCATCTTCAACTTTATATAGAACGCGTCAGAGTTGCTGAATGAATCAGAAATCGAGTACTTACTTCCACTTGGTGAGAGGCATTTTCTTAATAGCATTCTCCATCTCCGCATCTGCGGCTTTGAGCATCAGATGATAATCTCGCAAACAGGAGTCCATAAAGTGTGTACGTCGTCTGCAAGAGCCGGCGAACATATCAACGTGATTATTTATAGTAGCAGTAAGCCGTCTACTGCTTCTTGAGGCAGCGTTAGTAACGCTGCTTCGTACGTAGAATCTCACGTAATGCTTGTTGGACACCGGAGGGGTGCTTGGAGGCATGACTGTCAAGGTGTTCTCGCTGTTCTGCAACATGGTTCGCCTGTCAACGATGCGAAACCCTCGACGGAAGTTCGTTCAACGATTAAGAAGATATTGTCAGTGGCGTAGGAATTTGTTCGAACGTTGTTAAGTGTAAACAAATTTTTCATTCACATTCGCTTACCACGGGCTTCCTACGCCACTGGGAAATACGCACCTGCGTAGACGGAGGGTCTGGAGTCGAAGGTGTTATCAAGTAACTTCGAATTCCGTATTTCTTGAGAACCTCGTCATTCAAGGACTCCACAGGAACACAATCATATTCGTTAGCGTTCACGAGGTCTAATGTTTGCTGTGTGACATGAACCTTTCCGGGTTTTCCTGTTTGCTCCATTTTGTTAGCTATAACGACGTCGCGTGACCAGACATCATACTGCCACTTGTTGTTACCCAGGATTCCCGATATTATGTTGCCCGAGTGAACTCCTATTCTCATATTTACATCCACACCGCTCTCGCGACGTACTTTTGCTCTCACATCTTTGATGATCTTTATCATATCAAGGCCTAATTAATTAAGCTTTATTAAATTTCTAAGAAGTGAAAGTGGTAAGAATGGATAAGAATATACATATTTTAAAATAAATAATTTACCTAAATCTACGCAGTTTTTTGCATGCTGAGAATTCGGAGTTGGTACTCCGCTTACGCAATAGTAACAGTCACCTAAGAATTTGATACGTAGAACATTATGCCTTTCGGAAGCCTCATCAAAACTACCGAACAAATCGTTCAATGTCTCTACTAATTTTCGTACGGGCAATGTCACGGTTAGTCCAGAAAAATTCACCACGTCGGCATATAAAATGCTTACGTTGTTGTGCGTTTCGACGCATAAATCACTAAAAACCAATGAATAATACTTGTTGCAAGTTTGAAGTCTTTGCGATAAAAGATATTTACTTATTATGGAATAAACATACTTGTGAGGACGTCCTTTGGGAGGAGGTTTTTTATGTTCTTCTATAAATCTAAAAATGTCCCTAAAATCTTTCTTTATCTTTGCAGCAATATGTTGAGGCAATATACTCCGCGTAAGTTGCTCCTGAAAATTGTTATTCGTTTTTATGAGAAAATACTTAATCACGTTCTAAGAAACTCGTTTATAGAAACATACTTCCTGATCTTTCTCATAATTCAACCGCAGTGTCGATTCCACACACTTGCGGTGATCTAGGAACGATCGTCTGATAACAATTTCATTCATAAATCTGAAGTACAATCCAAGACCATTTACGCAAGCAAAGTATATAGTGTCTGTAACGATCTGAAATATTTATAAATCAAATTAAAATATTGCAATAGAAAATTTTTCGATAACTCAAGAGAATAAAATAATTTTAAAAAATGTAGCTCTTTATACTTTGATTTTAACTGTTGTTCTGTGAAAGATACCAAGACCTATCTTTCAAAATGACAAATTCATTCTGTCAGCTCATTATTTAATCATTCCGAACAGTCTGCTATTTGAAGATACATTTATACAGTTTTTAACGATCCGACGTCAATAAGCAGCAAACGTATGATATTTTTACCTTTGTGCTATAATCGAATGTGTTTCTGTAAGTGATTAACAAGAGAGTGGCTAGGTAACATATGGTAGCCGTGATCCCGAGTACGAAAGCGTGTAGATTCTCCGTAAGAGGCAGGAAAACGTAACACGCCAGGAGCGCGTGAGTCGCGTACGCAGGTCTGCAAAAAAAACAAACACAATCACATGTATATAGACGAAACGCATATAAAAGTTCATGGTTGTGCATTCATTAGCAGCAAAGGTAAAACGCAATTAACTGATCGCTAAATGGAATCTGCTAATGAGAATTGCACATTAGCTTAATCCTGGTATCGATTACTAATTATATTCATTCTCAAATCCTCAAACGGATACGTACAACAATAAAAGAAACAAATTAGAACTAAAAAAAAAAAACGGAGGGCAAGAAATAAACGATGCAAGGTATCAAGATATAACGCCAGCGACTTCATTAACTCGATCTGGGTGGAATAATGAAAAGATAACAATTTATGATACTAGCCAAGCTTTCTTATCTGTTCTGGAACATCTATTTTTAACACAAAAAATCATTACGATTTACCGATAATTTAAAGATAAACGAGGATACGACCGCCTAGGGAATTATCTCATGGAACCTCTTACAAAATGTTTCGCGCAACGAGATTAACATCAATTTTGTCGATCTTTCGCAATTATTATACATACTAACAGTTTTGAGGAAGTAAATCCAAAGTACGAGTTACAGAAAGCCGACTGTACCAATGAGAAAACCGAAGGTTGTGAATAATAATTAAACGGTGGCCTTGTCATGATTAGCCGGGAACTTCCCCGTTTTCTTATCGGCGTTACCTTATCGGTGGTATGTCGTCGTTATAGAGGAGGGTGTAGTACAAGGGAACGGCCAAGTCACCGACTACCAGTAGCACTACGATCAAGCAGGACAACATGACCGGTAAATAGGTGTTCCTAGCGATAATTTTCGACCTGAACGAGATCGCGATTAGCGGGCATAGTAGCGCGCTCACCAGATTGCAGATCACCACATCCGGCACACAATTCTCTATGCTGACCTACGAAAAAGTAGAGTAAATTTAGTGTCTCTTCTTTTGTCTCTCTCGCTTTCTAAATACTTAAAGCCCAACTGTACTTTTAGCTTTACCGATTAATTTCTACGTAATTTGAATGTATCCCGTGCGTGACTATTATTAGGAATAAAACTGGCCACTCCTTACCAATGAAGATTATCGATTCACTAAGAACTACAATTGTGACCCGAGTATACAGAAGTAATTGTAATTGCACGATATTTGCAATGCTATTGATGGAATTTAGAGGAAAATCTAAATCGGATAAGTTGCAGTTTTTAGTACGCCTTCTTTTTTTAGTGTGAAAAATGAGTAATATATGGAAAATTAAGTATCGTTGTTTTTCTATCAACATTATGTTTTAATAAGTAAGATATTTTACAGATACTAGAATCAATTGTTTGTAGAAGATTTTAATCATTATTTGAAATAATTTGTATTGCGATAATCTAATTAAAGACGAAAGGGGAAGTTTTAATTAATAGGATATATTCTTCATAGTGTAGAGCGGTTCCTCGATAACAACTGGATACGTAGCTTCGAAACGGAGCGCCCTATTGTTTCATATTCTGTTTCTCACTTACCATTGTAACCAGAATCAAACAATACGTGATTCCGAGGGCCAATTGCAAGAGTACGAAGAGCGACAGATAACCATACTGAATCCTCCTTTGGTAAACCGTGAATAGCTTCTCTAGGCCCTTGTATTTGAACTGTTTCTGAAAGTGAAAGCTCACATCAGATTATGTATTCGGTGTGTGGCCGAACGATTGTTTGAGCTTTCTAAATAAGCTAACCATTATCACCGTCAACGCAACGATATTTTATCAATAATTATCTAATTAATTTTCTAACGTTTTTATAATAAAAATTGATGATAAAACTATGCATCGTCGAAATTTAAAAAACAAGGTACATCATTATTGATAAGACGATATTTTATCGATAGCGATCTGATTAATTTTCTAACATTATTATAGAAATAAGACTTGATAGCAAAAATTATGATTTGTCCAAAAGAAAACATGACTGTTTCTTTAAAAAGCATCGTTTGCAAAAGAGAGTATATTACATTTAAGTTAAAAATAATGATTAATAACTGAAATAGCTGCAAGTACGCGATATACATTTTGCAATGCATTCCATCGACTTTCACCCGCGATCATTTAAATTTAACGCCTGATATAGTACATGATTGCCTCGTTAGCTTCCCAATGACTCAGAAATTGAAGTTCCTTAGAATTCGACTAATTAAAGTTATTAACAATAACGATCAAGAAACCAAAGTAAATGTGCAGAGATAGAAGAAGCGGGAACGATAATTAGTAAGTATTCGAACGGTTGCAAATGTTCCATTCCTGTCAAGTGTTTGTATAAAATGAGACTCGTCTGTGTATTTACAATGAATGAGCAAATACACGGCAAAAGAAAGAAAAATACTTAAGATCGAGGAGATTATCGATTTTAAGGAAAACTCGTTTTATGTTGTTCTAATATAAAACCAGTTAAAGTACATTAGTAGCAGCGACACTTTTTACGCAGATGAGTATAGCATTCAACGCATAAATCTTACAATTAGAATCACACGTGTTTGCCACATAGATCTTTCGAAGAACGTGACTTTTATATATGTACCTATACGCAATTACATATCATTTAGTGAAGACCAGTAATGGAAATCTCACACGATTCTTATTCTCTTAGTAAACATACATTGAGACACAAATGAAGAGAGACCACAGTAAAATTCCAGTCCTGGAAAAATACAAGAAAGATCCTTCGATGTTACCTACGCTCGGACCGATATGGAATCACATGTAACTGCGTCACAGAAGAAACACAGCATCGCGAGATACTAACTTAAAAAGGTGTTTAAAAATCTATAGCAAACACAAGTAACGATATTACAAACTAAAGATACTAAAGATAAATAATAAACTATCGGAATTTGATTAACCATCTTTAAAATAAGTCACTATATAAAATCACACCTTTCTGTCAAAATGGTACTTCCTCTTCCTTTCGTTTTATCAAACAGGACAGTATCTTAAATCAATTCTAAACTTTCTCAACTTGTAATTTTATATTCCAAGAACTTGCTATATATAAATAGTGGTTTCACGCGACACGATTAAATAGTATATATCCTTTTATGAAGAAAGAAACTATTATTCGATATCGAACGGAAACCACAATAGCCACAGTAGCCACAATTTCATTGATGGAAGAGTCAAAAAACTCGGCGTTACCAACGTGCGCGTATCTCCGACAGTCACCGGCTGTCTGATGTAAAATCACGGTAGCTGACGTGAATTATGCGGCTCGTAAAGCACGATAAAAATCGTAGCGGGTATCGCGGAGCGCAGCCGCGCCTCCGCACGATACGGCGTGGGTCTCCTTTTCACGGTTTCCTGCCGCAGGAAAGCGACGATGCCAGGCGAAACTCTCGAGGCTCTCTCCACCGGGAAACGAACGAGTTCCCGTCTACATTTCGCGCGTGCGTTTTCGTATCCCGCGAACCTTTCGTCCGGTCCGGCGAATATTGATCTTCAATCTCTCGGGCCCGACCACCTTTTTCTCTGTCCCTATTCTCCTTGTGTGTAATCGTCATAACATTGCTGTCTCCGTTTCTCGATCACAGTATCTAAATTGATTGTGAGTTAGCAGTATATATATAGTCGATATAGGCAATATGTTTGTGAGGATTTTAGCGAATATACCTATTGCTATCTTTAATCACAATGTGCTGTTTATTATTTTGACACATCTGAGAAAACTGAAGTTTTGCTATTCTTTTGTAGTATTTTTGTTTTGTGTTTTCTTTGTTCAATTAAATTTTTAGCGGCTTATATAATATATCTTTGCTTAATAGAAAAGTTAAATTAAAAGTGAAGTTAAAAAGTAAATAATCGTTTCTAGGATTATCATAAATTAACAAAGATTCAGTATATCGTTAGTTGTTCTTAGAATTATTTCAATAGTATCTTAAGAGAACATTTCAGTCTGTAAATCAATTGAAGTTTCTGTAATTGGTATTTCGCGTAAGTTAACAGGAAGTACTAAGTGAATTAAGAATCATTTTTGAAAAAATTTCCAAATAAAAACAGTGTTCCAGTATGGGAGTCGTTGTGATTCCAAGTTTCATTTTTGGGCACAAAATATAATATACTAGACAAGGACGACATAAATCTTAGATATAATCGATATTGCGTGAAGGGATTGGAGAGATCAGAAAATATTTAGCATTCCAGTGGCAGCGAGATTAGAACTTTCGATAACGTTGCTCGTCGATAACGCGACCATCGTAAACTGTTTTGGAAGTTAGCAAGAATATAAGACCGCTTAGAAAAGATAATCGTGTACTTGTTTATGAACTAAATTCCTTAATATATGATAGATGTATGTACTTACATATATCTTCTAGATTGACGGGAAATGAAATAGTTTTTCTATTTGAAGGATACGAAGACGAAGATAGATAACGAAAAATGATATCATCTTTGATATTCCTATATCATTCAACGAGGAAATGTTTTAATGATTGCCAGGAAAATGGCGTCAGTTTGGAAACTCGCAACACTTCGATATCAAACGCTTCCTCGCATCATTGAATTACCACGAAGGACGTGATCCAGATTGAATAAATTTTTCTCTATTGCGATTATCAAAGGCAGTTGTTGATATAAGCTCGATGATATTGTAACAAATAAACTGTTCGAACGATCGTTCGCCATGAAAAAATCCAACTTTTTCTTGTAATCAATAGAATGAGAAAAAACATGATATAACATCGGACTACTCTTTAATTTTTAGCGTTAGCGATTGCATGCAGTTGAAAAGTTATCGAGACCCGTCTTCAATAGATAAAGCCAACGATAGTCAGTCGCAATTTCACGGAAATCTTGGCGACATTACTAGATAGTGATTTTTCGCGTTCACTAATGCTTCCGTGGCCTTCTCCTTTCATCCTAATGTCATCCTTATAATTCAATTATCGTACGCGTCGGAAATGTTTTGCAAAATGTATGAAACACGGCTAAGCAGGCGGAAATGTTTACTTATGACTAGAATGATACGGAAATAAGACGAATTATCTTTTGGTCGAAGTACATATATCGACTTCGAGCCGAATGCTATTACGTGAAAATACATTAGATTAAATTCGTTGCTCTCTAATTATCTCGTTTATATCGCGAATATAATCATCAGCGACTACGAAACAATATTTCACAAACATTTTTCAGACGCGAATGAAATTAATAGAATTTTCTAGAAATGTCCTTCCACGGGACTTTAATATCCATCCGTTGAATTCTAATGAAGCTCACGAGTAACTCTACTCGGTTTAATTCATGCGCGTATCAGCTTCACACACTGATATATATGATACTACCGTCGTAATTGAAATATATGATTGAAACGTATGATTAAATACGTGTATGTATTCCTTTTCTGATAAAAAAGAATTCATTTATAATTCTAATTAGGATCGCTCGCTTATTATGCAGTGAAATGTTTAATCGCAGAGTAAACAACGCGTTTAACCCTTTCGTTCCAAGTGGTAGACATAAATATTTTAAATTACTAGAAAACTAGGAGGAATATTATGTTACTCCACGATTTTGTGCTATCGTCTTCAAGCTAATTACCAATATACAGACAATGCACATTTGCACATGTTACGACTAAATAGATAACCGTTTCAAAACAGCTGATTTTTGTCTTATCTTCGATTTGGGAGAAAATATTTGTATTCGGAGATGAAAGAGTTAGACGGAGTTGTTTTCGTTCTAGGATATTCGATATTTCTTGCGACGTTTGAACGTTACCGGTCACGATCACGATCAGCAAACAATTGTTGCACTCACTCGCAAACTGGAGCAGGTCCACTCGTCGAGGCTATTCGGGGAGACGATTCGGCCATCGCCCATGTGCAGAGAATTCAAGGATGCACGAGTGACCAGACCCACGTCCATTTTCCTCGAGAGATTGTTCTCGAGTCCTGTTCCTTCTTTTCTGCCAATCAAAGAGACACAATCGACGACGATGACCAGGACGACGGCGACGACAAGGGCAACGACAACGACGACAACGACAACGACAACAACGACCACACAGTTGTTCGATCCATCGCGGCTACAATCCACGATCCGACTGATCGTATGTGAAAATGACTCACCCTGAATCGACTCTCGGCTCACTGGCCGTGTGCTTCGTGTTCTATCGTGCTATTCGTGTCGCCTCTAAAGTACTACCGCGTTATACGGTTATGTCGTTTTATCGTGATAAGGGAAATGGGCCACTCTAAACGCTGGCTTCCCTTCTCTGTCTATAACATTTCCCTCTTCGACTCCGTGGACGTTTAACGAACGCGTGGTCACGCTTTTCCGAGCTTTCAGCCTTTCAGAGGCGCATACGAGCACGTGATGCCTCGCTGCCAAAGCGATAAAGCCACTTGCCCGTTGTCCGAGATCACGCTCGTGATTTCATTCCGCCGGTTTGTCCTTTTAAGCCGCACGACCGATGTTCGTCGGATTCGTTAGTCGGGTTCCTTTCGATTCCGCGAAACCTCCTACGTTCGTCGTTTATAATTCACATGTGCTTGTCCGGCGATCGTTCACCACTGAAAATAAAATGATAGATTCGTGTGAGTGTCTCTGTAAGAATGTAAGGTCGTTTAACAAAGAGATCGTTAGTGAAATATCATGGATCATACAGTGCTATTTTAAATAAGCGTAAACGTAGAGTGCACGTGAATTAAATGCAAGAAAGATTGAGAAGAGTAACATAGACATGTGTTTGCTTTAATGGTATCCATTATCGTGATAGGCAACTTTCTCTGTCAGATTCACGCTCGATGCATCTTCATTAGAAGCGACTCGTGATTAGGAAGAATGAAAGATCCTTTCGAAATTTTATCGAGCTCGTTTCATCGAGACTCGTTCCATATTATCATTTATCCTTGATTGATCTCGATCCTCGGTCGATAATCAGGTAGTCTCCTGGTATACATATATACTGAGAACTTGATCACCTGATTGTGACGCAGGTTTTGTACAGAGGTACGCAACTGATGCGAAGTTTTATGTTTATTTTCTTCTATCGTGTAATACATAATTTCCCTACTCCAACGACATTTTAAAACTACTCTTCAACAGCTTCACTGATAATCTTAAATCTATTGTAATATTCGTCAATCTGCAGAAAGAAAAGAAAAAATTATTTAACAGTAAATGTATAGATAGAATCGATTCATCTCGTATTAGTATATACTTATTGGCGCGAAAATGATATTTGCGAGCAACAGTTCGGTCATTGCGTTTGTTACCTCACGCTTGAGTATTCCTTGCCGCCGGAAATAATACATGCATCTATGAGTTAAATTTCTACCGAGAACTGTGAATACGCATATTTTAATTTGCATCGAGTCATTTAAGAAATGACACAGTCTTATTTTAAACTACTTGCAAAGGTAAATACAGAATATGTATATATAACCTTGACTAACAAATTTGTGATTTTCGAAGCTGCAAAGAGATGAATGAAGACACTAAAAATACCAGCCATAAGAATATTTAAAATATCATAATGCTTTGAAATATATTAAAACTTTCAACTACAATTGAAAATATTCAGCCTCTAAATCTCTAATAAAAATTTACACTTGGGAATATTGATTAATTATTAATTGTTAATTGATTAATACAAACTATGTAGCATACTTGATAGAAACAGCAGTTATGGAGCGTCAAACGATAATTAAAGTATTAAAACGATAATAATTAATGTCCAGACTCGTACAAAAGTCTCCAAGTGCAGATACAACAGATCTACTCATATACGTGCGAAGAATTGCAAATCATGCATGCTGATTCAAAAACTCGACGACCTCCCACCGCGTCTACAACAAGTCAGACCGTCAGACGTCTTTTAATCGTCGTGTCTTAATTACATCCTGCTCTCGTTCCTTCGCATGTGAGCGAAGCCGTGGACGCTTCACGTAGCCCTTCGAGTCGTTTCAACGACCAAATCCAATCGATTCATTAAATAAATGACGGTAGAAGAAAGGATACAATTAGCTTGTTAGTCAAGCAGGATGTTTTCCGCACTAACAAATAAACCACGAAGGAACGAATCGATTATTATACCGTTCAAGACAGCTAGGAAATTATTTGCTCAAATGACTTCATCAGTGGGTAAGAATTCGATGCTTAAAGAGCTCCAGTATTCTATACAGGTAATCACCAAATACATATAATCTAACATAAAATATTGTGTACAAATATATTTTTTACAATGATTTATAAACATAGCTACCTAATCCTCCTTTTCGAATGGAATCTGCATAATAATTGCGAAAAAGCGAAGTTAGTGATCGTGTAGACTGTGATCTTTCATCGATCATACTTTTGTCAGAAACATCGACTATTGTTAGATTATTAGTCGGATAATCGAGCAATCGACTGAGTCATGCTATTGATTTCAGTTTGTAATTACAGCGTTAAAAAAAGAACGGTGTCTTTGTAATTTTATGACAGGATAAAAAGCTGTTACGACACCATCCGTGAAGATAATCAGTTCGTTTGTTCATCCTGCAATCCAAGAGGATCGAGCATCGATAACCGGTGAAACTGCATTGTTGAAGATCCTTTATTCATGTGTAAATATTTACACCAATATGATGTGCAAAATAGAATATAAAGCTCCGTACATAAGATGCATAATGAAAGAAAGAAGTGTGCACGATGATCAAGTATGGCAGCAATATATCCAACGAAATATTCTACACCCCTAATAAATTAGATAAAAATAGATAAATAATTTGAACATGCACGGACCTTCAGAATAACTACTAGAGTATTATGACAGCTTTTTTTTATATTTAAGTAACAAGTAATAAAATTAATATGATCGATGATCACTTACCAATGTCATTAGAACGATATCTCCCTATGATTCTAATTTCCGCCAAACTATCCAGTATAGTAGCAGACGATGTACACGTTTCCACTATTTAGACACGTTGCTCGGACAATTCATCGATGGATCACACGATTTAACCGCGTTGAGCCGCCGCGCGCAATAAACCACTTTCGTCTGACGAAACTTTCCACTAGCGATATCTCCATGAAGCATGGTAAGCTCGGCAGGTACACAGTCGGGCCACGGACATGGGTCGTACACCTACGACTCCTTTTCGATTCGAGTCATGGTGGAGAACCCAAGGACACAAACCAGCATCAAGCACTCGATATGCGTGCACGTATAAGGTGTCCAAGAATTTCAGTACTCTCCGGATTTATGTATCTACTTCGATGCCTTGTTGTTAATTACTCCTTACAATACGTTCCTTTATGATCTATTTCTTATATGAGTTGCCTAAAAGTCATATTAATTAACTCCATAAATTGATAAGTACAAAGATAAGAATTTATGCTTATTTGCGCCACTTTCCTACGGCAAACAAGCTTATGGAAATACATAATTTGTTCCTTCGAGTCGTTTAATATTAATCATGTATCTAGGTAGTCAAATTGAGAAACTTAGAAAAGATGAAGTTGGTTAGTTCGACTTCTGCAAAGCTTGTATATTTATTATATATAAATCTATTATATATTATATATGTATGGTAATCATTGTAAGAATGAGAATATTGATTCATTACAAGATTTCTCATGAAATCATTGAGATTTAAAAATTCCAGTTTAAAAGATTGCATTTTGTATGAAGTATGAATTTGTCTGTTTTCGATCAATAAGTCAGGATTTGAGTACAGATCGAATATTTTAGCGTACATATAAATAGATGATGATATCGGAGTGTAGTTATTTGTAGACCAATCGATATTTCAATTTTGAATATCCACTTCTGAAAATTCTTCCCGCCCGTTCATCGATGCATTGTATCGCGAACGAAATCTACGCTTACGCAACTGGCAGAGCAGGCATTCTTATGCTTTCTAAACACGAGAAACATTGTTACAATTAGTCTGAATTCAAGGAATACTACATTCAAGAAAAGGATAACATTTATGGAAAGTTTAAGTTACACGTAGTAACGTAGTAACATGTATGCTCATTTTGCCAAACAGGTTGACACCACAAAACAAAAAATATAAAAATTGATGAAATTATATGAGATAAGTATCAATCTAGTGCTTTGGTATTAAAACTTCAAAAATTTCAGAAAGTGAAGTTAACCACTTTGGCTTATGATGTACATATACAAGTCAACAAAAGCATATTAGAATTTTAATACACCGTGTACGTAGGTGCGTATACCTGTGGGTACGCACACAGTTAATTCATCGATGACTAACACACTCGGCTCAATGGCATGAAAAGAACCTCGATAACACTTTATGACTTCCGTCGTCTCACTACACGAAGGTCGTCGTTCGACAAGTTTGTGTGTCAAACCGATATATAAAAACGAGACATCATCTGATTGTGAAAATCGTTATGACAATATATGAAACACTTTCTTAAAACGAGTTGCACCCTTTATAGGAAATACAGTCGGAGACAAAAATTAATGCACAGATGGTGAAAGTAAGTATCAATGAAGTTTAATGAAACTAGTGCTATTGTTATACATACTTAAGGCTTATCTATTATATGCCGTTATAGTACGTAGATTATTTAGTAAATAACTTAAATTAATATTTACATTTTTGTGTAAACAAGCAAAACATTTAACAACACATCATTGATACATATTTCCACTATTTGTTCACTTATTTTTGTTTTCGATTATATGTTTTATATTTCAATTTCGATTCTCGTTTTAGGGATCGTTTCGATTCTCGTTTTATGGATCGTTTTGATTTTCTTTTTAGGGATCGTTTCGATTCTCGTTTTAGCGATCATTTCGATCACATACAAATCGATTTGATCGATAATGATATATTTTTGCTTCTTGGGATAAGTACGTATATTTAATCATTATTGAAATTATTTTGTTATACATATACTGAGTTTTTTATATATAAAATATCTACTAATAAAAACAGAATGTAATAGATAGATAAAAATTAAAAGAATAAATAAATAATAAGTAAATAATAAAAAATACGATACCTGTATTATGATCCAACTCATGTAATGTTTGTCTATGCAATCGTATACGTATCATTAAACATAGATATATATATCTATGTACGTACGTAAAAGTAATATTTTTGTTTAACGAATATGCAAAAAATTGTATATTCTAGTTTCTCCAACAGACTATTTTTCAAGAAGATGGGCGTCATCGTAGAATATTTTAATTTTGAAGCACATGTATATAACTGTGGATCGTAATCCAATATTTCTATCAATTTCTATCTGTGTTATTAATCCATAGGTGAACAATAATTTCCTACTTCGATTTCTGGCAATCTATTTTATCAATAACAACGATCTCTATTAGATTCCCAAACCTTCGATTTGTAATTGTGTACTTTTTATATTAAAAAACTTGAGTAATAACACTAACGATTTAGAGAACTTTTTAAACGGAAAAGAAAGATTATAATTTAAAAAATTCAATTATAGTTCATGTTGTTAAGAATCATCAATTTTTATCCAATTAAAAATTGCCATTCATTTCTTTCGCGGTTACAATTCCGTTTAGGATTTCGTACTCATATTTCCCACACAAGTATTAATTTAATGTATATATCATAATGTACATATGTATAATACTTCATCAATATAATATACAAACAAACATATACATACAAACTTTTTTCCACTTAACACTATACAGTGGTGAACATTGAAATGCTAATAATTCGCCATTAACATGATTCTCTCCCTAATCTTTGCACAAATATACCATAATTATATCTTATACTTTTTATACATTGAAATAGTATGTGATAAATTAACAAGACGAATATTTGATAATTTTATGAGGATACAACGGCCCGTTAAGTTATCTCGTACTCTTAAATAAAGTATTAATAATGTGATAAATTTAACGTCTACTATAATTTTGACAATATATGTTACTGACTGCAACGTTCATTCGCTATATTTATATATTTTTAATTAATTTAAATGAATATAAAGTTATTCACAATAGTAAAACATTTCGACCAATTGTAGTAGTACAAACATAATAAGCATGTATAATCACATGTTTGCCTCAATAAACAACGCAATAAATCTTCTGTCTTCTGTTAATGACTCATAATAGCAATATCGAAGAAATTTTTAACTCTTTAATAAATATGAACTTCGATAAAATTAAATGGAAATTTATATAGTTTAATAATTATATAATTAAAAAAATAAAAAACCTGTTTGTAAAATCAATGTAGTGCAACGGTTTTATTTTTCAAATGATACATTTGTGTTCAATGTATACACATAATGCTTCATGCTATATGCACCACTCTTGATTAGAAACAAACAGAACGCAATAACAAATGGTTCGGTTCTAGGTATATATAACAGCTCTAAAACTTAGTTTCCAACAAGTAGATGTGCAATAAATTAATTCTTTTAATTATTCTGATTATATTTTTATATCAAGTTAATTTGTGGAATTCAATACTTATTATTCAATAAGTCTGCTTGTATTTATAAAAAAGAAATTAAGAAAGAAAAAAATTGTGTAGACTAGAATTTAATATATGTTGTCTAGAAAAAGGAAGAAGTATTTCCATACTAGGTGTATTTCTCTGTAAAATCATACAGTATTACAAAATATGAGCACCAAAAGCTTTAATAGTATACTGTTACTATTGATGTGATTAATTGCACTTATTGACTGTTTGATATTATATAAAAAGAAATATAATTTCCATAATTATGATGTTTATAAATAATAGACACTGTATGGATGTATATAAAATTGTTAACTAGTATAACTAGTATTGAAATCTTCAATTCATTAGATATAACTTAAAAACATGAGATATATGGCGCATATCACTTCCGTTGATATGCAAATGTCTTCATCTATCAGTCTGAATGTTTGTTGCAATCCGGAACAACCAAAAACAATAGTTTTCGAATCCATGTTGGAACCTAAGAAAATATGTACTGAATGTTCGTGACAATTTCCGCTGAAAGATCGACAAGCACGGAATTCCATTCATCTGGAAAGTCCCGCTGGGCAGATTTAACGAACTCCACAACAATACTTTTCGCTTCTGCATAAAAAACAAATATAACATAATTTAATATATATTACGATAATTTCATAATATTTTACTGCGTAGAATAATAAAAAAACATAGCATAGCATACCATCATCTGTAGTTCTGTTTTCATGTAATACGCTGACTGCAACTCTGAGTAATATGTTCATGTATGACCGTAAAATGGGATGACCAGCTTGATATAATGTTAATATACTTCTAAAAACCGCCTTATTCTCTTCAAAATCTTCTTTTAGTGGCAACTGCTTAACAAAAATTGGAAATACTTGATCAAGTGGCACGTTCATATAATTAACGATGATAAGCCGTGCAATTGCTCCAACTATATTATCACGTGCTCCTGCATGTGATTCTTTATAAATCGCATTTGACAAAACTGTTAAAATATCGGGAAAATGCCTATTAAATTGTTGTTAAGAAAAAAAGAAAATTGTATAAAATATTATAATAATGATATATTAGATAATTAGATAAGATATATTAGAAGGATACATATAAGCATTGCTATGCAATGCAAGTTCGCCAATTCCATATATTGCGTTATTTCGAACTTCAGCGTTTGGATCATCTACAAGTTTCAAAAATGTAGGAAGCAGGATATGTATGAAATTAGACGTTTGTTGTTTAAGGGCTGTAAAACATTCTGAGATTGTACCAACTGCAAAAGATCTTTGAGCTTCTGATTTGTTTTTTTTCTGAAAAGATTGTTTAATTTTTAAATTATGATATAACAATTTATATTAATAAGTGCATATCTGAAAATAGAAAGAGTCATGTACCAATCTTTCTAAGAGCATTGGCAACACAGCTTGAAAATAATGCCCAAAGTCTTCTGGTGGGACTACTTTTCCAAAATTACAAAATACATCACCCGCACATTCAACTAATAATTCATCCTGTTCAGCTTCAATATCTAAGTCTTCTGCTTCTTCTTGATCTTGACATTCCGTTTTTCCTGTCAAAAACAATTTTCTTTGTATAGTTGAAATAACAAAAATATAATCTACATTGAGTCTTTACCTAACATGACATCAGTGACACAATTCATAATAGCCTCTTTATGACCTTCTCCGATAAGAACATCTGATTTTATTTCTTTCAGAAGTTCTGCATAAGCATCTAAGCCACTAATAGCTACTGTTCGTTCATCACCCAATCTTATCAATTCAGACAATTTTGGAATAAATACAGAAAGAGCTTTTAATAATGCTTGTTTTCCTTCGTTAGTATTAATATCTGAAAAACTAAAACAAAACTGTAGAATGGCATCAATGACAGCTTTACGAATATCTTCTTGTGGATAATTGATTAATTTGAATGTTTCCTCAAAAGATTTTTCGAGATATGGCAGAAACGCTTCTCTAAAACAAAAAATATGAAACTATTAGAAAAAAATATAAGATCAAATATGAGAAAATATTAAATATTTTACCCTGTATTTTCCGCAATTTCTTTTAAGGCTAGAATTGCTTCTTCTTTTTCTTCAATGTATGCATTCTCAACACTATAACCCGCCACATCATCGTCATCATTATCTTCTTCATTATCTGTATTTTCAATATCTTCTTCATCATTTTCATTTTCATTTTCACTAAGGTCATCATAAACCGGAAAGGCAGAAGTTTCGTCCTCCTTAAAATGAGGCTGTCAAAAATAGAACGGTATAAGCATGAATATAATTAATTTGTTTTTCCTCATATATACATATTTCACAATTTGCTTGCATACCACTATGCCTTCTGAACTTTGTATGCTTGTAATCATATACTCAATGATTTCTGGTAAAGCACTTGCTATTTCTTTTTTCATTATCGTACTAATTGATGCAAACAATCCATAAATTGACTTTTTCAAATCCGGATCTTCTGTTTCTTTCAATAACTTCATTCCGAAGTTAAGAGACCTACCAGCCAAAGGTGCAAAATTTTTATCACCTATTGTTCTTGCGATTACTCCAAGGGTATCTGCAATATCAATTAAATATTAATGTCATTGATAAAAATTACATGAAGTTTAAATGTTCTTATTCATACCAACTGCTTGCACTTGAAGACACATAGTTTCTTCTATTTGTTTTTCTGAAAGATAACCATCGAGAATAGTAATGATTTTTTCAAAATATGGTAGCATGTGCTCTTTACTCGCCATAGCAGCTGAACCTATGGCGCTCAGGGCAAGTTCTGTAACATGGACTGGAGTATCCGTACTCAAAATTTCAAAGAGTCTTTCCATTAAAGTTGGTAAATATGGTAAAAGACTTTCATTCAAATTTTCACAAAACATTTCCAATGCATAAAACATACGATCAACCGATGGTGGTTCTTTCTTTTCTTGCTTAATATGCGTGCATATTTGACCAAGATATTCGAATAATACTGGTAATAATTCGGATGAGTATTGAGAAATATTTGGCTGTAAGTGTTCAGAAAACTGCCCAAGAGCAAAGAGTGCAGCATTACGCACTACCGGAATGGGATCACTAATTCCTTGACAAGTGCAACGTAAGAAGGATTCGAGATATTTAGTGCGGATATATTCTGAACAACCTTCTGCTAATACCGCCATTGCTAAGTATGATGCTTTCTTTGCATATATATCTGTACCTTGCAGGCTAGGTTCTATGTATTGCAACTATAAAAATAATAAAAGAATAAAATATTAGATATATTTTACAAAACAAAAAATTGTTACAAATATTTTAAGTCATACCAGTTGTGGAATTAGCTTCTCTGGGGGTAAATGAAGTGCAAGTAAATCTAAAGTTTGAGTAGCACATGTTATAGGAGTATTGTCTTCATTATCACCACTGAAGTAAACCTCATCATTGTCATCCTCAGCTTGTGTGGACATAAGATTAAATAACATATCTATAAAATTGAATTCATAAAATATATATTATCATACAAGCAAAAATGTTTGTTTACAATGTAAACACATTTTACCTAAAATTGGTTCAACAAGTTTATGTTTGATTATGGCTTTCTTTTTTGTTTTAACTAACCAACCAATAAAACTAACTGCTTTAACTCTGAGGGCATCATCTAATGCTTTGTTACCACCAATAGCAAGGCACATAGTAACAAGAGCTTTGACATGTGGTGCTATCACAGCAATTGCATTTTCACATAATTCATCTAATAATTCAAAACATTGAATAGCTTTATCTTCATGAGAAGTAGTAAGAGATTGAATTGTGGTCATTATTTGTGGCATCATTTGATGATAAGCATTTACCATCTATAGAAATTGTTTGTCATTAGATATAATTTTCTGTACTTTCAATCAATATTTAATTATTATATATACAACTCACCGTTTGATTGCCTTCAACTAAGGGAACAAGACTCTGCATTATTTTTAAAATATAATATGCTACAGGATTTCCCAAATCTTGTAAACTATTTAATGTTTGTCCCAAAAGAATTGCAAGTGATGCAGCATGTGTAAGATAGGCATCAGGTGCAATTTCAGTCATAATAGACAAGGTATATGTTCCCAACTATAACAAAATTATATATTACGATCTTACAATATATAAAGTAATTATTATCATTTCATACCTCTTTATTTATTAAATTTTCACTAGTAATCAGTTGCTGTACAAATTGCAAAACTTCTGGCCATTCATTATTAGGCAATTCATGTTTTACAATTGTGCCTATCAACTGTGCAATCGCATTCTTTACCATTTTTTCTGGTTCATTAACTAATGCCTAAAAAATAAAAAAATTATATTTGTTTTCATTAAAATAATATATGTTCCAAAATAATAGTTTCTTACCTGCAAAATTACTGTCTTAAATTCATTGCGTATATGTTGTGGTAATTTCAACCAATGTTTCCCTTTAGCGTAACGCTTCCTTAGCAATATAGCTGCATATTGCCTTACCTAAACATAGATAATTCTTTGTTATGAAACATGGCAGAAATAAAACATTTGTAGGAATCAAAAATAAAAACCTGTGAATTTGTTGACGATACAATAAGTTGACATAATGCTGGTGTACTTTCTGGCTTCTTGAAAGCTTCTCTAAGTTCTGCAGTTCCCTGCAAATATTGTATCAATATATTATCTTATATATCTACTTATGTGATGTAGATATTAATGACTTTGAAAGATATACTAATTAGCAAAGTGTATGCTCATCCTTATTTAATAAAGAAACTGAAGAAGTACATGACATGCATATTAAAACACTAATGATAGCAAGAAAAATGAAGACATAAGAAATAAAATGCATGGTCACTTGTGTAAAACAATTTATAAGACAGAAGTAGTTATTTTTGTTAAAATATTAAATATAGATCAAGTAAAATATTTCGATCTTCTGCTTTAAATGGTTAGCAATAGAAGCAAACACGTGTTTCGAACATTACAAAGTTTCCTTTTTTTATTACACGTCATTTCACTAAATATACCTGCTGAATAGATGTGTTATCTGCTACAAGTAACTTTAGTAATATCTCCTCCATTATTAGTTTAAAATTAGTAAACAAAATATAGATTTGGCAGTATTTCCGAACAAAGTAGCCGGCTGTCTATTACCGCTTTTCTGACCTGTTGGTGACGTAGTGACGTCTTTATAATACTCTAATGCGCATGTGCGACATTCTGCTGTATAAAATACCTAACAAAGATTTCTCAGTATCAATTATTTCTATCGCATATTAGCTTAAAATAATTGTAAAATATTTCATATTCCATAACACCAATTCTTATTACAGAACTATTTCGACACTTTAAAGAATGTTCATTTTCTACACTAAAATATCATGGCTGCAATTCAAGAAATTTTTAAAATGACTGTACGAGATCCGAGTTCTGTAGATGGCACTTAAAACGTTACGCATCACCGTGCGAATACAAATTTGTTGTTTTAGAAGTTTCAAGGTTTTAGTTTAAAACAATTTATTATTTTGTATATTTAATTACAATATTAAAATAATTAATAAAGGAATTAATTTAATTATCAAGGTAACTAGGAGGTAAGAGAGCAAACGAATTAAGCGTTAAAAAAGAAACAAATTTAAATTTCAATGTAACCTCAATTAATAATTATTAGGATTTTTGGCTATTAATGCTTTTCATATGATATACAGATATTTATCATATATTTAAAAATGGACAAAAATTAAACGCATTTATAGAAAATAACAAAATGTATAATATTAATGTAAAACACAAGAAAATGCAAATATTTTTATTTTTATATTATAGGACAAAATATTACCAATATTCCCCTAGTCTATTTATGCTCACCAAAATGAACATACAAAATATCCCACCAGTCTGAAATATCCTCGTTATTTCAAGTAATAAATAAAATTTTGTTATTTATTATTATTTATACTAAACATATATGTTTAGTATTATTTATAAAAGCTGTAAGGTTTAAAGTAATACATAATATGATAGCAATGGTTTCTTTACAAGTTAAGAAGTTGAGAGAATTTAAAACAGAGAAAATTCAACCTTGTTCTTTTAAATAGAATGATTTTTATGCTCAAATTCAATAAAAAGCGAATTCTAAGTGTAAACGTACTATGGTTTAAATTTGTCCTAAATGTTATTGTTCCTTGGATATTTGATTTTATTCATTTTATTACTTAAGTAATATTTTATTATTTGATTGTTTGATAATTAATATTTTATTTTTTATTATCTGAAATTTATATAGTCTGCATATATATGTCCATAGAAACAATTATTGCATAAATTTACAAAAATCATTGAAAAGGAAGAATTGAGAATTACAAAAGAAATAAATCTAAGAAGCAATGGTATTGGCGAAGATAATTTATTGTAAACAATAAGGTTCCTTTTTATTATCGACAATTTATGGTTGAACCTTTTGTTTCCTAATCTATGTAGTGTAAGTTGCGGAACGTTTGTTCCGACTTCGTCTAGCCTCGGATCGCATCGAGCAGTTTATTATTTTAGAGCGAACCCCTTCCTCTTGTATTCCTTGTCTTTCTTTATTCTTCACTCACCCTTCTTTAAATTCGTACCCTCTCTCTGTTGCTTCTTCTCTTTTTATGAACGCTTCGATAGCAAGGAGCTTTGAGATAATGCAGTCTCTCGAATTCTTTGGATCGCAGTTTTAAAAATCCACGTACATACGGCATTTCGTAGAAAAATCCGACTATCCTTGGACTTACACTGAAAGTCATTACCCTTTATTGTTCCCATTACTTTTGAACTTAGTAACAAGCTTTTTTATTTTACTCCACTACGCAGGATTTTCATCAGAATCATCACCCACTATGGACATACATGTATATGCGCTAGAAATAGACTCTTTAATTATTATGATTATGATATATTAATCTAAATATATAAGTTCGTGTGAAAGAAGTCTATGATATGATAGGTAGGTATAGTTACTATAAAAGGAAGTTATTATGATAGATAGATAATATTTGAATTTAACATTAAAATTACTGAATAAAAATCTCTTCGTTTACCAGATAACACTAACAAAAAATAGAGGGATAAGCTTTTTCCTTAGACAAAAATGTATTGCAGAAATGAGAACACCATGAACCACGGGCCAAAGATGGCCTGTCAACGGCGTCATTGAGTGACTTCGTTTACACCTCGTGCATATTCGTCGTCTGGTTTACGTGCAATCCGGATGACGCAGTGAGAAGTGGTTCTTTTCGTACCACTTTAGTATCTGGACCAGGCGTTATTGATTAAGGAAAAAATCGGTCGATAAACCCGCCAACGAAACGGGACAGGATACCATAAACCTTACTTCATAAAAAATGTGATAAGTAATATATAATTACAGTAATATGTAATTAATCCATTATATCGTTAAGAAATAATCATTTACTTAATAAAAGATTTAAAATTCATTATAGAGAATGGGAGAAAATTTTGATTGTAAAATAGTATGACAATGAGATTTGAATACACTACTAAAGGAAATCAGAGTAATTTTCATTCCTTCACGAGCAGAACCCGATCTGCGGATCGAAGAAGAGAAAAATCTTAATGCGAAATTAATGTCGGTTATGAATCTGTTTCGTGTAAGCCGACACCACATGCGATCCGCCATCTCGCATAACGTTCTCTAATTTATTACATAAGCAATCCCGCGCCTCTTGATTCTCTAAGCCGATTCAAGGAAATCATCGATAGATAGCGAGGCTCGACTCGTCAAAACAAAGGTCCATCTATCTGTAAGTGACGACGGAGCAATGAAACTCGTGGTTGCAATTATATTCAAGTATACCAGCACAATATATTTTACCCTAATCGTAAGTACATTGTAAACATATTTACCATATACTTGTATATAAATACAAATTGGAAAAAAGTAACAGGAAAGAAATGAAGGAAACAGTATACTCGAATTTAACATTCTGATTCATCTGCAAGTTTCCCATGCTTCTTTGTATCTCCTCCCTGACCGCGATAATAAAACCTGGATCAAGTGTCATCGTATTATTTTTGGACGTGACATCGAGATCGATAATCAAACCAAATTTTCGCGGAAAAGTGTGGCACGTGATTTATAGGAAAGCTGATAAAAGGAACCGGCAATATTTAAACACGTGATGAGAAAAAACTTTCCGAAGAAACTCCATATTACTCAAATAAGTGCATCCTGGCTAGCCGAAAGGAGCCTCTGACTTGTTCTTGTCATTTTTATGGCAGGGACCGGCAACAAGCTGTTCCAATAGAACTCTGTCGCGTTACTACTGCATAGAGCACGTAACTATCGTTCACGACCATATTATCTCTTTTTATAACCTTCCTAAGAAAGATCCAGGACTACTGGTTCGTTTCTGAGTCCTCGAAAGTAACAGTAGAATCTTTGCTGTTCGGTCCTTTTTACATCGCTTTTTTACAACGAAAAAAAAAAAGGATAAAAAGACGAAGCAAGTTTCTGAGATCGTAAAACTCGCTCTCTTCTTCGAGTCTTCTTTTCCTTTTTAAGTAAAAAATTATGGAAATTACCAAGGATTCAAATGAGTTTTATTTTAAATAAGGAATGATCGAAGCTATGGAAATGAAAATCGTAAAAACTTTAATAACAATTTGTCATACGGGCTAACAAAAAGCATAATGTTGTTACGCAAGATGACGCTAACAAGAACCGGAATTCATGGACGAGAAGTAGGGACTAGGAAAGAGAGTTTGCTGCTATCAACAAATCCTTTATCGTCACCGCAAAACCATTGTTTGACGTGATTAATATTTAACTCACTCTGATACATCATCGGCAGTTATAGATTGTCTTAATTCGTAGAAATATCTATTTCAAAATCACAATGTATCATCGTCGATCCACTAAGCAAGATGAAAAAGCGGCAAAATGTGATTCAAGCAACATAGAACTTTCTCCTACTGTTTTCTCCTTCTTATAGCAAAGGATGCTTTAATTCTACATCTTTGATTCGCGGCGAACGGCTTAAATTAGTAACATTTATTCGTAATTATAAATATAAATAGGATCTCAATCTACACTGTTATCGAAGCGATCGTTTGAAAAACAGATTTCTTCTTTTCTTTACAAACTTGTACATCTGCACTCGAATAGATTTCATTCGCAATAGAGTTTCAATAGTGAATATTGTTAAATATTCGTTTTACCGCACTGTTTCGAAATTTCGTCGACACTAACGTTACATCGTTAATAAAAAGTACGTTGTTCCTCTTTGTTTCAGATAGTCACACGTTTCACATACTGTATTTGATCTGATCGTAGTACGTTGGCGGTGTTGTGGCTGTATGATGAATGTTCGACGAAACTGTGCCAGGTATATTTGATATACTCAAGCCACTACTCAAGCTGCCGATATTGCTCAAGTTAAGCGAGCTTAGAGAGCTTAACGAGCTCAAAGTAACTGATCCGGCCGGATGACCAAAGTAGGATGGTTTGCGATCAATGAGTCCACCTCCAGAACTGTTTGAATTGGAGTTCGAGCATTGCATCTTTATACCTGAAACAAAAGTAAAAGAAAAACAATTTTGTAAATAATCTTTTCAATATTTTTTAATATTTGGAACTTTGTGACATTTCTAAATTTTACGATATTTCAGTGGAGAGTGGAGGTGGACCACACATGAAGGGACAAGAGGAAATGAAGAGGAGAAGTGAAAGACCTCATGATACGAAATCAGTCCTTGTATAGGTATGATAAATCCGAAGCTCCGGCAGCTCTCAAGTAGTTCTTCAAGTACGCACTTCACTCGTGTCTCGACTCCTATCTTTCTCTCTTTATTTCCCTCTCGTACTTGTTCATCTTTTCTTTTTTAGAAACTTTCCTGCATACTTATATTTTACATCTTTACGAAAACTATCAAATTCTGCCTTCATCAAGAAGATAAAGAAAAAAATGATACAAAAACGACATTAGATATTATCTAATCTGAATGACCTATAAGAAACGTAGCAATGCATACAGAAATCGTTATAGTTAAAAGTAAAATTATGCACGAGTTGATAATACCGAAGTAAAATCGCTGATAGATCGGTTTTGAAGGTAGCACGATTAAAAGCGAACGATGGCATCTCGATGGCAATTGGAATTTGGTTTAATTCCAGATCGAAGGCAAGTGTAACGAACGTCTTAAAACAGCGTCGTGTGTGGTCTCAATGGCAGTGCCGTCAGTCAAAATCTCTCTCGACCTCTCTACCTCCGTCGAATCCAAAGTTTTCTGGCTGCTTGAGCGATCTGTTTCTGCGCTCGTGCGCGCGAATTTCTCTGTCCTTTTCCTTTTCTTTCGAACACGGGACACGTACCGTGAATCGAAATACGATGGCAGTAAAAGAAGAGCACAGAAGCGGTTGCCTGAGCGAATATCAGCGCCCGTCGTTGCCAACAACGATGCCATAGTCGCGGAGTAGAGAGATCGGCTCCAGAAATACATCCCGAGACCGGGGTAGAAGAAAAAGAGAAAGAGGAAAACTGGGGCCTACCGAGGCGTCTGCAGATTGATCTCGTTTACACTTTACTGACTGAACGAGAAAAGAGAAGGAGGAGCAGGAGGAAGGGTGCGTGGGTGGTACGTTTATCCCTTGTCGATGCCATGGTGTATCGAGGTAGAGAGAAGGAATAGATTGTACTTATAAACGGGAGTGCGCGGATGAGAACGATCTGTTGATCTAGATAGCAAATATCGATTCTAGAGTAACCTCATCATAGATATCAGAGTTTTTAACCCTACACACAAATATTCATTATTCATAAATATCAAAACTATAATGAAGAATTGTATATCTCAATCACGAAAACACGTAAAAGTTAAAGTTTCCATGACAGAGGATTATCGGGAATTATGAATAAGCAACAAAAAGCTACTATTTTTAAAAAATAAAATTAAAATATAAAATATACGGGGAGTACAGTATTCTATAGAGTTAAAATTGATCTGCGTGAGTTTGATTTAGAAGAAATATTATTTAATTTTTTAAATGAAGAGTTGGATAAAATACTATTAGAGTCGTATAAATTTCGCAGAAGCTTACTATTAATTCATCATCATAGATAATATGTCTACATTGAGACCGCGGAACCACAGATCGAAGTCAGTTCCGTGGAAAGGTTTAATAAACGAACCAGCTAATGTTTGAGGTAGCTACATTCGATGTACTTAGATTAAAGAACATCTTGTTTACCCCACTTGTAAATGTTTACACGATAAGCGATTTGAGACCTCACTTACCAGCACGCGACTACCGGTAACTGATACAAAAAAACCGTGTATTTTCGTTCACTACGATCATTTGTTTACCACGCGATCGAACGTAGTAACTGTAGTAAACTTTTGCATTCACGAAATCGTTTCATTCATAAACGTAATGAATAGAACCAATGACTCTAGAACATTATTCTTAATACGTCTATCGTAGTATGTAAATCTTTGTAGCTCATAATACAACACGCTTAACGATACACAGAGTATTACAAGGTTGAACACATATATAGAATACATAGAATATTACAAGATTGGTAGAATATATAGAATACATGGAATGTTACAAGATTGTATAGCACCACGCTCGTAGTGAAACATTAGACATTAGCCATATTACGACATAGTTAAAGACTCGATGAATTTCTCTGAGCCTTTTACTGCCGAAAAAAGTGGATGTTTAACGAATGTGTAATTGCCGCCTCTGTGTTAACCGATTCGAGTTTCTACGCTAAATTAATCTAAACGGACGACAAGCTGAGATTTCGTGTCATGCCCCGTTACACGTATAATGTTACGAGTTACGAATTACGACTTCTCGCATGGGCGTGACAGAAATGTCACCCTGGCTAATAGGTGCTGTCAGCTACGGTGATTTCATGTCTGTCGGCTCCGCGCGAAGAGTACTTTCGACGGTGTTATTAAACGGAACTTGACTTTCAAATTTATTGACTTCTGAATTTTGACTTTGACTTTTAAATTTACGCTCTCAGGAAGTTGTTCCTTTTCTAATGTTATTTTTCATATTGCCTTACGGTGTATAATTAACAGTACTTATAATTAATATATAATATTTAACTATTAATGATGATAAAAATAATTTTCAGGTAAGTTTTCGGTGCATTAATCTCAAGTGGATCTTTTATTGGATTTCAAGCTTGGAAAATGTTCAAGACGGACCACAGTTGTTCTTGTGAAACTCGTCGAAGAACTTTTTAAACGACTAGACTATGGTTCTAAGGAAACTGGCGCCTGTATGGTCGTAAACAGTCTGCGATTTTCCATATGGCCCCCCGACTGTCGTGAATTGTCATTGTTGCCTTCGACTTAAGAAAATCTCCTGCTAGTCTTGCAACTCTTAATTACAAGATCAATATCTACACTTTCAGGAACGTATAAGCAGGGCCTTTAATTATACTCATTATTTATACTCAATCATACATTTCTCCAACTGTCTTTCTGATCTGAAAATTATGTACCTATTTTCTTATTTTGTTTAGTATTTTATAGCGAATCAATCATTGTATTAACAAGAAGAATTGAACTTATAATGAATCAACCATCCTATTACCTAGGAGAATTGTGAAAGGAACAAAGAACGTAGTTGGTATTAAAAGAACTGGAATTAAAATTACCAATGCAATGCATTCAATTCACCATGTTATTTTCTGTGCCCTTTTTCCAGAAATCTCCTCAATTATTGAAGTCTATTATTTAATTTCGACTTAAGTAAGTATACTCCTGACAGAGAAACCCAAACTAAAAACAGTTTCTTAATATTTCAATATCGTCTGATCCTCCAAATAAAATATACAATTTCAGTTATTTTCTTCTTTCGTATTCTCTTCATTATACCCATATGCGTATGTACTTACAACAGCTAAAAATTATCAAATAATATTAAATAACAACTTACCATTATCCGTTACAGGTGTCTGGCACCCACTGTGCGGCGAACTGACGTTTCCTACGGGACTGTTGTTGCCTGTCTGTTCTGGGATTCCCTGCATAGCGACGTTCACGTTGCTTCCAGTATTGTTGACCCCGGCGAGTCCGTAACCAACGTAATAATCTTGTCCAGGTGCTTGAGTAGTTGGTGCGGGATTAGACGGGCACTTATAGGTCATCATAGTTTCATTCTCCTTATAAACCGTCTCTGGATGATGCTGTTGATGATCTTTCACGGAGAACCCGTCCGTAGCTCTGTACGTCAACTGCTCCTGACTCCTCGCCGCATATCCAGGCTCGCTCTTAAATGCTACTATTTCTCCGTTTCTGTATACAGACGGTTCTCCAGTTTTGTATGTGACTTCCGTCGTCTTGTATGTTACTTCCGATATGGGCGGTGTCTTGTATGTGGCCTCAGGATAGGACCAATCAGCGGAGACCGCGGCACCAGGTGCTGCGTACATCGCATATTCTTGATAATTTTGATACTGATTTTGATATCCATTCGCGTATTCCATGGCTCCAGGTGTTAAATTTTCGTATCCGGGAGTCTGGACGCCTACTGGACCACTCGCAGAAAAGTATTGAGGATACTGAGGCTTCAAGGCTTGGCACTTGCGACGGAAACCTCGTGGTCGTCGACGAAAGCTTCCTTCTTCAAACATATACTCTGTCGAAGGATCAATCGTCCAGTAGTGACCTTTACCTGGTCTTCCTAAACCCTTTGGAAGCTTGATAAAACACTCGTTCAAGCTCAAATTATGGCGCACTGAGTTCTTCCAGCCTTGATAAGCGCCACGGAAAAAGGGAAAGTGTTGCTGAAGAAACGAGTAGATCTCTGAAAGGGTTAATCTCTTTCCTGGACTCGCCTGAATCGCCATTACGATCAGTGCTATGTAAGAGTACGGAGGTTTCTCTTGGCGCCGAGCTCCAGGCTTCCTAGGTAACTCTGTACTGGCAGGGTTACACATCAACGGATCTAAACTCTGATCTTGGTTCAGACTGTTGGACATCGACAAATTGGTTCGAGGTACCACCGATGTGGAATTGGAATGAGCTACGGTAGACTGGTCTTGGATATGTAGATTCGAGTCACTTTCGTTCTTCATCGTGACTCTCGCGTTGTCCACGTTGCTTCCGCGAGGAGTCGACGGAACGATTACCGTTTGATCCATGAAGTCCGTCGAGACCAGTCGTCACGCTGTAGCGAACATTCTAAAACTCACAACTATAGTCCATTCACCTCACTGTAAATATCCTTAGAAATCTAAGGTGTATGTCTAGTTGTATATCTATGCTATTCTAACCACAATAATTTCACGAATTCCAATTCCAACGTATCTCGTACCACGGTAAATATGATTTGAAAAATGATCCGTAAAATTTTTAATGTCTTCCAGCAGTAATTTCGTACGTATACTGTCCTTGTCACTCTCACTATCAATCGCAACTGCGAACACGATCGAGTTTCGCTGTATTTACCGTTTATGTTTGCTGCATCGGCCGTTCCCACACGTCGTGGACGAATTCGTGTGGCGGCCAAGCGTAATCACAATAAGGAGGAAAGAGGCCGTTATTTACGTGTGCCCGATGTAAATTGTTTGCACGAACGGTGGGGTCAATTATTTAGACTTGCCACTTGGCAGACGTTGCACTGATGCGCCACTAAGTGTTTTCGGATGACTGGGCCTCGGGATCAACTCCGGACCTGGTGGAAGCTTGGTACGTCGCGATGACGCGAACCACGCCGTCACGAACCAACCTCGTCCCCGGTAGGCGTGATGAACCGAGGGGACGTGGCTTGACTTTTCATTGGTCGATCAACAGTGTACGATACTAAAGCTCGCGTTCACGACCAATAGCGACTGGTTTCTACTACGATGTCACGCCTGATAGAAATAAGCTCCGGATACTGAGAACAACAATCGGGCACGCTGTGATTGCTCGACGAGAGATTGAAACGAAGAAGATTGCATAACTTTCCTCATTCTCGTTGTTGCAGTGAGATCTCGACGGTGTTTTGTTAAATTAGAGCTGATTTAATTAGAGAAAGAACATGGAGATTTGTGCAAAATGTTTGGTGTTAATTCTTTGCATACCAGTGTTATATGAACGATATTCTTTTATCAAGAGGAGTCTTTAAAGTCCTACATGGTTTCTCTTCATTATTGCATTAGTTCCTGTTATTGTATTTTTGTTGTGGCTGCAAACCTGCAAGTTCTATTAGTATTATAGATTCTGTATTCTGTTATGGTTTTTGAGTGATTCTACTTTACTTGGTATGTTAAGGATTAACATTGGATGGAACTTTGATGGCCTAGAAAGGATCCCATCTTTGTTATTAGTTTTAATTAGTTATACACATTATGGACATAAAAAAAAGAATATTTCAAGAGAAGTTGCTCGTCAGTGTGATATATTATTTTCACGTAATGAAAATGGGATTGGATTTATCGATCTTTCAATCTCTATAAAAAGATTATAATTAATTTCCGAATAATTTTACTCATAATATGGTACTCGTGAGTTAAATAAGACGTTCCATTTTATTCTCTTGTATTTTCTGATAACTGTTTTCGTTAATCCTAAGAAAATGTAGGTACTCAGAAAAGTGGAAAAGATATTGCATATATATATCTTAGTTAACAGAAACAATGCATAATTACCGATATTCATTTTTCGGTGAAAAACTACAATTTCCTTATTTTAATGGTATCTACAGAAGCGACTAACTCGCGAGCAATGAGTTTTACAATTTCAGGATACGCGCTTGCAGACGGTACGAAAAAGCTCGAAGAAACGATTGGTTCACCTGTTGACCAACGAGAAGTTAGAGCTATGCTCCGCCCGATCATAGAACCGCCCTCCATTTTCTGTTTTAAGTTCCTCTCGGAATTCGTACATCATCGATTATCCTGAAATTAGGGCTGATTATCTGGAAATTTTACTCGTGATGTCAGTTCCCGACAGATCTTAAGCGTCATCACGCACTTCCGTTCGTGGAACACAAAATGTCGGACTTCCATTATACCTTCTCATTTCACTTGAATCACATTTCGATGAAAAAGCAAAATTGTTGTTAACACGTTCGCGATTTCAAGAACTAATTGTGCTTTTCACCTGAAAATTGTGTGAAATTTTCTGGCGAAAGGCATAATTAATTCCCGAAATCGCGTAGAGCTCCACATTTTGAAGATCAATGTGAATAGGTGGAAAATCTTCTTACAAATTTTTTAAGTACTGTATGCTACATAAAAAAAGATGTACATACGTACTTGTTAGTATTAATTTTATACTTCGAAAGAAAAGAAGTGCAATTCATAAAACATGTACGAATGGAAGACACAAATGATCTTCGAGAGCTTCAATGTGTCGACTTTATGTTACAAACCGCGGATATTGCGTTGGTACTGATTCTTGAATGAGAATGGAATAAAAATGATCCGTACTTTATCTTTTCAATGGCGTTATGTCAGCTTATTATGATTGTTTACAATTACGCCAATGAATTGAAGTGTCTTATCGCATCTGGTGAAAGTATCATTGTCTATCACAGGAGAAAAAGTATTATTTTCTTTTATTAAATTAGATTGTTAGATTATTGCGTAGATATGCGCGAAATCTAAAATTATACAACCTTGTGTTATTAATAATATAGATGATATATAAAATACGTATCTATATATAAGTACTTACATATAATTCATTATGAATTTCGTAGTCGATAACGTAAGACGTCGCTTTGTAATATTTACGAAGGAAGTCTCTAAACTTTCTTATCATAGTGTTCTCGATCCAATGACCCGCTGCGCATTAACTCGTTGATCGCAGTCAATCGAACCAAAGTGTTTACATATCGATACACGTGACGAGGTATCGGGTAACTGGTCCTGAAAGAATTGAGATCGACGTTTATCAACGATCACGATTCTAAGTACGTGCCTCGTTTCATTAGAATCTCCTGATGGTTTTGATCCATATAGGCTCTTCTATTTAGGCCTTTTTATTTAAAATCTCCTAATTAATCTAACAAAATTGCAATAAACTCTATACGAAATTAATCTTAAATGATTCCAAAACCACTGTATAGAATAATAATATCCAATAATAGTAACAATATTACAATATAATAATTACAATCCAAAGATAAATATATAACAATGCAAACATCGCTAAAAATCTCTCTCTTGAATTTTTATCGTTATCATGTAAGTTATGCAATATTTAGAATTGAAATTATAATTCAGTGAAAATTGAAAACGAAATAGCAGATTAAATTACGAAGAACGAGTCTGAATATTTCCTAGCAATTGTTCTCTATTTATAATAATGAAATTCCAAGAAACATATGGAAACCTGGAAGTGGAGCATCGAGAGGGCAATTATTTAATGTCATCCAACGTCTATCCGGTGATATCGTACGCCCTGAGCTCTCTAGACCACGAATTCTCAAGAAGTTTGTTTGCCTTACAGCGAACGAACCGACGAAAGAGAAGCGTCACGGCCATCTTGTCTTTGCCTACTTGAAATCGTGCAACGTGTGTTTCGTGGTTCTGTTAACTCTTTGCCACACTGCTCTGAATGTCTCTCGCTACATACTTCTTCTATAAATCCAATAAAAATTAAAAATTAACGGAAACGTACTTCCAAAACGTATATAGCTTCTGACTGTAAAAAATACTGTAAAACAAAGTAGCTACATTTTTTTCAATTAAATTAATTTAGAAATTATTCTGACAAATTTAAACGTTAGCCTGATTTAGAATAACGTAGCTTTTAAAACATCTTTACACTTATAAAGAAATTAAAACTGAGTATTTTAGTATACTCTTTCAGATTTATAGAATATTTAATAGTGGACCTCGTGACTTAAGGGTTGAAAGTGAAGTACTCGCCCTTCCTTGTTGAGAGCACCCTCCGAAGAACATTTAGAAGTGTTTACCATTTTACTGCTTCCAAGATTTCCCCGTGTCGTTTTCTGCGACAGTCTCAAGTGCCACTTGAAAAAAAACTTAATTCAGTTCTTCGAGATATCTAGGAAAAAAGGAAAGAACACGTTAAAGCGCAGAGACCAGAGTCTATCAGTGTCTCTATATGTAGCTACATTACAAGAAAGAAGATTATTATCTATGGAAGGATTTAATAATTATCGTTCACCGTAAGAAAATAAGCGTCTTAAGTCTACGTAGCGTCCTTTGAAGGCCTCGAAACGACCATTTCTTTCTTTCTCAATAAACAACGCCACTCTTGGGGCAAATTGCGACAGTTCCGGATCAGTTTTTTTAAGATAAAACGGGGTACAAGGCGCCGACGACCAAGACCACCCGAAGAAAGCCAGTTTCGGTCGCACGTGTTCCCGTAGGAAAACCGCAGACCGGAACCAGACATTACAGGCTGTCTGTCTCACGTGCACGTTACGAACTTTCTCGTCTGTTTACATCCGGCGTCGCGGCCATTTTGATTCCTCCGGAGATTCGCTTTCTAAGCAAAAAAGCTTCAAGTTTCAAGATCTAGCAAATTTTGTCCTGGTCATATAGATCTCTTAATAATTGTAGACTACAGCAGAATAGGATTGTGCGACTTCTTTCGTATAGCAGAATTTCCATTTAGATTATGGGAACATAGATTCCATATGTGTAAGTTAAAGATTATCGTCAAAATTTTCATTAAGTCGAACAATACATAAAGATAGAAATATTTAAGATTGGATACTTTACATAATAAGATTCCAAACGTGAATTCCTGCGAGGCAAGTTCAATTTGAAAAGAGATATTCTTGTTTCTTCCTAATCTCGGAGAGATCTTAATAGATAGCGAGTAGAAGAATCGTTTTTGGTCAGTGATGTTGGCTAATTCGTTCGCGTGCTTCCGTTTCGTCGATTCTTCAGGGATTTACGCGATCCGGCTACACGACGAGACCGAAGTTAGAGTCTCACTGCTTGTGGAGAACACGTGAGGCCCTGACGGCCACCCAAGCGGCCATCAGACGCGCCGACGATATTCTCTGTTTACACAATACCGTAATTTTATACCGCCGATCGTGGGTGCACGTTACGAGCCTTACGTTCCTGTCGCATCTTCAACCCTATGCTCACCACCAGATCTGTTCGCGTACCTGTTCAATCCAACAATCGTTCTTTTTACACTGTAGATTGAAGATTACAAAATTTATCGAAAATAGTTTACATAATTCAATCATATATAGTATAAATTAAAAATATTACACTTGTTCCCAATTTTTGAACGTTTGTTTGTTGATCAAGTGTGAGGAATGATGATACTTTGCTCGAAAAGTATACATTAAGTATGATGTATGGTTGAATACATTAGTTGCACCTCGAAGTGAAAACAATTCGGCTTCTTTTAAGGAAACGGATATCTTTTTTCTGGTAACGTGTCCCTGTTTTGATTGGGTCTTAAACTGTATTCAAGGCAAACAATTTTGTCTCTTCTCTCTTTTGTTGTGCCTCATCCCGGCCGCGAGGGAACGTGACGCCCGGTAAGTGGAAGGGGTAAAATGGAGCAGCACGTGGTTGCCATACCCGACGCCTTGCGTTCGTACAGTACACCAATCTTCGAATCCTGTTAGTTAACCAGAACGAATAGAATTTCCTTAATTACGATAGTTACAGTTTATATTATATCATAACTTTCTTCGATTAGATCTGAATTCTGAAAAGAATGGAATATTATTTAGTATAGGGTTTTCCAAACTTTTATGGCCCGAGAGCCACTCTTAAAAACGATAATTTCACGCGTCTCACTGGAAGATCATAGGAAGCGTAATTGTCATCGAGAATTGATTGATAAGCAATTCGAAATTGGTTTGATACAAATCAACGAGTGGAGAAGAACTAGGCAGAAATAGTAATTCACGTATGATGCTTAAGTGAAATGACTTTGAATTGATGAGTAAAATTCATAAATCTTCTAATATCAAATGATATGAAATTATATAAAATTTTCATTAACTCTTAACTAGTAGATATCGTTAGGCTATTGGGGACTGTAGCAATTTAGGGATAAATTATTTAGCTTTTGCAATGTTTAATTCAATTTAATTTTATTACTAATCTCTACTACGGAGAATGTAAAATAAATAAAAAAATCAAATATTCTAAATTTTACTAATCTATCGTGAATTATTTATAGTGGTCTATAACCCAACGATACCATTTAATACGAAATTATTCTGGTTTCAATATTTATGAATAAAAATGCTTCTCTTTGTTCTTATCTCTTTAACAAAATCCTTCCAGATGATACGACGTTACGGCGTTTAAGATACTTTAAATTTCATCTATATATTGTCATCTACATGCTAGCCAGCAACGTGAGTGTCACCACCCAGGTCGTAGGTACTCGATGGCGATACGCTTTTTCCCACGAGAATTCTTGAAACGTTTCGTAGACAGTAGATGGACTGTTTTTACCACTTCAGAAGATCGATTAGCATTCAAGAGGCACAGAGACATTGGGTGAAAAGGTACTACGTCTGAGTTGGAGGTCGCGTGCAAATCATCCACGGATCGATCTATCCAGAAGCTCGTAAATTTCCGTTGAACCGTTGGTTCGTCCTGGTTTCTTCGGGCGCCGTATAACTCCCTTAGATTTCTGCAGTCCATCCTTGGCGTACAGTGTCTGGATAGTGTTTCTTTTGCGTAAGATCAGGCTCGTCGGTGGAACAGGCCGAAGAGGAACGGAGAGAGAAGACCAGCTCTCAAAATAAGACATGTTTATCCGCTGATGCTGCTATTTTGGAAAGCGCGCAAGTCCCTCTCCTGTACGCGTAAGTTTCTATCGGAAGCTCCCCTTGGTTTCCTGCGGATACTCCACGAAAGCTCGGATTTCACGGTGTTCGTACGATCAAACGGCACTTTTCTGAAAATTTTCATATTTCTTTTCATTTAGATTGTTCCTATAAATGTGTAATTTTTCTTATATTAGCAATTCATTTGATTTTCTCATAAATACGTTTAATCCTTTTTAGTTTGCGAAGGAATTGCAGTAATATTTTTGTTGATTATTTTTATACCAAAGTTCGTTGGAGGTGAGTAGTAATAGCGTTTGTCTACGAATGAACGCCTTCCTGCTGCGTAGAAATTTTTCACTAACCGGGCCGCACCCCCGTGGAGACTGGTTGTTTATGCAACGTGTGTACCCCACTTAATCCACTGTTTTAGTGTTTAGATCTCGACTACCGTAGGGGGTTGTTCTGACACGACCTCTCCGAGATTCCGTCGTCTTGGGTCTTCGGACTCTTTTTTCCCCTCCTGTTTTTTCCTTTCCCGCGAAAAAGAAGAAAGGCAGAAAGAAATGGATACTTGTGTACACGATTTAATTTTCTAAGTACCGGCAACGGTATTACATACAACCAGCCAAGCATTGGGGTTGTAAATCATAATGAGTTTGGGAAGATATAAACAGAGATAGCAATACCAAACATCTTACTAACCTTGTTTGAAGATTTTAACAAAATAAGGAACTTTTTTATAATATCCTTTCCTTTCAAAATTTTGTTTAATATTTGATCATGTTTTGTTCATCTGTTAAACTCTATATTCCCTATAAAATGAAGTAGGTGCATAAGTATATCATTTAATGCGTTGAAAGAATGTTGTTCAACGCTTGATTACGATGATATACGTCATAATATACATACATTCTTTATAGAAACTTTCTCATGATATAATTCGAACGATTTACTGTTCGCGCTACCACAATGTTTAGGCAATTACCATTGGAATCTGTAGCCGGACGCTTTATTTCATATCATTCACAAGGCTACGATTAATATTCCCTCATAACCTGGAAATAACATCTTGACGCGATAATAGAAAACGAATAACAGGTAATCGCGAAATCTACGGAACATAAATTACGCTCGCCCTGATATACCCCTCTCTTCGTGCTCGTTCGAGTTAGAACGAAGAGCGTTACAGCTGCAGCCATCTTGCCGGACCGACGTTTAACGGCATCGTTAAAAATTAACGACCGTTTGTTAAAAGACTCGGTCTACCGGAATAGAAACTGAGCACCGTGAACATACTGCGGCCTGCGTTACGAGTCGATGGTAACTACGCGCGATTTTTCAATTTATCAATTAGCCAACTGAAAATCATATTGGTATAAGATACATGTTGAGAGTTTGGACATAATCATATATTTTAACTTGCGACCTTGGGATACCTGGTAGAATTATACAGGCGTATAAAGGATCCTTTGTAATTTTTCTGTTTGGCAAATCATACATATATTGCAATATCCCCTACTTTTTATTTTAATTTTTCTTCTCTCACAATTGATTATTTTATACTTGGTCGTCTAAAAATCATAGATAATATCAGATATGGTTTAGCTTTTAAATGTATTATGCTTTTAATATTATAATAAATTAAATTATAACTTTATTCTGTGTTACGACACATTTTCATGGTCTGTAAAGGTATAATCAATTTTTTACTATAATAAATACAGAACGATATTTTATGAAAGCTAGTGGTAAATTGGCTTACATCACTATGTTTCTTAACCCTCCAATTTTTAAACACCACTTCGGACGAAATATCTTTAAGCACTGAAAAATTATTTATTTATTGATAATTATTAAACAATACAGATTTTGATATCGATAGTAAATAAAAATATGGTAGGCTACATAAATAGTAATTAAGTAATAATTACTATCAATATATGTAATATTATAGACATGTATATACTTACTTATTTAAAGATGATCTAAAGGGGCGTAAATATTATATAGGTTAGAAAACACTATGAGTTAAGCATTTAAATCGAGCGATGTTCTCTTCATAGTAATGCTTTGAATCGATCTTAAATCGATGGTTTTCAGCAACCGCAATCTTTGCGAACCGAACGCCATCTTCTAAGAATCTTCTTCGATGAACCGGAAGTTATAAATCTTAACTCTTTCTTCCACCATTCGCCCTTCCTATCGATGAAAATCTTTAAGACAGATCTTCTTAAAGACGCTGGTTGTAAAGTAACTAAGAAACTGACAATACTTTCTCCGCCACCTTATGTTTACAAGACAGAGTATCGTTACGAGCTTTCGGACGTGAACCATCTGTTTGGACTGTCCAGCGGGAAGATGATACCAAAAAAGTATCTTTCTTTCCTGCATCTTAGTTTTTGCGTTATTCTCGTACGATTCTTCAAGGAAATAAGAATAAAAATAATTTTTAGCTTTTTTACAATTCTATTAAATTGTAATATTAGTAATAAGAGTCGTTTCCTTTCTGAGTTTATATGCGTAAATGTCTCAATCAGAACCATATAAAATGCTTCACAGCAATATAAATACGAAATAAATTACTATTAACTGAATGACAAGAAGAAGCTTCTTTTTAGATAATCTAGATTTAAAGTGGTTAATTTCATACAATCTGTTATCGATATAGCAGTTCACACATTTTGAAAGTGAGTTACAGTCGACAAAGTAGAAACAAATAATGATAGCACTTGAACGTTGGTAAAGTAACTTTCATTTTTCTTTACTCCATCATGCTGTCTAGGGAAATCTACTTTATCGACATTATAAGATGCGTTTCCACCTTTAGATGTCACCGAATACCTGTATTGATAATTAATCTAATCAATATATAATAATATTTCAATATAAATCATGAAGGTGAAAATATACACATATCATAATAACAATTATACTATTTGAATCTTATACAACTTAAAGAATAAAAAGATATGAATTTCAGGAATCTGTCAAGAAAACATTCAATTTCTCACAAAGACTGAACTCATTCTTACTCTGGGTATTGAAAAATTAAAAGATTACATGTCGTAAAAATTCATAAAATTATGTGATACTTGGCATAATACGCAAAGTTGAGTTCTTAAATACTTTATCCCAGACTAAATAAAAACATCGTTCGAACCCCCTGTTTCAACCTGTTCACCGACTGATTTCGTATATTTTCTGAATCAATATTGAACCTTCCGCGTGACCTTGGCACAACAGGTAGGTTAGTTAGATCGAAACAGGTCTTGCTCATCGCTTCTTTTTCTCTTTATATTTTTACTGAACGAATTATAGTCATTTGTTCTCGATATCAAATTTATGTCCGTCAAAATCTTTCGTCTTAATGATCGATGGGCCAGTTTTCAATACCCAACCAACTATAATGCGCGATGCAATTTACATATGAATAGAAACACAGTGAGTCGACGAAAATATTTTTTCAGTTGCTGAGTTGCAAGTTCGCTGAAATAACCCTTTGCTTAATTCTACTCGTTCTCTTTTTTCTACCGATTATCAGGTGCAATTAAGAACTCTTTTTTTGCGTCAACGTTTTGCAATATTTTGATAATGATGCTATAACTCGTTACGCAATCTTTTTTTTTGGGAATGAAAAAATTTTAGCCCATTAAAAACCAACATTACGTTAACACAACATTTTACTTTCAAATCTTTAAATTTTCAAATTTTTAAATTTTCAAGTTCTCAGATTTTCAGTTATTCAAATTTGCTATTTTATAGTTACCTATTTTTTACATATTACCTCATTCCATGTTCCTTAATGGTTTAATACTTATATTTAATGATTTAACAATATTTTATTAATCAAAAAGAAGATAAGATAACTATATACTTTACTTTCCAGCAATTGTGGCTTCTATCATTTTCCATCTGTAATTCTCGATACAGAGAGATCGTTATCAATATATTACGATCTTTCAGAGAGACTTGTAAAATAATGAAAAGCGGAGCCATTGAGAATGAAAACAGTCACTTCACGGCTTAAGGACAATTTCGAGGAAAGCGTCTCAAGAGTTTCAGTTGAGATGTGAAGAATAAGGTAATTCTGTAGGTAAGGTTGCCAAGAAGGTCGTGGTAAAAAAAATAATCGAAACGTCCTGGAAGCCATCACAATTAACATAGCTGGCAATAAAATAGAAAACGTATGAGTACACATGTCACGCCAAGTCTAAATATTCGATTTCGTTTCTGCCACTTACGAATCCTTCGAGTGTTCTCACTCTTGAGCTAAACGTTGCCACTTAAGGAATCAACTTGCGCCACTTTCTGCTCCAAAATGAAAGCACTTTTCTTTTATCGAATATTTTCGCTTAATGGCGTAAACGACGCATATATAAGCACAGAATAATTTCGACAATAATCGAATTTATAATTCAGTTTTCACCAGTTGCTATTCTTATTTTTAAATTCTGTAGTTTCTTCATAATTCAGTCAGTCACATTAAATTTTTATTTGTAGATATAGAATTCGTAATTCCAACAATACTTGGAATTTATTATGCAACTTACCTTTTGTCACCCGATATGGTTATGTTTCTAACCTCTCTACCATCCAGTATTTTGGAACGCACCGCAACTACACCTATATGCTTGTTAGCGAGTATGAACGTCATCCGTGAATTATATCGTACTTTTTGTTATCGAACAAGAGAGAGAACTAATTTGGACATCTAAATTTGCTTTCAGTAAAACATGCTACGAAGAACATTTGTTTCTGTTCAGAAGGGAGTCTACACCGTGTAGGTAGGTGGTTGGCACGAGAAAACCTCTACTCCAGCCATCTGGAACGACTTAAAACACCAAAAAGCACGAGAGAAAAGAACGAACTAACCATCCATGGTCCTTCTCGATGTCCTTTTCTTTGGCCTCGTGCCCTTTCCCTATCTGCGTTCGGAGATGTACGTGCACAGAAAGCGACGAGTCGGATCTAAAAGAACGGTCAATATTTCCATTGACAATGTGGCTAGATTAACTTGTAAATGGGTGTAGATTAACGTCTGGATTATGGATTTGATGTGAAACAGTGCCACCAGTCGCTGAATGAGAGAAAAGGACAATTTGAAAGTTGTCATTTAGCATAACCTACATCAATCTTTGGATTAGACGGATTTAGTCGAATAACGCCACCAGTCGACTTGACGAATAATCCTTTCTTATCCACAACTGCCAGCCTAATTTAGGAATTATTACTCAAATTTTTACTCATGCTATTTTCTAACGGGATTTTTGTTAAAGATAAGTAAAATGAATGAGGTAATTCACGTATAGTTTATTTACATATATATAATAAATACAAATATGAAATAGGTTACAAACACAATTATATGAAGTATTTCCTTAAAGGAACCAAGAGCCAAAACTGGAGATGAAAATAAGTATAGATGCAAAATGAATGGAAATAGATAGATTAGTAGGCCTCATTGATTCCGACAACGAGCCCCAATTTCCAAGACAGATTCATACTATTCATACAGAAAAGATTCATACTAGCATATTTGGGTGAGTACAAAAATGACCTGAACAACCGTCAATATTTATAAACGCAATAAGATCTGCGAAAATCCCAAACGGTTGTTAACAAGAAAATTGTTTATAAAATTCAATAGCACAGATAAAACAAATAAAAAGACGTAATAATTTACATCATATAAATTATAGTGTCCTTCAAGGAAGAGGAAGGAACAGAGGAAGTCTAGAAGATTCGTGAAGAAGACGGAAGGAGAGAGAGGCCGGAAAGAAGGTAGAGAAGGAAGAGAAGAACATCAAAGAGAAGCGACAACGGATACGCGTAAACCTTGAGCTGCGAATGCCGAAAAACCGACAGAGGTTCGAAGTAACTGACGCGTTCTCGGGAAAACTCATCAAAGAGCCGTGGATGGATAAATGTAACCGCCCGTTTAGCGTGAAACCCCTCGCTAATTTTAATTGCTGCCTGATTTACGTCTCGATACGTTCCTTTTCGCTCTTCTATTTTTTTCTTCTCTCTCCACTTCGTGCTACGAAGATCCCCTACTCCCCAGTGCTTTTCGCACATATGGGTAGACGTGGACGTCGCAGCAAGGAACTCGTTCTGTGGCCGCGAACGCGACGGCTCCCGTGAAAAAATGATAAATGCCTCGAAGACAAGCGGATACGGATTACTGTGATTTGTCGGTACTACAGGGCGACGATTTGTCACGGAATTTAATTACAGATGCCGCGAGGAGTGGTCTATGTGTTTACCTGACATACGACCTCATGTAACTGTGGTTATATGGTACAAGACATAAATCACATGCTATAGAATTGTTCTCTAGTTCAAGTGTTTGTAGATGTTAAACGATACAAAATTGAGAGGAAACAAGACATAGATACATCGAATTTTTATGAATTTTTCAGAAAGCTCAAAAACTACGGTCACTGAATTATTAAGAAATGCAACTGTCATGTGCTCTTATTGAATGAAAAAGACACATAGACTTGAGATGAAGCTCTGTACATAATTGGTGAACAAAATTTCTTTTGTCTTGATATTTTTCGCTATGAATTCTTACTTCTCATAAATTCTATTTCCTGTAAGTCTTCCTTTGTAACTTACATCTTACATAATAAATTTAATTTCAGAAAGTAAATGAAATGGAAAAAAGGAGAAGAAAAAAAGCGAATTCGTGTTGTGCACTGTCAAAAGGAGCAAGTCTCGTCGATATCTAAGTTCTATCTGTTTTCTAGTTCAGGCATATATATTTCAGTACAGAACTAGATTCCATTTTTCTCGCACGGCATTCTACCTTTCATACGTACCCAAGGGAACACGGAAGCGACCTAAGTGCGGACGCAATATTCAGTTTGGTTTGATGCCACAGTCCGTCACCCCTGCGGCTGTTTTCAGACAAAACAAAGAAACCCATCCCCCCCCCCCCACGTCTATATTCCCTCGTTCCT